>NW_017728906.1:194627414-194634530 GCF_001723895.1 Crocodylus porosus
GCAGGGGGAGAGAGTTTTCCCCCCCACCCCTGGGCTCCAGTGGCGGAGCCCGCCCTGGCAGCAGGCAGCTCCCAGGGGCAGGCAGCTATCCCCTGCCCCCTGGTAAATAGCTGACCAGGAACAGATTTGGTTCCCAGCCAGGCATCTACATGAGCATTATAGTGCCATTGCTAATGCCAAGTAAATTTTCTACTTGCATTTGCAGGTAGCAAATTTACTTGAGAATAGGGAGATTTACTGTGAAGTAAGCATGTGCATGTGTAGACCAATGTGCTTACTTCACAGGAAACTGCTAATGTGCTGTTCAGTGTCTCCTGTAGACATGCCCCGTGAGTGCCAAAAAATGCCTGTTAAAAGATGGGTAATAAATGAACATACTTTCTTTCCTAAAGATAGAAAAGTTAGAGATACCTTAGTGACCTCTATAAGTCTAGCCACGTCAGCACGATGCTTCACTTAGACTCCATTTACATAGCTTCTCAGGAGGGTAAATCCGCCTGGATTAAGCAATGTGCTGCATGATTATGATGCTTCTAGTACCTGAATTAGCTCATTTAGAGATTACTAGGGTATGTCTACATAATGCTGCAGTGTGTCTGTGCCCAAGTATGTCAGTCATGCCTTGCCTTTTGGCTGTTTATCAAAAAAAAAGAAATGGAATGCAGATTTTGACATCAGTTTAGTTACATAATACTAGGCTTCTGCAAAACCTCAAGTAATGTTGAAAGGTCAGGGAAAGTTATGATTGAATGAGGAAGCTTGTGCTCATAGGAATGTAAATAGGAGATCATCCATAAAAATACAAATCGTTCATGCATCTCTGGTTTGCAAAGTGCCTTCAAACCAGATCACGGGGAGCACTTGCTGAATTCCCTACGCAGTGGAATTGGGAGGGTCTGTGAAGCTCTACAAAGATATGTAATATTTGATGATGGAACAGCAAAAATTACCTAATGTTAACAATCAAATTATGATTTGAGGCCAGTCCAGCTTTCCAGGGAGGTATGATTACCGCCCTACATGCGTGTATTGCTAAGAGATGTTTACTACTATTGCATGCTGCACAGATTTTTATTTTCATGTTTGTCTTCGAATGGTGATGGCTCTGGGGTTAATTGAATGAAGGATATACAGGAGAACTGCTGGAGAATGAATCGCTGACAATCAGCTATATAACTAGTTTTGAAATGTATGCATGTGTTCCTGCCAGAGTGCCGTAACAAAGTGCACAGATTCTGTGCTGTTACAGCCTTTTCTACATCATGTCAGCAAATTTTGTAATATAGTAGAGGTGTGTATACGTGTGTTTCTGAATCGTACAGATAATGCATGTCATGAATAAATATTCTGACAACATAAAATTGCTTTCTTCTGAGCCTTAATTTGCAATTTTTGTCTGCAGAAGGCATCAGCGTTCATACCTTGTGTATAACTTTTTGTAGCGGTGGTGTTGTTCAGTACTTACTAATGCTCAGCCAGTTATATCATTCAAACAACTGGCAGGTGGCTTTTTCTACAGATGGATAAACAGTAGCACATGTTAAACTGTGAATATCTAGATTTGTTTCAGCATGTATTTGTTGACCATCTAGCCATCTGTCTGATTTTCTTTAGAGGATGGTCCACAGTGGTTTGATAGTGAGTGAAAGTGGTATAGTATTGGTATTAAGGTATTTAATTGTCCCTATAGCTTCCCTGTTCAGTTTTATCTACTGGAATCTAAATTAGATGGGCAGATGTAGAGTCTGGGAAATGTTCCAGATTATTCTTTAAATATCAAAGGGATCAATATTGGCTGCACTACACACTGTCCTCCTTGACTGCACCAAGTGTTACTAAGGAGCAGCTTTCCCTCTAAGCTGCATGGTGTGAGCAGCCGTGCAGGCACGCCTGGCAGTGCGGCATGAGCTCCTCTGTGCGGCCGTGCACACCAGTAACAATTGTGAAAACAATCTCTGATAAAGTGGAAGGAGGGTGAGGGAGAAGGGGGATTGTCAGTTCTAAAGAAGTTTTGTCTGCTCCAGCACTAATTAAAAGCCCTTTACCACAAGGGCTCTATCTTTAAGGCTAGGGACAGAAGTTACATGTAAACTGGTATAAGTGATTAGAAACCAGTTCAAATCTGTACCACAACAGAATCAGTGCACACGAACTGCTTTCAAAATGACCAAACCAGTTTAAGATAAAGGTGGATGGATATAGTATCAGACTTCACTGTTTTAGGTTAAATCAGTTTATTGAACTTCTGTCCCAGATCCCCTCCAGTTTCAAGTTAAAATTCAGCCCTCCAGCATCCCAGGATGTTTTACATCTCCCCTGCAAACCCCCAGTCACAGGGTGGGTGGGCTGGCTGGCCTTGACCCAAGCTGTCTGCTCCAGCTGAGCAGGGAGGCATGCTCTAGTGCCCCTTGGCTTCTGGCCTGGGCCACTGCAGGCATGTGGATACATTTCTAGAATCAAAAGTGAATGTCTGTTCACTTAGTTATTGGTTTAATCTATGGAGTTTAGACTAACCTGTGAAGATTGAATTGATTGAGCCTCAGGTTTTTTGACTATCTATACTTAGCCTCAATGCCCATGTGGCTGCAATGAAGCCTATGATTTCTCCAGGGAGACAGGACTCTTAGAGACCCTACTGCACAAGGCTTCCCCAATTGAGGTTCCCTGCCACTCCAAGTCATGAAAGCTAACACATCTCTGATTTAGACGGTCTATAAAGTGCATCTGTACCCTATGTTTTGCCTGACTTCAGACTAACCCAATTAACTACCTCTCTCTGTCATGAAGGCCCCATGTAATCTTTTCCCACCCACAAGTTGCCAGAGTATGAGGGTATAGTCTAAAATTGACACAGTCTCATTCACCTATGGACATGGTGAGAAGCCAGACTCACCAGATAAAGCAGTGGATTCCCTGGAAGTCTTCAACTGGAAAAAAAAGTTGGGTTTACAAGACTACACTAAAAGAGCAGCAGCAGTGATCCCTATCCCCATGGATGAGGGTCAAGGAATGGACTTGCACACTAATAGATATTCTCTACTCTGCGTGTATGAGGAAAGTGACACTCCTTATAGGTGAGGTGATTATGAATCCAGCTTGACTGGTTTGGAAAGTACTAGCCCCAGAAGACTCCACCTCATGTGAAATGGACTAGTAGTACAAGATCCTACCAGATCCATTGAGGCAGAATACTTCTCAAGCCATCAAGTGTTGCCAGATGTGATTATGACAGTGGTTAATTAGAAATCCTGCCAATCACTGAATCACAGTTTTCTTTAGTTTTTACAGGTGTTAGGGGCTGGAAGGGACCTTACAGATCATTGGGTCCAGCCCCCCTGCACTTCGGTAGGAAGACTGGTAGGATCAGACAACCCCAGCAAGATGGGTGTCAAGATGCTTTTTGAAGATATACCTGGCTATACCTTGTACAGGAAGGATTGTGTTGCTAGAGAGGGTGGGGGAGGGGGGATAGCTCTCTATGTGAAGGAGCAGTACACTTCCCTGCAAATGGAGTTTGGCACTCAAGAAGGGCAACACAAGACCCTTTGGAAATACAGGGGGAGCATGGTGAAGGGGATATTTTGGTAGGCATCTACTACAGACCTCTTAGCCAAGAGGAAGATCTCAACGATGCATTTATAGGGGAACTGGCAGAGGCTACACACTCTCAGTGCATGGTTGTCATGGGTGACTTCATTTACCCTGACATCTCATGGGAAGAGCACTCTGCCAAATCTGAATGGTCACACAGCTTCCTCACCTGCATTGATGAACTCTACTTGGCCCAGGAGTTTTATGGGCCAAGAAGAGGAGGGGAACTCCTGGATCTGGTACTGGCCAGTGGGGATAATCTGGTGAGCAACCTAAAAATTGAAGGGAAGCTGGGAGACACTGATCATGAGTTGATCACTTTTGCTATCCATCACAAAGCTGGCAAATCAGTCAGCAATGCAGAAATTCTTGATTTTAGGAAAACCAGCTTTCATAAGCTGGGGAGGCTGGTTGCCGAGGCCTTGAGAAGCCATAATCTAACAGAGAGGAGCCCATGAAGACCTTCCTCCTTAAGGATGTGATCCTTGAAGCACAAGGGAAGTCCATCCCAGCCCAAGGGAAAGGCAACAAATGGGTTAGGTGACCCCCCATGGCTAAGTAGGGGACCCATGGACCTCCTGTATCTGAAAAGAGAAGCCTACAAGGGATGGAAGTCAGGTAACATCACCAAGGAGGATTATTTGGCACTGGCCCACACCTGTAGGGAGCAAACTAGGAAAGCCAAGGCCGAAACTGAACTCAAATTGGTTATGGGAAATCAAGGACAACAAAATGTCCTTCTTCATGGGTAGTCAGAAGAAAAACAGGGACAACTTTGAAGCCTTGCTAAACCAAATGGGGCAGCTGACAACCAACACCCAGGAAAAAGCTAATGCCATTAATGATTATTTTGTATTGGTCTTCCACCAGCCTGAGGGGATCACCTTGCCCAACAAGATGCAGGATTGCCAGGACATGGGTCAACACACACCCAACATTAGCAAAGACCTTGTAAAGGGACACCTTGAGAGACTGGGCACCCACAAATCAGCATGGAATGCATGCAAGAGTGCTAAAAGAACCGGCAGACGTCATAGCATAGCCATTGGCAAGGATATTTGAGAGCTCGTGTCAAAAAAGCCTTTGACTTGGTCTCCCATGAAGTCCTCATGGTTAAACTGGGGAACTGTGGCCTAGACAACCTCAAAGTCTGATGGCCTGGGAACTGGCTCAGTGGTCATACCCAGAGAGTGGCAGTCAATGGAATCATGTCAACATGGCTCATGATGATCATTGGCATCCCCCAGGGCTCCATACTGAGACCAATACTTTTTAACATATTTATAAATGATCTGGACTCAGGTATCAGAAGGGTCTGGCTAAATTTGCTGATGGCACCAAACTATGTGGAAGTGTGGTCACACTAGAAGATAGTCTGGTGATTCAGACCAACCTTGCTAGGCTTGCAAGGTGAGAGGGCCAAAACCTGATAGCATTCCAACACTGAGAAATGCAAGGTGCTCTACCTCAGGCAGTGGGGTGGAGGGAATCTACACCACACTTGTAGGTTTGGCAGTGCTACACTTGCTAGCACCATGACTGAAAGGGACTTGGGGCTCATGATTGACCATATGTTGAACATGAGCCACCAATGTGATGCCCTATCCAGCAAAGGAAACAAAATCCTGGCTTGCATGTGTCGGTCTATCTCAAGCAAGCCCCAGGAAGTCATCCCTCTGCTGTACTCAGCCTTGGTGAGGCCGTAGTTGGAGTGCTGCATTCAGTTCTGGGCTCTGCACTTTTGGAAGGATGTAGAGAAGCTTGAGAGAGTCCAGAGCAGAACCACGTGCATGATCAGAGGACACCAGAACAAATCTTTTGAGGAAAGGCTGAGAGACAATGGAAGCTTCAGCTTGGAAAAGCGAAGGCTCAGGGGGGGACTTGGTGGTGGCCTATAAATATATTAGGGGTGAGCACCAGGAGTTAGGAGAATATCTGTTCACCAGGGCACCCCAAGGGAAGGCAAACTCTGAGAAGATGGATTTAGACTGGATAAAAAGTGTAAACTTCTTTACCATCTGAATTTCCAAAGTCTGAAACAGACACCCCACTTCCCCCCATCTCGAAGTGGTGCAAGCACCTACTCTGGATGCCTTTAAGACAAGTTTGGATGCTTATCTTTCATTTGACCCCGGCAGGCTTCCTGCGTCTTGGGCAGGGGGCTGGACCCAATGATTTTGCAAGGTCCCTTCCAGCCCTAATGTCTGTGAAGATTGCCAGGGTGGGCGCAAGCCATACTTCAACTGCAAGCCATACTTTTCCATCACTGTAGAATTTTAATGACCTCAATTTTCAAGAAGCTAGCTTCCTTTTATGGGCAGGTTTCCACCACATACAAAGGAGTTTGTTTCTTTTAATGATGGAGAATGTAATACTATTTAGTCAAATATAAACCCCCTGGAATCATTCCATCCGGCCTGTTAGTACTCCATCAGGCCACTCGATGTTGGGGGTGGGGGGCAGGGAAGGCTAATGGAAAATGAACTGTTGCAGAATTCAAAGTCCTTGGACCCTAATGGATGTGACAATTAGTGGCAGGGGGTGAGTGAAGTCTGGGCAGATACAGCTGTCGCTCACCCTGGACCCATGCCACCACTACCAGGCCCCTGTTTATGGTCATAAATCCCTGATGCCCCCACAGGACCTGCCACAGCTGGTGCTGGCCCTGTAGATCCAGTCCAGTAGGACCTCTCATGATTTGGATCCAGTCCAGAGTACAGCCAGAGTGAGTTGGACACCCCTTATTTGTTCCAGATTATTCTTTAAGTATCAAAGGGTTCAATACTGGCTTCACTACACACTGTCCTCCTTGACTGCACCAAGTGTTACTAAGTAGCAGCTTTCCCTCTAAGCTGCATGGTGTGTGCAGCCGTGAAGGCATGCCTGGCAGTGCAGCATGAGCTCCTCTGTGCGGCCGTGCACACGGGTAACAATTGTGAAAAAAACTCTGATACAGTGGAAGGTGTGGCGGGAGGAGGTGAGGGAGAAGGGGGATTATCAGTTCTAAAGACATTTTGTCTGCTCCATCACTAATTAAAAGCCCTTTACCACAAGGGCTCTATGTTTAAGGCTAGGGACAGATTCAAGTTAATTCAGTCCTCCAGCATCCCAGGATGTTTTGCATCTCCCCTGCAAACCTGTGGCTTACTGACAGCAGTTGTATGTCATATGGGTCAGCAAATAAATGCACAGAAATGAAGTCTAGTGCCTATTCAAGGATTCAGATTTATTGGAGCAAGTGATTTGACCCTGCACCAAAAAACAAAATCTATAGTTTTCCCTGCTCAATCATTTGGCCTTGGGCATATTCATGACCCACTATGCCAGACTACACTTGTGACATACACAAGAATAAATATAATTGGTGTGCACCCAGTTGAGAGTGGTGTACACTCAAGCATCCCTGGACATGTGCCCAAATATTTCATAGACTTTCATAGATTTCATAGACATTAGGGCTGGAAGGGACCTCGGGAGATCATCGAGTCCAGCCCCCTGCCCAAAGGGCAGGAAGTCAGCTGGGGT
>NW_017728906.1:194634541-194739039 GCF_001723895.1 Crocodylus porosus
GCATGTCTCTCACCGCTGTGGAGCCTAACTGCAGGGCTGGAAGGGACCTCGGGAAATCATCGAGTCCAGCCCCCTCCCCGAAGGGCAGGAAGTCAGCTGGGGTCATAGGATCCCAGCAAGATAAGTATCCAATTTACCCTTGAAGGTGTTCAGTGTAGGTGCTTGAACCACCTGCGCTGGCAGACTGTTCCAGACCTTGGGGGCTCGGACAGTAAAGAAATTCTTCCTTATGTCCAGCCTGAAACGGTCTTGCAGGAGTTCCCACTGGTACTGTTTCTACTAATAAAATACCTGCAGTGAGGAAACCCTTTTGTTCTTCCTTTACTATCCAGAATTTGGTGCCATCTATTACTAGGTGGTGGTGTTGGTAAGAGAGAAGTGCATACGGATGGGCTTCAGGTATGGGACCTGTGGTCACAATGGAAAATGTAGATTCATATCAAACCTTTAAAGCTCAGAGCAGTCTGTAGTAGTTGAAAATGCTTCCTAGAACAATGGATACAGAGAATGACAAACAGGCAACACATAGCAACATTTGATTTCAACAAACATTAGGGCAAAGCCTTCTGCCCTGTGTGTTTAAACTCTGGGGCTGGTTAACTTCTATATTGATGGATGTACCATAGCTGCAGTTATTAGGATTATATGGATCAGTAAAAATTTATTTTGAGGAAAATACACACTTTCAATAATTAATGATGTAAAACAGGCTTCAATTAAATTATGAAGAAGCATTATGGAGCAGGTTAAATTTTAAAAGTGTTATTTTAAATTGCCGTCTTAGGGCATTAAGTGTATTTTTCTGCTCTTAGAAACTTGGAATCCATTAAATATGGCTGTGGAAGTAAGAAATCAGACCATTTAATGGTTTTCCCAGCCCACAAAATAAATAAGAAATGATTTCAAGGCCAAGAGTTGTTAACAAAAAGCTTGATAGGTTGAGAACCCGTGAAAAACGAGATGTCTTGCACCGTTTTAGCATATAAGCAGCTGTATACAGATGAAATTCACCTTGAAATTCAGTGGAGCTACTCAGGTACCTAAAACTCCAGTGTAGGTTGGGAAAGACATAACCAGTAGGTCATAAGTTCTAGACTTCAGAAAGGCGAACATCTGGGTGCTAAGGAGATTAGTTAGTGAGGCACTGAAGAATAGGAGCATTGGTGAGATGGGAGTCCAGGAAGGGTGGTCATTCCTAAAGGGAGCAATCCTATAAGCGTAGAAAGAGACGATCTCATTGTGCTAGAAAGAGGACAAAAGGGCAAAGAAACCCTCTTGGATGAACAGGGAAAAAGCCAGGAATGACTAGAGGCAAACAAAAGAGGCATATGAGCAGAGGGTAGCTATGAAGGCAGAGTATACCTACTTGGCCCACAGCTGCAGGGAGGCAGTCAGAAAGGCCAAAGTAGAAATGGAACTTAGGGTGACAACAAAAATTAAAAATAACAAAAAGTCCTTTAGGTGTATAGGCAGGAAAAAGAAGGTGCAGGGTAGCATAGGACTCCTACAGGATAAACTAGGATGATTAGTGACAGATAGCAGGGACGAGGCCAAGCTTTTCAGCAAGCTTTTGCCTCTGTATTCCTGAACATGGATCAGGACAAAGCTCCCAAATGGGTCATAGACAGGCACAAAAGGTCCCAGACCAACTGTTAGCACTGACTGAATGAAGGGACACTTGGAGGGGCCAGTGTCATAGCAAAGCCATTGCCATGGCTGTGTGAGCACTCTTGGTGCTCAGGTCAGGTCCCAGAGGACTAGAAAAAGGCCGACGGGATCCCTATTTCCAAGGAGAGGAAGGAGGATCCGGGTAACTACAGACTGGTTAGTCTCACCTCTATCCTCAGGAAAACCTTTGAAAAAAGTATTAAGGTGTACATTTGTGGGAGTCCAGCAGGAAAAACAGTGCTGAAGGGCAACCAGCATGGACTCATAGCAGGTAGATCCTACCTGACTAACCTGGTTTCTTTTTATGACCAGCTCACAAAATGTTTGGGTGGAGAATGTGAGGTAGATGTCATCTACTTGGACTTTTAAAAAGCCTCCTATATAGTATCTCATTCTATTCTCACAGATGAGCTGAGCAGCTGTGATGTAGATGATGATATGGCCAGGTGGGTGGCAAATTGGCTTTAGGGGTTCACACCCAGAGAGTGGTGGTGGATGGATTGGTATTGGCATGGAAAGATGTGGGCAATGGAGTTCCACAGGGCTCGGTCCTTGGACCTGTGCTGTTCAATGTCTTCATCAGTGACTTGGATGAGAGCATGGAAAGCACTCTGTCCAAATTCACAGATGATACCAAATTATGGGGTAAAGTTAACACAGTAGAAGGTAGGGAACGAATCCAGGCAGATCTGGACACATTGGAAAAGTGGGCAGAACAGAATAGGATGCAGTTCAACAAGGACAAATGCAAGGTGCTGCACCTAGGGAGAAGGAATCACCACCACTCTTACAGGCTAGGGGAGGACCTTCTCAGCATCACAGCAGTGGAAAGGGATTTTGGAGTCATTGTTGACACCAAGATGAACAAGAGTCATCAATGTGATGAAGCGATCAGTAAAGCTAACCACACTCATGCATTAGCAGGTGCATGACTAACAGGTCCGGGGAGGCGATACTTCCCTTGTATGTGGCACTGATCAGGCTGAAGTTGGAGTGCTGCATCCAGTTGTGCATTTGTGGGTTATATAAATTGACGTGCTAAAAGTTGTTTGGGCCATGGCCCAGGTGGCCCACCCCATTCCATGGCCTATGCCTTTAATGCTTTCCTTCCCCACCTGTCACCCTCCCATTTCTGACCTAATGCCACCCTCAAAATATGCATGTGACTATGGAGGGAAAGTGAAGTATGAAATGCAAACAATCCTCCCCTGGTTCCAGTTTAATATACTCTTTAGCGTTTTTTTCCCTGCCAGTTTAATGGAGGAAGCCAGTGCAATGGAGGAAGCATCCGTCACCACTTGAAATGTGGGGTCTGTCCACACTGCAGTGGCAACATGACTTAGATTCATAGATGCAGAGTCAGAAGGGACCTTGTAGATCTTCTAGTCTGACCCCCCTGCCCTGGGCAGGAGAGAAAACTGGGTTCAAATGACCTCAGCCAGGTAAATGTCAAGCCTCCTCTTAAAGACCCCCAAGGTAGGAGCCAGCATCACTTCCCTTCAAAGTTGGTTCCAGATCCTAGCCGCCCTGACTTCTAATGTCTAGTCTAAACCTACTGTCTAACAACTTATGGCCGTTATTCCTTGTTACTCCGGGAGGCGCTGGGGGAACAAGGTCTCTCCTAATCCCTGCTGGTCCCCCCTAGTAAGTTTATAGACAGCCACCAGGTCCCCCCTCAGCCTTCTCTTGTGAAAGCTGAGCAGGTTCAGGTCCCATCGCCTCTCCTCATAGGGTCTTCCCTGCTGTCCCCAGATCATGCGAGTGGTCCTCCTTTGGACCCTCTCAAAGCTGTCCAAATCCCTCCTGAAGTGCGGGTCCCAGAACTGGACGCAGTACTCCAGCTGCAGCCTGACCAGAGTCACATAGAGGGGGAGGATCACCTCCTTGGCCCTACTTGTGATGCATCTGTGGATGTATAACAAGGTACAGTTAGCCCTACTGACTATGTCCTTGCATTGTTGGCCCACGTTCATCTTGGAGTCGATAATAACTCCAAGACCTCTTTCTGTCACTGTGCTTTTGAGAAGGGAGTTCCCCAGCCTATAGGTATGCTGCTGCTTCCTACTGCCCAAGTACAGCACCCTGCAGTTGTCAGTATTGAATCCTATCCTATTTTCATTTGCCCACCTCTGCAACCTGTCCAGGTCCCACTGTAATCTGTCCTTCCCTTCTAGCATGCCCACCTCACCCCAAATCTTGGTGTCATCTGGAAATTCAAACAGGGTGCTTTTGGCCCATCACAGATGTGCTCCTTGATAATCTTCTCAAAGAGCTTCCCCAGGATTGAAGTAAGACTAATGGGCCTATAGTTGCCCGGGTCCTCCCTCTTCCCTTTTTTAAAGGTGGGGACCATATTGGCCTTCTTCCAGTCGTCCGGCACCTGGCCAGAGCACCATGAGTGCTTGTAAAGCCATGCCAGGGGCCCCGCAATAATCCCTGCCAATTCCCTCAACACCCTGGGGTGGAGAGCATCTGGACCTGCTGATTTGAACACATCCAGCCCCTCCAGAAGTTCCCTAACTCAGTCCCCCCTGACCCTAGGCCTGGCAGAGTTTCTTCTGAGTCCATCCTGAATCTCAGTAGGGGAGTCCCGGTCCCTGCACAAGAAAATGGAGGTAAAGAAATTGTTAAAGAGGTCTTCTTTCTCCTCTGGTGCAACCATCAGATTGCCATGCATATTCTGCAGGGGCCTCGCATTACCCGGTGCCTTCTTCATGAATTTAAAAGATTATACTTGTTATACTTGATGCTAGCCTTAGTTCCGCATCTGCCTTAGCTTTCCTAACAGCTCCCTTACAGACCCAAGCGGCGGAGGTATATTCCTCTTTGGTGATCGCCCCTCCCTTCCACTGGGCCTCCTTTTTGGCAATCAGATATTCCCAAATGCTCTTGGTGAGCCAGGGGGGCTTTTGGGCACTCTTGCCGCCTTTGCTTCTCATTGGAATTGTCACCCCTTGGGCTCTGAGTATCATCTCCTTAAGGAACGACCACTCATTTTGGGCATCCAGTTCCCCTACTCTCCAGGACCCAAGTGCCTCTCCCACTAATCTCAACTCATTGAAGTTGGCCCTCTTGAAGCCAAGGGCTACTGCCTTGCTGCAGGCCTTTGATGCGCTGCACTGGATGGTGAATTCCAGCAAGTGATGATCACTATCGCCCAGGTGGTCAAGCACCTGCGGTCCCCTCACCAGGTCATTGCCTGTGGCCAGGACCAGGTCCAGCAGGGCATTCCCCCTGGTGGGACTGTGTACCTCCTGGGTTAAGTGGAGGTCCTATATTTCAGCAAGAAACCATTGTGAGCTGTCAGACCTGGCTGACTGCTCCTCCCAGTAGATGTCTGGGTAATTTAGATCACCCATGACAAATACATCCCTTGCTTTAAGTGCTTCTGCAAGCTGACCCCAGAATTCGCAAGTACTGTGGCCACCTTGCTCCTGGCAGAACACTCCAGTCCAAGAAGTACACCAGTGAGGCAGCTTCTGGAGTCATCCCCTGTGATTACACTCAAGGGTGGCCAAAAGCAGCTACAGGGGATGACTCCAGAGTAGCTGGATCAGCATATGGTTGGATTTGAAGCTTTGTGGGTAGGGCATGCTTGGAAATATCCTAGCCCAGGGTCAGTACTTTTGTGATATAAAAGCCCCTGGTATAAAATCCTGGCTTCATTGAGGTTCAGTGGAGTCAGGATTTCTCATCTGAGATTTGCTGCGACTCATAGCTCCATAATGAGAACTTTCAAAATTGTTTCTTTGTAACTTCTGATACTAACCTGAGCATTTTTTAGGCTGCACAAGAAAGCATGTGCAAGAAGACTGGTTAGGAAAATTATTCTGATCAGATGCAAATAGTAAGTTATTGGACCTGTCTACACTACTTCCAAACTGCAAGAGGGAACATCTCAAAGAAGGACATCAGGATTGCTTTGTGGCTGTTAAACCCTGAAACATGTAATGTAGTCCTCTGTAACAGGTTGCCCTCCCTAGCACCATCTTTTGCATTATCCGCGCCCTATGTGGGGTGCTCTTGGAATCCCCTTAAGGTTTCCCACCCTCTACTCACCTGACACGTCTTGATGGAAATATTATAAGTGGGAGACTGCCTATTGTTTTTGTATGTTGGTGTCCTCTGCCAACACTGGCCTTGACCCCAGTCTTTTTCTAGCTAGTCCTCCCTGTCTAAGCCCAACAGATAGGGTTCGACTCCAAGGCTCTAGCACTTTAGTCTTGGGGTTCATGGCCCTCCTTTTTGCTCCAATCTGGAGTACAGACTCCCTGACCCAGGAGCCCATCCACTGGCCCCCCACAGCCAGGGGGTCACAAGTTCAAAACCAGGCAACAGCCCCAACCAAGAAAATGTCCCAAACCAAGAAAAACCACATAGTTACACCCCGGGTGTGCCAGGCCACCCCAGCCTCTTAGGCTCGCCCTTTCTGGCACTAGGCCTGTGTCCCCAAATACTTCACCCTCTCTGTTGCTGTGCCTGTGCTATGCAGGCACCAGAGTTCCCACACTATAGTGGGGCTCCAATGAGGCTGCCTCCTTTCCCAATAGCCTCACCCAAACCATCACCATTATTCAATAAGAAAAAAAGAAAATATGAACAGTCCTGTCCATGAGCTATAACTACCACCCAGAAAAATATAATTGAAGAAAGCAGCATGGCAGCTTACAGTTTCTGAGGGGTTCGTGCTTCTGCTCCCCCACCGTCTGCTACAGTCTTTCTTCTAGGGTTGCTGCCACTTCTCTGGGAGTCCTCAGGAGTTTCCCTCCTGCATCACTGGACCACTCTCCAAGCCTCTCCAGGGACCTCTGGGGAAAGGAGTTTGGGGAGCCACACTCCTTCCCCTTTGGCTGCCAGGCCCTACTGCCACCCAGGCTTGCCCCCTTCCAGTCAGCTGACTAGCTGGCCAGGCTCAGTTTTTAACCCCCTGCCTTACCAGCACACTGTGCCCAGAAAATTCTGGTTTTAAAGGGGCTGACCTGCTTTCTGGTAACAGGGCTAGTTCCCTGTTACACCGTCTTATAGTACTACCAGGCACCCAACAAGAATCGTATTCACAGCCCAGAGCTTTTGGTGTGCACCCAGTGTAGCTGTACATGACATTTGGTTTAGGGTTAATGTATGCAGCAGGGGTATGATGTGGATGGCCTCAAGAGAGTGTAGACCTGGTAGTCTGGTTATCAACCCCAAAGATGAAAAAGGGATTGGAAACTTGTATCTCCTAATTGTGTTTTAATTGTGTCTCTCAAAGCTGGGTAAGTGGCACTCAAGTTTTCTGATTGTGTTGCTTATATTCTGACTTTTAAAGACAAAGGAAAAATATAAAATAAAGCTGTTCCATTCTGCTCCCAAAGCTGAATGATGGATCTCAAAGGAAGCCTTATGGAAAGATTAGACTTATCTTAAATGACTATACAGGTGCTAAAATACTATGGTCATATAAATACACAGACATCACAAGGGTATAATTTTATATTGCTGTTGGGCAAGTTCAGATATTTTAAACTTCAGGGGTTGTAGAAGTGTCTCGAAATGTTGCATAGGTGAGAATAGTATCCACTTTCCAGACATGTCCAAATTGCTACTGAAAAGTTTTTGGTTCTGGTATCTCAGTAGCAAATGTAAACGAGAAAATGATTGTGATATGAAAATTGCATTTTAATTTTCAATCAGAACAACACCTTCTACCCTTTACCCCTGCCCCCCAAATTTTTGAAATTCTACAGAGGATATTTTTAACCTGTTTGCAGATCTATCAAAGGCGTTTGTTTTGAAAACACTGAAACATTTATGTTGTGTTCTTTTTGTTGGAATTTAAAAAAGGAATGAAAAATGAAAAAAAAGCAAATTCAGGCAAGTATGGTAGAAGATATTCTTTTTTGGTTTTTCTCTGTAAAGTGTGGTGCTCATGCTATTCTTTTCTTTTAATGGAAGTGCATTTTCTGATTAAAAAATACTTGTATCACCTTCGGGTTTTTTCCCCCTTTTTTCTAATAGTTTTAATTGTGATTACTACATAAGTCAACTAACTCCAAGACAAGTTGTTTCCAAGAAACATCCTTTCATCAATCCTCTTTTAGGCCTGTGGTTCTACACATGTGTTGGGAAGATACCTAGTATGTTTTGGATATTGTTGTAGTATAAATAACAGTTATGATACCATTTTTTGTCCTTTACTGTGTTCTGGCACCCCTTCATTTTTAAAAGTTGCCATTTTGTGAGACATTTTTGGTATGGCCAGGTACAGAGGCATGCACATTGGTTACTTCAGATGATACCTTTCTTGCAGTATATTCGAAACAGTACAACTCCCTCCTGTGGGCATATTTATATGAGTATAAATATTATTTCCATGTGTGCAAGAAGTAAATTATACTAGTATATTCTACTAGTATAACCATATCCTCATTAAGAATTGTATTGGTTTAAAAAAGTATCTCCTTAGCCAATCTATTTATGCAAGCATAAAAAAAAGGTGTAGATTAGGCCTGAGTGACTTACAGCTAACTTATCTATTGGCAAATTTTAGGGGCACACTGATAATGATAAATAATCTTGCAAAGAATAAGCAGTGGTAGGCCTAAACTATAATTGATGGAAAAAACTCCCAAGACCAGAGGAATAGAGAAGACATAGAAGAAACATTCCAGATGTACTTTGCTTGTCATGAGCAATAACATGAGACTACAGACCTTATTGCACATTGATTTGAGGCAGCTCCTGGAGTTCTTAACCCCTGGATTTTCCATGTATTAACACCTGAAACTAGTTTTAAGCACTCTTTAGGCAGCTTAAAGTTACACCACTCCAGGACAGATTTATCTCTGATCCATGTTACGTAGCTCATGTTCCTATAATGTGTGGCTATTCCCTAAAGATGAGCTGCCCAAGTGGCAGTCCTTCATCATCCCAAGATACAGGGTCTCCTCTCTCATCCTCCTGTTTTTTGTGGGCAAACTTTCCACTTCCTGCACTGTACTGCCCAGGGGACAGCTCTGACACCAAGCCTCTCCACACCCCCGACCCCTGCACCTCCAGGACTCTGACCTTCCCATCCCATAAAGAAAGCCTGCAGAGCATGTACCAGGTAGCCGGGACATAGGGCATGGAGGACCAGGAGTGAGGTCTGGGAGGGTGGGTGGAACAAGGTAGGGGGCTGGATTGGGTCCCCACAAACTATGGCTTTCTTCTCAGAGCAGGGGAAGTAGTTCCCCAAAGAGTGCCACCCCAGGAAGCACAACCAGCACACCCTGCACCCCAATCCAAAATCCCAATTCATTAAAACATAAGACCTTCTTTAATTTACTTTCTCTTGCTTTCTTTTTAAATTCTTTTTTTCTTTACTTTTTCTTTTTTCTTTCAGTGGCTGACTTCCTTCATTTCCTCACCCTTTCCCCACCCTCATTTCCTATCCAACTCATTCCCATTAACTCTGCCTCCCATATTCATGTTTCTGCACCCCACTCCCCACCTCCAACCTACCTCTCACCCCCCACATCTAGAGCAGGGATGAAAGCCTGTCCAGGCTGACCGGCCTTGAAGTGGCAACTCACAGCTGTAGTTCTTAGGCTCCTGCTTGCCAGTTCTCTAGTGACAAGTCACAGCTGTGCAGTTGGGAGACAAATCAGAGAAGGTTTTTAGCCTTAAGGTGAGACTGCTCCAAACTCGAGCTGCCGAGGTTCTTGAGGTAAATGCGATATCTTTTAGTAGACCAACTAAATACTTGGAAAAACTGTTCTTTGCAAGCTTTCAGGTACAAACACCAAACTCAGGGTAGTGCTAGCACTGACCAATATTAGAGTAGTTCAAGCAGCCCTAATGCTGTTTCTCATCAGTTTCACGATCTGGATCTTCTACATTACCACGGTACTGGAGGGAACTGTTATTTCAATCAAACTAGTTTTAAAAACAAGGAAAAGCTTTCTTATGAAGCACTGGAACATGTTACCCAGAGAGGTTGTGGAATCTCCGTCATTAAAGGTTAAGACCTGGGTAGACAAAGCCTTGGCTGGGATGATCCAGCTGGGACTGGTCCTGCTTTGAGCAGGGGGTTGAATTAGATGACCTCCTGAGGTCCCTGCCAACCCTCATTTTTTATGATTCTAATGTTGTTCTTATAAAATACAATTTAATTCTGGGGAATAAATTGACCTGTCTGTCTATCAGCAACCCTCACTAATCAGTTATAGAAAATAGTGCTTTAAAATATTTGTCCTTCCATTTATTCTATGATAGTGATCTGTCCTTGATTTTTCTGTTTTCTTTTGTCCTTGTATGCCAGTTAATAAAAATGTATTCAGCAAGTCTGTTTTCTGTACAACATTTATGAACCTCTTGGTTAAATATTTAATGCTTCTAAGTATATAGCATAATACGCAATGAGTAGGAACTTGACTAAAACCAGGTCCAACCGCTGTAATGGGTTCAAATCCCAGATGGCCTAAGTTTTCTCTGTACTTATATAGTAAATGAGAGAGAAGTCCCAGGATGCTATGTTTCTGCACACAGCTCTAGCTTTCTGCATGCGCTGACAAGATTAATTACAGACCTCTGAACCTGATGTGTTTTCTTAATATCCAACATCACTTTCATTTTCCTCACTCAAGCTGAAAGATGAGGCTTGCTTTTGCATAATTCAGCAAAGTTCTTTTCCAAGGGTGGAACTGTTTTTAATAGTTGTAAATGCTTGTGAATTGCCAAAGTGAGTCCTAAGAAACACAGCCGTCTATTTGGAGTTATTTCTAGTGATTGGGTAAAGAATGAAAAATATTTATTTTTGCAAAGCATAAAAACATTTAAGAAGAAAGAATGCTACTTAAAGCATCTTACCCAAAGCATTGGACCTACCTTTCATTCCCGATTCCCTCCACTTTCATGGCATCTATAACCATGCAGCAGGTAGAGCTGTCTGATCTCTGCTATCCCAGTTTATCCTTTGCCCTACTCTTCAAACTGCTGTTGGGTTTCAGAATTTGAACTGGAAGTTGCTAGTTCACATTTTGACTGATTTTGTTGAAAAGTTCTATCACTTCATGTCTCCATGGTATTCTGCTTTTATATAACACCAAAAAGGCAGTGCAAACATTGCACAGAAGTGAGGACACAGTAATTATGCACGAAAAAAAAGAAATAAATGTGTCTCTTTATAATGGTAAAATATGACACAATCAAGATGCTTCTGAAGACATAAAATGGTACCTGTGCTTGAAAAATAAATATAGAAGTCAATTCTG
The DNA here is from genome assembly GCF_001723895.1 of Crocodylus porosus. Lineage (NCBI taxonomy): Eukaryota > Metazoa > Chordata > Crocodylia > Crocodylidae > Crocodylus > Crocodylus porosus. The sequence goes on from NW_017728906.1 coordinate 194,645,443, forward strand.
AAAAAAAAATTATTGCAAGAGCTGGTTGTGATCCTACACATGCATAAAGAACTATGCTCAAAACTGGGAGTTAGGATGGGCTGATTTTTTTTTAACTAGCGTTGGGCATGATTTTGTTCCAACAGTGACTTGCATCATGAATATCTCCACTGCAGTCAGTAGAGGCACTCATTTAAAATGGAAGCGTGTGAGGGGAGAATCAAGCATATTTATTTAATTGTAAAATGGGTTGATAGTAGTCACCTCTTTTTTAGATAAAGGAAGATGAGACTCCAACATGTTTAGGGTACAATTAGCATCACCTGATAGGGGGATGGAAGGGGGTGGATCTCTCATTTAATAGTTTATATGGACTCCGTAGACATTAGGGCTGTAAGGGACCTCACAAGATCATCAGGTCCAGCCAAAGATCCCAGCAACACAGGCATCCAAGTGTTTCTTAAAAGTATCTGGAGTAGGTGCTTGCACCACTTCTGGGGGAGTCTATTCCAAGCCCTGGGGACTTGCACGGTAAAAATGTTTTTCCTTAAGTCCAGCCTAAAATGGTCTTCCAGGAGGTTGTGACCATTAGACCTTGTCTTCCCGGGGGGTGCCCTGGTGAACAGATGTTTTCCCAGTTCCTGATGCACACCCCTTATGTACTTATGGACTGCCACCAAGTCACCATGGGAGCACTGAATCAAATCCAGAAAAATTTGCTCAAACTTTAGCTTTCACCAGTCTTTTTCCTCTTAATCCTACAGCTTTATAAATGATCAGAAATATTTAAGACATGTGCTTGTGAGATTTGTGTAACTTACTTTTTTGTTTGTAATGATCATGTGCTCATGATAAATTACGGAACTATGTTACATTGCTGTGACTGGACTTGGGCAGCTAGGCCCAGAGGCATAATGAACAGTGTTTTCACCCTGGGCAAGCTGTGTAGGAAAGCCAGGATCCGGAGCCAGGAGTCAGGGCAGCGTCCCAACCAACTTCTGGAGCTGGTGGCCATACCAGAGTGCAAATGCCAAAATTGTGGTCAGTAACTGGTTGTGGCCAGGGAACCAGAATGGCACTCTTTGATAAGGTAGGGTCTGTGACAAAGCTAAAGGAATCAGCTGCAAGTCAAGCCAGAGCTGGGAAGGTGGGATCACAGACTGGGGTCAGGATGAGGGGCGAGTTTCAGGACAGTCCACAAGCACACTAGTGTTGTGCAGACCATGTCTTTATGACTGCTTGCTGCTTTTAGAACTGTTTTTGGGATGGAGATAACTAAAAAGATTTAGAAAAGTATGAACTGGAAACTTCCAAAAAGGTAGATGTGAATCCCTGGATTTCTCTGAAAGTCTTCACAAAATTCTTCCCTCCTCCACCTCACAAAAGTATATATATATTTTTCCCCCAGTCATAAGTATAGTGGTTTGAATTGTAATTCAGGCTGCGTTTAGTTTTAGATCAAAGGAATGTTTAAGAAGTGATGTGAATCCTGGTCGGGATTTTTTTGCTGAATGTTGTTTTTTAGCAGAAAATGTCAACTTGTCAAAACAGAACCTTTTTTGCAGGAAAATGTACCTGTTCTTATGGAACATATCTTTTGAAAGATATCTCGGATACAGGATGGAATTTCTAGTCAAAAACAGATGTGGGGATAAGAGGTGTACATGGTGAGGAGGGAAAGAAAGAGAGACTCTGCCCACCATAGTAATAGCCTCATGTTCAGGCCATTCAATTGAGTTGTGGGAGACTTAAAGGTTAAGTCTCTAATGAGTCTGTATGCCAGGTGAGTATCCTAATCACTGCAGTAGAGGCTCTCGTTCCAGAACCTAATACCAAATATATATGTTTATGCTAATGGAATAGGACTTCTTAGTAACCCAGTTTCCACCCAACGCTATTAGGTATCTTTTGGTCCCAACTGCTATAAACGGTGACTTACTTGTATATACTGTTGGCAGAGAAGCTGAACTTTGCAGTGGGATGGTATTTTCACATTCAAATTTAAAATGTATGCATCAGAAATATGTTTTAGGTAATTAGTAGTTTTTCAAATACATTCTGATGCACAGAAGGTCTAGCAAGTATGGCAGAAGACCAGCTTCCCTTTCCAGGGAATTCTTCAGTGCACTGGCAATGCATCCGGGGTACACATGGGTGCATATGCATCCCCTGAGTTTGGCCATGCAGGTGGTCGCTGCTTGCCTCCCCACTTCGCTGCTGACAGCATCTGTCGCTGCTGGTCACCTGTGGCGTCTTCAAGGTGGTTGCAGATCGCCAGTTGGCACTGACCACCCCCCCTCACTGCCGACACCACAGCAGCCGCCTGTGGGAGCTCCCCGCTTGCTGCCCCTGCTGCCTGCAGGTCGTTACTGTGCCCCCCTAGCCTCAGAAGGCACATAACATTCATATTTCGGTGAGGTCAAACACAAAAAAGGAGGCTTACAAGAAGTGGAAACTTGTGCAAATGAGTAGGACAGAGTATAAGACTATAGCTCAAGCATTCCAGGATTAAATCAGAAAGGCGAAAGTGCAGCTAGCAAGGGATGTGAAGGGTAACAAGAAGGGTTTCTATAAGTATGTCAACAAGAGGAAGATCAGGGAAACTGTGGGTCCCTTACTGAACCTAGTAGCAGACAATGTGGAAAAGGCTTAAGTGCTCGGTGCCCCATTTACCTCAGTCTTCACAGGCAAGCTCAGCTCCCAGACTACTGCACCTGGCAGCACAGTTTGGGAAAGAGGTGAGTAGCTGACAGTGGCAAAATAACAGGTTAGGGTCTATTTAGAAAGCCTAGATGTGGACAAGTCATGGGGCCAGATGCAATGCACCCTCAGGTGCTAAGGGAGTTGGCCAACGTGATTGCAGAGCCATTGGCCATTATCTTTGAAAACTTGTGGTGGTTGGGAGAAGTCCTGGATGACTGGAAAAGGGCAAATATAGTACCCATGGATAGTACCCATCCTTAAGAAAGGGAAGGAGGAGGATCCAGGGAACTACAGACTGGTTAGTCTCACCTCAGTCCCTGGGAAAACCATGGACCAGACAGGAACAATCATCATGTATTCACCAAAGGCAAGTCATGCCTGACTAACCTGATTGCCTTCTGTGATGAGATGACTGGTTTTGTGGGCGCAGGGAGAGCAGTGGATGTGGTGTACCTTGACTTTAGCAAGGTTTTTGAAATGGTCTCACCTAGGATTCTCACAGGCAAGCTAAGGAAGTACAGGTTGAGTGAAAGGACTGTAGGGTGGGTAGAAAACTGTCTGGAGTGTTGGGGTCAGAGTGTAGTAATCAGTGGTTTGATGTCTGCTTGGCAGTCAGTATGAATCCCCAGGGTCTGGTCTTGGGGCAGGCTTTGTTCCATATCTTCATCAGCGATCTGGAAGTTGGGATGGATTTCACCCTCAGCAAGTTTGCAGGCAACACCAAGCTGTGGGGAGTAGTAGATATGGTGGAGGGTAAGGCTAGGATTCACAGGGAACTTGAGAAATAGGAGGATTGGACCAAAAGAAATCTCATGAGGTTCAGTAAGGACAAGTGCAAAAACTGCACTTAGAGCAGAACAATCCCATGTACCGGTACAAGCTGGGGACCAACTGGCTAAGCAGCAGCTCTGCAGAAAAGGACCTGGGGGTTACAGTGGACAATAAACTGAATATGAGTCAACAGTGTGCCCTTGCTGTGAAGAAGGCTAAAGGCATCCTGGGGTGCATTAGTAGGAGCCTTGCCAGAAGATCAAGAGAAGTGATTCTTCCCTTTTATTGAGGATGGGCAAGGCCACATCTGGAGTACTGTGTCCAGTTTTTGGCCCCCCACTACAGAAATGATGTGGACAAATTGGAGAACATCCAGCAGAGGGAAACGAAAATGGTTAGGGAGCTGGGGCAGATGATTTATGAGAAGAAGCTGAGGGATCTGGGCTTATTTAGTCTACAGAAGAGACAACTGAGCATGGGTTTAATAGCAGCCTTCAACCACCTGAAGAGGGGTTCAAAAGAGGATGGAGCTGGACTGTTCTCAGTGGTGACAGATGATAGAACAAGGAACAATCGTCTCATGTTGAAACAAGGGAAGTTTAGGTTAGATATCAGGAAAAACCCTCTCACTAGGAGGGTAGGAAAAGATAGGTTCCCTACAGAAGTTGTGTTATTTTCCATCCTTGGAAGTTTTTAAAACCAGGCTAGGCAAAGCCTTGAGTGAAGTGATATACTTGGGGATGGTCATGCTTTGAGCAGGGGGTTGGACTAGATGACCTGCTGAGGTCCCTTCCAAACTTAATTTTCTATGATTCTATGATTTTATGATTAATTAGACTTTCTTCTCTCCCTTTAGCTCTTGTAAAATTGAATCATGTTAACTAAGGTCTGGATTTGACATTTAGCTTTGAATGTATTTTACCTTGACTAAAATATGAGTTCTCTGACCCTTCCCTATGCATTAGGCAATACCTAGGTATTCGTGCAAGAGGTATTTGCTAACTATCTTTTTAGAATATCTAGATACGAGTGCAGAAATGGAAAGTTACAGATATAAGCCTGGCTCTTCTTTGCTGCTATTAACTGAAAATGACAGAATCCTTTTTTGATATGATTCATAATTTGTCATTACAGGACATTACGGTCTTCCAGACAGCATAAATCTATTGATGACTGAAATGGAAGTGTGATTGATGCAGCAGTGGCATTTGTGATCTAGGTAGGTTCTTATTTTCTTTTAAAATCTTTCTTGTTGAAATTCATTTAAGCAACATAGAAATACATGGAGTGGGACCACAAAACTATTTTAAAATCCAAGGAGCTGGACACAGCAAGTCCACTGAGGGAGGTCCTCTTTTGAATTACCTGTTATATGGGGGGAAATAATACCTCCCCTAGATATGCATTTGCTTTCTTTTATTATTTTTGTTTTGGGTTGGGTTTTTTTCTGCGTGTATTTTTTAAAATTAAAACAAAAAGGTTGTTTGTTTTCTTTTACCGCTAGTCATTAGTAACTTTTACTTTTTCTTTCTTTCTTTCTTTTTAAACACATTTTACACCGTCAAATCCTTACCATCATAGGTTGGTTCTTCTTTTTGTACTTATTGTTGATATAAGCTTCAAGTATGCAGCATCAATCTTTCCTGTGCTCTTGAGGATTTTGTACAGAGCTGCTGCATGCCGTTACAAAAGATTTGCAGAAACATACCAACGAAGCTGTAATCAAGTCTTGTCTCAAAGCTTCCAATGAGCTTTGCACTGAGGAGTAGAATCAATCTTGAAACTTTGGAGTATCATTTTTATATGTCTGAGATGCAGTAGGGGTTAGGGAGAATAAATTTAAGCATTCCTACTCTTCCTGCTAACAGTATTTCTTTCATCTCAATAAATGTAATACAGGGGATATATGCAAAAAAGTGATGCTTGTTTTAGTTTTCCATGGGCAACCCCCCCCCCCCCAAATTTAGAACCAGAGGGAAACAATTTATTCTAGCATAGTAGGTAGCAACTGAGCATCTCTGAAGGGTTTTTCAGCTTTAGTGTACTGCAGTAGAGCTGGTCAAAAGAAAGAACATTTTGTAAAACCTTTTTCTACGATAAAATTTTGTTTTGTTCTGTTTTTCCTTTGCATACATTCCCAGGCTCAAACTTTGCAACAGGGGGCACGGTTACATATGTGCTTTAATGTGCAGTAGCATCTACTACTGTGCATTAGTGTCATGTCAAAAAAAGTGCGAATAGGCTAACATGCAGTAGAATTAGCTTACTGCTCATTAAGCATCACTAAAAGAGTGTTTGCTTTTGCTACTGTGCATCACGGGCAGCCTAATGTGCCTTTATATAGTGCCTCGTATTAGAGGTACTAAACTTAAATGCGCAGTAGCAAAAGTGCAGTAATGAACGTGTAGACTTGGCCAGGAAGCAATACTTTCCCTGTCCGTTCAGCCTTAGGACTGTAGAACTAGGCCCTACCAGGATATCTGGTTCCATTTTATGCTGTTTCAAGCAATCTGTCATATAATCCCTTTCAAAAACTGGCTGAGCTCTAGCCTTAAATCAGTTATGATTTTGCCTCCATTAACCTCTCCTGGAAGGTAGCTCCACAACATTGTTCCTTGGATGGTTAGAAGCCATCTTCTAATTTCCAGCCCGAGTTCACTCACAGTCAGTTTATACTGTTTGTTCTTGTGCCAACATTGTCCATGAGCTTAAATAGTTCCTTTCCCCACCTCATATTGTTTTTATGAACAGCATTTGTACCCCTTCTCTGCCTTTGTTTGTTTAGGCTAAACAAGCCAAGCTCTTTTAGTCTCTTCTGATAAAATAAGCATCTCTCCATTCCCTGGAGCATTTCCCCTCCAGGGTGTACCTTCATGTACTAATCCATATTAAAACTACAGCTGTCTGGGATTTTAGGAGGGTAAGGTAACATATGTTAAAGGGTACTCCTTTTGTCTTAATCTAGATCCGGCCTAGCTCACTCATAATATGGGAACATCAGCTTGCAATTAGTCACTAAAGTGGAATCATCTTAAAAAAAAATATGTGGAAGGGAAATAAAAGAGAAATGGAACAGTAAAAAGCATTGTTTAGCTGTACAATTCCACTTTTAAAGTCAGAAGGAATAAGAGCAAACACAGCTAAAGCCTTGTGTCTTTGTTTAGAAATGTACTTTTGCCAGGGGAAATCGTCTGAGTGTGTGCAGCATTTGTAACCTCAGCTATAGATCTTATTTTCTTTTACATTGCCCGCCAGAACACCTAACACATCATGCTGGTCTAGGATTCAGGTTGTGTTATTACCGCATCAAAATTGCCAGCAGTGCATTTTAGTTCACATTGTATGGGACTGTGCTATCAGCCTTTGCGTGGGGTAAGCAGAAGTGTTGTCATCCTGAATGCTGTTATTGTGTGTCACATCTTTTCTTCTCAGGAACTTACTGTTCTTCCTTATTTGTAAAAAAGAGAGGAAATACCCCCCTAATCCATACAGAGTCCTTGGGAGATCAGCGTGTGTCTTGGATAAACAAAAATATGTATTGCATATGCTGAATTATGTCTTTGGATCTCTTTGAGGTTTTTTCCTTTATTTTTTTGCTCTGGTAGAAGCCCATAAGGTTTTTCAACATAAGTTTATCATGCAAATTAAACTTAGTAAGTACAATGCAAGGCACGTGGCAACCCTCAGGTGTACAACGTGGGAAATGACAGAAGTGCGTAACTGCTAGTTTACAGTAGTAACATTTCAGTGTCCGTTTAGGACTGAATTAATCAGCTTTTATATGTGAAGCAAGGCTTATTGACTTCTTAGTGGCTAAGATATGGCATCACTGGCGCAACCTATGGGGAGCTCCCTGCCAACCCTGTGTGTGGGCATCTCCCCCTCTCCACTCTCTAGCCTTTCTCTCCCTACCTTCTTTTCCATTTTTTCACTCTTGCACAAGAACCTCACATTCATGTCTTTTCATTTTCTGGTGTGGTAAGGCTGTTCTTCTGAGTAAGGGCTGTAAGCATCTTCCACGCCTCACGGCAAGATGATAAGCACCATTATTCGAAGGGAGTTGTATAATGAACATTAGCAGGTTCTGGTTTGTGCTCATTTGGATCTCTTATCTCCTTCTCATCTGTAAAGAATGCTAAATAGCACATTTTTTTTCCTTCTAAACTCAACGCTTAGAGAGAAGCCATACCCTACTCGGGGTATTCCAGGTTGTCATTTGCAAGCTGATAAATCTGATCATTTCTGGTATTGTCCTTGGGAGAGAGCTTTTGTGCTTTTGCCTTGTTTCCCCGTGTGTGGCCTGGTTCACTGCACTTTTGATAGGGTTTATCCTTGCCCTTGAATCTGTACCTGGGTGTGGTGATGTGTTGATCGCCACAACACTCTGGTTGAAACAAGGGGCGGGCGGGTTCTTTTGAAAAACAGTTTCGATAGCATTAGAAAAAATGCTAATCAGCTCTGTTTTCTAATGCATGAATAATGAATCAAAAATAACTATATCATATTTATCATATACAGCACCTGCTTTCCTAAAAGGACTGTAAATGCTTTTACTGACCTTAAAAATAAAGCACGGAGATGCCTCTAACGATGCTCAGTCAGTCATTTGAGCTTTTACTGGTTTGTACTAAAGGTAAAGGTAACGTTTTCAGTTGTGCTAAAGTGACTGTTTTGAAATCAAAGAGGCCTTTAGGGTCCTAATTTATTCTGTTTCTATGTCAGATCTCGGCATCTACTTTTTACTTGATGATCTTAACCTAAAATTAAGTTTTGGGTCCAAACCAACCTGCCTATTCTCTCCAACCTCGTCAGTGGCTAGGAATTGAGTAGCTTTGTAGGGAACGTCTCATCTAAACTGGCAACACTGATGAGCAGATTGTGGTAAAGAAAATGTTTATTCCTAAAATTAGCTGATGTCCCTGTCAAAGCAATGGCAGGTGGAAATCTGTTAATTTTCTTAATGCCTGGGACATGACATTTTGACAGTCATAGAAGCCAGTCATTTCTTAAACAACCATTGCTCAGTTCATTTGCTTATTTAACAGCTTTTCAAGCTTTAAAAATATTTTTTAGCCGTACTGATAGTGAAAGAAGCAAGGAACATGCTTCTTGCCATCTGCCAAGTGATAGGGGCTGTATCATCATGCCTGCAATTGAATTGTGACTTGAGAGTCCTGCCAGAGCCCCTGCTGCCCCTTCCCCATGCTGACTCTTCTGAACTAGGCAGCTCGTGGGTAGAGTCAAGGGCTTAGGTGTGTGGCCTCTACCCCTGGCTGCATTAGAAATCCTTTTGTTTAAATGGGCCCAGCTTACAAAGTGAGCCAGGTTAACTCTGTAGCAGCTCTCAGTTCATCTTTGTTTGTAGTTCCACCAACCTTTGTCGCAGCTGCAGGTTGTAGTGACAAAAATTCTATATTTAATTCTCAAGCACCAGTTTCTAACTATATAGCATTGGGCCTAATACAAATCACATCAGAAGCCCACAAAAAATACCATCATTCAGGGACAGTTCTTCACCGATGACTGTTTATTGGGTTCCACCTCAAAAGGAGGGGTTGTGGATTGTTATAAAACTAGAAAAAAAAATGATGAATTCCCTTTACCAACACCCACCATTAGAAAATGGGACAAAAACAATTAATTCTATTAAAATTGAAATGTTCCTGCCAAGATACTGGACTTAGGATGTTTTATCATAGTCTCCTCCTTATGTTGGTTAAAAAGAAGATGGAGCTGGACTGTTCTCAGTGGTGGCAGATGACAGAATGATAAGCAAGTCTCAAGTTGCTGTAAGGAAAGTTTAGGCTGGATATTAGGACCAGTTTTTTCACTAGGAGGGTAGTAAAACACTGGAACAGGTTACCCACAGAGGTGGTAGACTCTCCATCCTTGGTGATTTTTAAGACCCAGCTAGACAAAGTCTTGGCTGGGATGATCTAGTTGGGGATGGTCCTGCTTTGAGCAGGGGGTTGGACTAGATAATCTCCTGAGGTCCCTTCCAACCGTAATTTACTATGATACTATGCTTTCTGCTGAGCTATGCTTGGATCCTTCAATAAATAGTTCAAATGCTCTATGAAAGGAGGCATACTTATGAAGAACATGTTTAGGAATAAACACATTTTCCTTTGAAAATACAGTTTTTGACTGAGTTTGGCGGGGTTTGGGGTTTTTGTTTGTTTGTTTGTTTTTTACCAGCTGAAGTGCCAACTTCACCCCGCCTTTTTGGTAAATCACTCGCCTTCCTTGCAGATGCCCTGTCAATAGCACAACTTAATCTCATTGTGGAGTCAGTTTCCAAACATAACTAATTATTTCTGGATGCCACCCAACATGAAACACCTCAAAGAGGTCTGATTTCTCAGTTGGCAGATACCCAATCCTCTGAGAATCAGGCCTATTTAAGGTGGCTCAAGTTAGACACCTGAAAATGCAGGTCAATCCTTAGCCATTAGAGTAGATGTCTTGGCTGTTGTCTACGAATGTTTGCATGCTTGTGCATGTTCTCTTTCCCTCAGGTTCCGTTACTTAAAATTGGTCTCAGGTTGGTGTTATGCTTTCTTACTAGCTCTTGTGTTTGACTTGACACAGTTTATATATTAACATATAAAGTAATATTAAAAGGAAAAATGAAAACCTCTTCAGAAGCTGCTGTTTATGCTGTTAATGGGAGGCGTGGAATAGATTCAGAGCTATGCAACTGCAGAATGCTGTAAAGGACCTGCCGCTGTATAGTAGTGACTCATACATCAGGAGGAGTTTTGCTCTTTTCAAGTAGGGGAAGAAAATGATAAGTACAGTAGCTTATGAATACAATTAACATGAACATTGATGAAGCAAGTGAGGTGAATGCATTCAAATTTAGCTGATGTATAATTGCATTGTAAAGCCTGATACTTTGACACCACTCTTCAACTGAATACTCAAATACAAGGTTATTCCGCTGTCACTAGCAACGGTATCCCCAAAGGAACAAAATGTCAGGCACTAGACAAAATGCAGTCTGGCTTTTTAATATATATACTTTCATTCTCTATAGGCTGGGAACAATATTTGTTCATATGTCATTGTTCTGTTTTATGCTTAGTAACTTTACCCTTACAATGTCAACACTGTTGGTTTGTGTTTTTTGAATTTGTTGAAGGCAAGGCCATAGCCACTGAAGCAGAGCTGAACCTGAGTCTGTCTCTAGTGAACGTTATATTCCTCTGCTTCCAGGAAAAGAAGTATCTTGTAAATCATCCCTCAGAGATTTGTCTTTGCCCATGGGGTTTGTATGGCTTCATTAAAGTCGTGTTTGACACGTTAAGTCTTCATTCTTTTTCTTCATGGACACAGAGAGCAGTATGAGTTAATACCACACATATGGTTTTGCAGTAGCTTAGGTAACCAGAGCCATTGATTTCCTCTGGAATAGCGTCCCTAAATACTGAGCATTTCCGTAACATTCTCTGTCTGAAGATCTCAAAGTACTTTATACATTACCTAATTGTGCCCCTAGGATCTAAGGAGTAAGGGCCGGATGGAAGGTGGTATCTACTGCCTCTAAGTTAGCAGGGTCCATCCCATTCATAAGAGTCCCACTAGGAATTTATATAGATTTGTGGAACAAGAAAAGCAAGAGAGGAGAGGGCCAAGTGGGGAGAGGCCCACAGTTTGCTATATGAAGATGGCCCAATCTTTTCCACGGTCATTTCCTTTAATGGAGGCTCCCTGTAGACAAGAACAGAAACCATGATACTGGGTGCATCTACACATGGAGTTAATGCAACTGAATAAACTGTGGTGCAATTTGAGCCAGAGTAAACTGATCCCAATGTCACTGCATGCATTTAAGCACAGTAATTTACTCCACCATGGGATAGTACCTGTGTCTGTTGGGACTATCTGACAGTGAATTTGTCTACATCAGCCCAGTTGCCATGCATGTGTAGATGGTGATGCTTTGCTGTGCAGTAAAGCTCACATGTAGACATGCCCATTGAGTCCTTCCAGAGAAGATGCTCAAAAGGCTAAAACTCTGGAGGGAATTAGGATGAGGAACAGCAGGGAAAGCAGTAAGGAGACACTAGTGTGAGAGGTTGAGATGTTTCTAGGGAAGAAAAAGAAAAGAGAGGAAGCTGTGAATCGTGATTATTTTTTATCTAGATACATATTATATAAGAATTTGGGAGGGAATGGGGGGGCGTGTTGTTCTTTTTAAAGTAAAAAATTGAACTAGTTCTAAATCTGATTTCTCATGGTCACACAGTTAGTAAATCCTCTGATTCTGTGTGTAAAACCCAGGACTCCTTTCTCCCAGCCCCCACCTCCAACCACTGGACTGCATTGCTTTTGCATAAGCAATCCTTGCATTCTGCCAGCATTGCCCATTGCTCCTAGAGTTTCTGTATTGCCCCCTTCAGTGTCCAAAGCATCTCTCAAAATGCTTCCCACAATAAGGTTAAGTGGTGGTCATGCTGTGATTGTGAGTGCAACAAAGAGCCATTATGCATGCAGCAGGCAAGAAATAAATTCACATACTTCTCTTTAAGGCTGGTAACTTAATTTCAATTAGGCTCTGAAGAAATTATAGTAGAAGCTTTACAATACTTCCTGTATTTAAAGAACTGTTCTGTCTCTCATCAGTACATGATAGCCAACATTGACCTTCTTGTGAAAAGATCAGAGATGCACATATTTGTGTATTAAAACAAGCAAGCAAACAAACAAAATTGCTTCTCACGCAGCCATTTTCTGATAAAGTAGCAAGGTGCAAACTTACGGACTAACGGCAGTAAGCTGTGTCCGTAGGCACACATACACATGTACTTTACTGCTCAGTAAACTGATTTACTGCACAATAAAGTGTCAGCGGCTACACATGTGTGACAATTGGGCCAGTGTGGATTAGCGTGCAGTGCTGTTGGATAGTCCTGTCAGATGTAGGTACTGTCTGACAGCAGAGTAAATTACTGTGCTTAAATGCGTGATGTCAGGATTAATTTACTTTGGCTCAAATGGCACCAGAGTTTGTTCACTAGCATTAATTGCATGTGTAAATGTGCCCACTATGCCAGAGCCCTAGTGAGATATGTCAGTTTATGATTGTTCTTTATAGTGTTCCCCAGAATAACACTGAGTTCACTGAAGCTTCAATGAATGAATAACATCCCCCTCCTTTTTTCTTCATTTTTAAAATGTTATCTCATGAGTCACAGATATATCTTGCTGGAGTAGCCTATATAGAAATAGCGTTTGGTATTTTGGTTTGCACATTCAAGCCAGCGAAATGCTGAAACCAGCCTATGAACACTTGACTCTGTGAGCAGCAGGTTAACTCCTTGTGCCCAAATAGATGCAGTGCTGTGATCCAGGCTAGGTAGGGACATTCAAAAAGTGCAAGGCGGAATGATCTAAGTTACCTGGTTTTCTGTAAGTGCCGTAGTTTAGATTGGTAGTGAGCAGAACACACATGCACCCTTTAGGAGTGGGGGGCAAACCTTGGTCTGGGTTCCACCATTTTTAAACCAGTCTGTGTGTGCCAAACTTTTGTTCTGCTATGGGTATAGGCTGGTTTCCGATCACTTATACCAGTAAAAGTGTAATGTCTGCACCTGTCCCCAGAGGCCTAACTAGACATTTCTGTACCATTGGTGGCAGTGGTGCACAGGGCAGCAGCTGCAGCCACACAGCTGGCAGAGGCAGCAGTGTGGAAGCTGCTATTTTTGCCTCTTCCCTGCTTAGTTATGATGCTGCTGTGATCAGTGTGCATGCTACTACAGTAATGTTTTGATCGGATTGCATGGTAATGTTTTATTTTTAAGGCTCTTTTATGTGAAGGTTCCTGTTGCTGGTAAGGATTTGAATTTTACTTGCTAATCTAACACTAGAATCTGATCGCGATTACATAGGTGCAAATTTGGGTAGCGTTAAATGATTTAGAGAAATCATCTGTAGCTCGGATGTGAATCTTGACACCTTTTAATTCCTTTTTTGGTGACTTTCCATGATTAGGGCCTTATGGGAATATATCTTGAGATATATTCAGTATTAAATAGATGGTGAGGCTCATAGATGGTTTTTTTCCTGTGGTGGTTTGATTTGGGAGGCAAAGTTGCTTGACAGTTGTCCATGACTGATGAACGAGTAGCTGATGATTTGTAAAGAGCTGAACAGCCTCACCTTGCTGGCTCCCTTCCTTCCTTACATCTGAGGCAGATGGATCAAATGGAACCGGGTGGAAAAACAAAGGCAAGAGCCAGATTTATGAACAGAGAAGTGGGACAATGTTTCGGTTAAAACTTTTTTCTTTTAACTTTTTTATGTGAATTTTTTTATGACAAACTGTGTGTATGTATAAATATAAAATTCACACATTAAAAGCTGCATGATTAGGGTGTTGTCCTTTGGTAGGGGGTTGGAATTATTTGAGGAAATAGGATTCTTTCTTTCCCCTACTCAGATAGATAGATATGGGAGGGAGGTAATTTATCCTTTTTCCCAAGCAGCTCTGCTGAAAAAAATACCCCAAACGGACAAAATACTTACTGCACAGCTCTTAATTTATATATTGTTTGCTAATATTAATTTTTAAGGTAGGTGGTTGGTAAAGGTCTGGCATGAGATAATGAACAAAAAAGCTAAAGGATTTTAATTTAGCTAAGCACTGCCATGTTTTCCTCAGTTTTACTGCATTTTTCCACAAGTGCCCTAAATGTTTGAAAACAGAGTCTCCTTTGCTTGTTTGTAGGTTTTAGCTGTTTTCTTTCCATTTGTCATGACATGCCCTTCTTTTACCCGTCCTCTTGCATCCATGTGCAAAACTTCACCTTCACCCAAGATGGTGACTTCATCAGTTGGATGTTCTGTTGTTGACCTGAAATCAGAAGGCATGCTCATCTCTAACTTGCTAAAAAATGAGCCATCTCATTGCTAATGCAATTTCTTTGGTTCCTCGGTTTTGTGACGGATCTGTGGGATCACAGCCAATCATGCTGACCAATATTTTATGATGGTTTCCTAATAGTCTTCAGTCTACCTGTATCCATCTGTTGTTTTAAGTTCCATGGGCCAAAGGCTGCCTCCCTGTTTTGTGTTTGTACATAACGCAGCTCTGCGGGTTATGGTCCGTGGCTATGTCATAGGTACTACTGTCCTACAGAATAAATAATTAGTAGAAGCACCAACAACCTTATTTTTCAATGACATGGAGCTGTTTTTCTTTTATCTCACTGAGTGTTTGGTCTTTGCTTCCTTCATTTCTTTTGCTGTCATCCGTCCCGAGGAACTTACTGAAAGGAATCCTTTTGAAATGCAAATCCTTGACTAAGTAATGAAGTCCCTCATTTGTTGAGTGCTATTTACATGAACGTTTCCTAGCACTTTGAATAAATAAGACGGGTGGAGATGTCTTCGGAGCTGGCATTCCCTGGTTTTTTAGTCATTCCTGTTGCTGCTATGGCGGGCAAGGTTCTTGATGATCTAAACTAGCCTGTAAAGGATTGGAAGTGGAAATGGAAAACTCTATCTAGACTTCACAAATATACAAAACAGCAGTATGTCAGCACAGAGCGCATATCTGCAACTGTGTGCATGAATTGTATGTCATCTCCAGTGGCTCTGCAGTCCACTGTCTTAACAACTGCTCGTGGAAATGTCATAACAGTCTGTGAAAGATGAACGTATGAGGGGCAAATACACATGCATCTAAGCTGCCTAGCATTATATTTTGCTTGAAACATGTCTGAGCATTTTTTTTTCCTTTTTCTGTTGGTTGGCAAAAGATATCCAGATTTCCTCTTGGGAATTTCATTGTTGCCATGGTAATTGATGTCTGTCTCAAGATGTCATTCAAGGATGAAGTTAGCCCTAGAATGGAGTTTTTTATGTGAAGTTTATTATTAAGTTTTGCTAACCCTTTCAGCTCTAAAAAGTACATTTCTACTGCTTCTTACATTACCAAACTATAACCATTTGAACTGAAAATCTCCACGTGCGGTGACTGCCACAGGCTAACTTTGCTGGACAACTTGAGACAAGAATGAGGCTACTGGAAGTGTATGCTGTTTTTCCCATGTTTAAAAAGAAAAATCCACTTCTGTTCTTTGGAGCACAAACTTGCCATTTAATAGAGGGGTAGCTGTCCTTGTGAAAATGCACCTATGTTTGGTCAAGCTATGAGCCAATGAAAAAAGTGCAATTCCTAGATTTTCATAGGAAAAAATGTGTTCAAAGCCCTGTTTCCTTCCACAGAAAAGGAGCAAGCAGTGGGTATTTTTCTTGTTCAGAAGTAAGGAATCTTTTTCAGTGAGTACTTGTCTCCAAAGACTTCTTATTCCCTGCTTTCTTTCAGGAATATGCTTGCCACTGGGTCTCTTGCTTTCTGCCAGCTTCCTCTTGGCTTTCCGTTCCCTGTGCACTTCTGACACATAGCTGAAATCAAACTATGTGTCCACCGCTGTATTTACTGTTACTTCCCAGGGCATCTCCCTGGCCCACAAGGCTAAGCTTCTGCACAAGCACCGCCATGGTATTGTGCATGTTAGATGGAGCTTTCTCTCATTTCAGTTACTCCTACACAACAGGGTATTTAATTGCTGCTGCTTTTCATCAAGTAATTTTTTTTTTTTAAGTAGAACTATTAATTGGAAACAGCACCTTATTCTCTAGTGCTTTCTTTCAGCTCCTTAAATGATATAACATGCTATAAAATACTACTCCAGACTATATTCACACAGCAGGAAAGAAGTCTCACTGCACTTCATTATTTGTTACATATCATGCTTGTCGTGCTGTATTCTGAGAGGTTTCACTTGTTCTGTGTTGCCCTTACATCAACCAGGGAGAAAAAGATGAGGAATATGTTTTTAGCCCAACCCCAAACTGGAGATTACCAGGCATGCTTCTGAAGATATTGGAGCTGTTACAAATGAGGGAGGTCAGGAGAAAACCTCTCAACATTGGCGATGCATAGGGGATGCATAGGGGGTGAAAGAAGCACCGCTGATGCTGCCGGTGGAGCCTGTGGGCGGTTGCCGATTGTCGCCGACACTGCCGGTGGTGTCTGTGGGTAGTCGCTGACCACGCTCGCCGCCTCCCCCCCCCCAGTGCCGACGCTGCGGGAACTCCCCGCTCATCGCACCATGCCCCTGCTGCCGTCGTCTGTGGGCAGTCGCCGTGCCCCCCCAGCCTCCAGGAGCACATGTCGCCCATGGCCCTCGAGGGTTAGAATCATAGAAAAATGAGGGTTGAAGGGACCTTGGGAGGTCACATCTAGCGCAACCCCCTGCTCAAAGCAGGACCAGCCCCAACTAGATCATCCCAGCCGGGGCTTTGTCGAGTCAGGCCTTAAAAACCTCCAAAGGTTATCACAGCTAAATTTTATCTTTCTCCTTCTCCTTCACTGAAGTTCAGCTCCATTTCTTTTTCTCATTATGAACATTACTATGCAATATAATTAAAAAAAAAAAAAATTCTAGAGCAAAAAGGATGCTATTCTATTTCAAAAGCTTTTACTGAGGTATAAAACCTTTGAACTACTGTGACAGACGCTGTTCCCCGAAGGCTACACGTCTTAAAGGTTATTAAAAATGTAATTGTAAAGATGGTATCCAGAGCAGAAAAAAAAAATCATCTAAACACCACTTAGGACCCTGATTACCTGCTCTGATAAATCCCATGGCTGATTATTTTTAAATAAAGTGGACATTCCTGTCTTTTAAAAATTTGCACACACACATGCAAGCTGGCTTTCCCTAGCAAATCAAAATTTCAGCAGAAGCTTGAAGTTTCTAGTTAACATTTTTTCCTGGCATCTAAGGACATGGTTAATTTAGCCTGTTGTCCTCTGAGGATATGTGCATATTAAGATTTTCAGCTTTATCTCTAGCCCATGTAACACAATGTAAAAACCAGCACATTTAAAACAGATGTAGAGAAAATACATGTGTCACAATGCCACATAAGCAGGGAAAGGAGAAAAAGGGATACATGGCTGAGTAATTGTGACTAGATGTATAGTTGGTGTGTTCAATCTGGGCTAGATCTAATATCAGCAACGACCCTGAGTAACCCAGGGGGATATGGGCAGATGCCCATAGTGCGAGATGGAGTCCTGCATCCTGGAGGCCTACGCACATTCAAACTGCTTGGGCAGCTCGCTTCTCTTACTCTGTATCTGGTGAAGTGAGCTGCTGCTCACAAAAACATGTGCATCTCTGATTCAGTCTAGAAGCTGCACCTCCTGCCTGCCTTCTGCTTGACTTCAGATTAGCAGGACTAACTACTTTTGTCCTTTTACTCTGTTCAGCCCCTCCTTTGTTTGCCACTTGCTGCTTTCTCACTCCACTTCACTGGCAGTCACCTTTAGTCAAGGCATTCCCTGGCTCCTGGTATGACACCACTCATTAGCCCCTAGCTTCCTCCCTCACCTTTCTGTGGCAAGGGAGAGAAGTTTTATGCCCATGTAACAGTTGCACTCATCCTTGGAAATGGAGTTTTCATCTAAAGCTGTGACTGAATGACCAAAATTTAAGATTAAGGTACCCAGATATCCACAAAATAACCAGTCTGCTGTATTCATTGTACATTGAAGTTGAACGTTGGTTAATGCCACAGGTCACATCGCACAAGTCATATTATCACATACACATATTATTTCATTTTTTTCCCCGGCTTCCTCTATTGGCTTAAGTGCATACTTTTGGCCCTGTAGAAAAAAGTCATTAAAAATACTGTTTTCTCTAAGCTATTCTGAATGCTTGACAAGTGCATCATAAACATCTGTTGTTTTACTGAGAAGTCTTTTTAATTATTATTTTATATTTTGCTTCAGGTGCTCTCAGTGAAACCTGGAAAATGATGGAACTTAAAGGACTTTTTCCCCCATTTTTCAAAAGTAACTCTAATGCTTTAGAACTAAAGTTTGTTAACCCCTTTTTAATGTACCTGTAATCTCTAATCTATCCAAGTACCATTAAAACAGAAACATTTGCAATATCCAGCATGTAAACAACCTTTACCTACACTTGGGTTTTTGGTTATAATATTAGGCATCAATCTAATGATCATTTAAAGTCAATATTATTTTCTCTGGCATGCATGCGAAGTAGTCAGACTTCTATATTCTTTTATAGTATTATGAATCTGATTGGTGAATATGCTAATATAGTATTTGTTCAATTTGACCATTCATTATAATATGAAGAATCCCTCTTGTGCTATAATATGAAGTCCTGGAGTGAAGAGTCACAAGTTGCCTATGTGTATAAAATATCTTTGTTTTTCATGTTTGTCTAATCAAAGACATGCTGAATTAGTTTACTATATAAGCAATTGCAGTTTGGGTGTTTTTAATCCTGGGCTGATGGGACCTACCAAAAAAATGTGACAAGAAAATGTGGAATTGTTCAAAGTATTTTTGATATGGGGATTATGTACCAATATGTGATAGAACAGTCTTTTGATCTCATTGTATGAATAAAAATAAGATTTATTAAAGCTTTTCTCTATAGATCTTAGAGGCACAGATAGACGTGACAGTTTTCACCCAATCTGGCCCCTAAAAGTGCTCTACAGCTTTGACAAGGCCCAATTCCATGACAATCTGAACCCTCATTCATGAGTATTCAAATGAAGATGCTGTAAAGCTGAGTGCCTTTATTAACTTGTGTCTGCATGTGACGGGAGCAGGGCTCAGCTAATGCAGCCCAATCCTTCTCCCAGCACTATTTCAGAATGGGAAGGGGAGAGCCGAGCAGAGGGAGCTCGTTGTAAGGGTTGCCTAGACAGTGCTGGTGGATGGGGTGGCTGGACTGGAGCCCGCCACAAGTTGCGGAGCTCCAATCCACCCACCCACACTCCAGTGTAGCGGGGGAAACCCCCAAACAGACTCCTCCCCTTCCCATCCTGAGACAGAATGAGAGTTGGGAGTGGGGGAGGTAGAGGTTGCAGAGATGCAGCCTCACTCCCTGGACTGGCTCCAAATTGGAGCTTGATCCCCCAGCAGCCTCTGATGAATGTTGGGTCAGGAGGATTGATATAACTCATGGTGCTTTCTGTAAAGTGCCATAAGTTAGACTTGGAAGCTTCACTTTTCTCCATGCTTTACGTGATAGATACGCAGTTCATTTTTAGATTTTGTAGCAATTTATAATCCTCTGGCAAAGGAGCAGAGCTAAGGTTGGGTGGTGGCCCATTCACCAAAACACTTGGTGTCCAGGTTCATGCCAAAATTGTTTTATTTAACAGTTAGCAAATGATTACCTTTTGCTGATTATGCTTGGGTTATTTTTAGTGGTCATGTTCAATGAATTCAATTCAAAGCTTCTTTACTTTTGTGTTGATATGTTTGGATTTGCAAACTACTGCACACAAACCAGACACTTTCCTTTAAGAAACCTCCAAAATCATACAATATTTTTCCAGGGGATTATTTTGTGTATGTAAGAACAATCAGTAGTTTCACAATGACACTTGCAAAGAGCTGTGCAGTATGTGGAGCACACCAATGATAAGTTATGGTAGATCCAGCTTTTCCAAGTGCCCAAATGCCACTTGAAATGAATTCTCTCATTATCCTTAAGCTGGCCAACTTGTCAGAATATAAAGGCCAACTGCATGAGTATATGCAAACATTAGACTGGCTTCATTTCACTTATTTAGCTTCGCCAATTAGTCTGTATAAATAACACACTGCAGGGAGACTAGAAGAATAAAGACAAATGTATGGACATATCATACAGGAAAGAATTAAAAACTTGCAAAGATAAATAAGCCTCTCTTTCAGTAGATAGAAATAGGACATAAGATAAATAAGTCTTTGCACATTTTTGGCCCTTATCAGCTGAGGATCTAGAATTACATTAATGAACTAAACCTCCTACTCCATCATACAGAATTTACTTAGTGCAGAAATATAATTCAAAATCTAAACATTCTTTTCTTTAAATAAGTTTAAACAATTAAAGTTGAGGAAAGAACCTTAAAACTGTTGTCAAATATACAGCAATCTATTGTCTTCTTTATGACTACAGACAGGCAGAAACAATAAATATGGAATTGTTTTCCAGCAGAGTGTGTCTGAAAAAAGGGTAGGAGAAGGGGGGCATTCAGTCAAGCTGAGGAGTGGTGTGTTCAGGACTGTTAATAAGAAATGCTTTTTCATGTGATAAGCAGTCAAAAATCCAAGTCCCCCCTTTGGTTGCCTAAAGTTAAATGCAGAGGTGGTGGTTCCAGTCTGAG
Organism: Crocodylus porosus; assembly: GCF_001723895.1. NCBI lineage: Eukaryota > Metazoa > Chordata > Crocodylia > Crocodylidae > Crocodylus > Crocodylus porosus. The sequence goes on from NW_017728906.1 coordinate 194,666,119, forward strand.
TGGCACAACTTCCATCTGTGTGTGCTCTGAAAGGGTCTGCTATGGCTGTTATACTCTGTCATGATCCTGTTCCACCTAGCAGGGAGCATAAATGTGTGTAACTTTCCAAAATTTTAGTCGGAGAACGAGTGTCCTCCCATCATTTAATCCAGCAGGCTAGCAGGTAGGCCATTTGCCCAGAGAGAGGTGGACAAGCCAGGAAAAGGTCTGAACTCACATTTTCCACTTTCCAGAGAAGTGACATGAGAGCTAGGCAGGGCCAAGGGCACTGCTACTCTTCTTGCAAAAGCTGGTCTTCTGTGCCGTCAAGAAGGAAAGCTTAGGTATGTGATGAAGATGTGGGCACTGCCCAGTAGGCAGCTGCCTTGGTTTCTCATGCCTTCTGCTTCCTGTGATGGCTATGGATTTAATCTGATGACTTTTTAGTGCAAAATGCTGCAACATGTAGAGTATGGGCTAGGTATTTAAGAGGACATTCTTGGAGAGCTTTGGGGGGGCAGGAGAGGAGGCAGGTTTTCCAACTACTGCCTACTCCTTGCATTGTCCTGTGAAGTCGGTAGACTTAATCTATATTGGTGAAAGGATGGGGGGAGTATCTGGAGCAAGCAATGATCTGATTTGCTGAGTTTGCATTCCCTCCTTTTTTATCATCTTGCCCAGAGTGTATGTAACTTCCACAGACTAATTTGTAAAACCAGACAAGTGAGACGAGATACCCAGTGGAGAGTGGAAGTTAAATGCTGAGCCTTATAAGCAGACACAAGAGCAACAGCCTTGCAGGTTTCCTGATGCCCTACCTACTCAGAGTAGCAGAGAAGCTATGTTGCTCAGCCTTGCCTCCTTTGGCCCTAGGAGTTCTCTAGCTACTGTCTGGTAAACTTTTCTCTGAACTTGAACTTTGAATTTTAATGTTTTGGGAGCATAAACCAAGCCACTGTAATACATAAATTAGTGGATTTAAACTTCATTCAATTGCTACTGCACTATGCCTATAACTTTTGCTTGAACTATAGCGTATCTTTTAGAAAGATATCCAGTCTTGAGGGAGTGAAGAAAAATCCTCTGTGCTGTTCTAGTGTCTAATGCTCACTTCCAAAAATTTGATTCTCATCTCTCCTCAAAATTTGTCTAGTTTCAACTTCCAGCCATTGGCTGTATTAAAAAGATATGCACTATCGGGAATGTCTCCCTTATACACATGTTGCATACTACGATTAAGTTACCTTTTAACTACTTTTTAACTTCTTTGTGCAGAAACTGGAATAGACTGAGTTTCTTGGTTTTATATTATAAGAGAGGTTTTCTAGACTATTTATGATCTTTTCACAGTGGGTTTGAACCCTTCAAATGTCTTATTTTTCTTTTTTTGGAATACCTACCAAAAATGGACACAGCATTCCACAGCATTGTCTTTGGGGGACCACTGCATATGTTTTAGCTGAATTTTGTTTTGTTGGCTCTTGCCAAATTCTCCAGCTTATCCAGAACCTTTTGGATTTTAATTCCAAAGTGGGTGTGGCCATTCTTAGTTTTGTGTGCTGTGCAAATTTTATAGGTATGCTTTTGCACCCAAGTGAATATTAAATCACACTGATGCCAAGAAAACCCCCTGTGAAACCTTATTCGAGATCTCCTGCCAGTGTTGCATTAATCTTTTTAGAATTGTCTTTTAATTCCAATTACTCTGCCAGTTTTGTAGTCTCCTGATTGTAATGATAACTACCCCACATTTCTTCAGCTTGCTTAAGAGAATGATGTGTAGAACTGATTAAAGTCTTACTAAAGTCCAGGTATATTAGATCTCCTGCATTGCTATAGCCCCCAAACCAGTTACCCTGTCAAAAAAAGAATTAAGTTGGTTTGATAATTTACACGGTTTGCAGGTAGGTCTTGCTTGACCAATCTGATTTCCTTTTATGACCAGGTGACCTATCACCTGGACTAGGGAGAAGAGATTGATGTCATATATCTTGACTTTAAAAAAGCCTTTGATCACCTCTTAGCAAAACTGGCTAACTGTGGCCTCGGCCTCACCACGATCCTCTGGCTGGGGAATTGGCTCCACAGTAGGACCCAGAGGGTGGTGGTTCACAGAAGTCAATCACTGTGGTGCCCTGTGACCAGTGGGATCCCTCAAGGCTCTGTCCTTGGGCCTATACTATTCAATATCTTCATTAATGACCTGGACATTGGTATCAGAAGCAGATTGGCCAAGTTTGCCAACAACACCAAAATCTGGGATAAAACGCCTGCATCTGAGATCAGGAAAGTGACGCAGGCTGACCTTGACAGGCTCAGGAAATGGGCGGATGGTAACCTGATGGTGTTTAACACTGAAAAATGGAAGTTTCTCCACCTTGGGAAGAAAAACCCACAGCATGCTTATAGACTTGGCAGTCCTATGCTGGCTAGCACTATGGATGAGAGGGACTTGGGGGTCATGATTGACCTGAAGATGAACATAAGATTTCATTGTGATGCTGCAGCTAATAAAGCAAGCAAAACTCTAGCTTGCATCCATAGATGCTTCTCAAGCAAATCCCAGGATGTCATTCTCCCCTTGTACTCGGCTTTGGTGAGGCTGCAGCTGGAGTATTGCGTCCAGTTTTGGGCTCCGCAACTCAAGAAGGAGGTGGAGAAGCTTGAGAGGGTCCATAGGAGAGACATGCGCATGATCAGAGGTCAGGAAAATAGACCTTATAATGAGAGGCTGAGAGCCATGGGACTCTTCAGCCTGGAAAAGCGCAGGCTCAAGGGTGATCTGATGGCCACCTATAAATTTATCGGGATGTTCACCAGGATCTAGGGGAATGTCTGTTCACTAGAGCACCCCAAGGGATGACAAGATCGAATGTTCACAAACTCCTCCATGACTGTTTCAGGCTGGACATAAGGAAGAACTTCTTTACTGTCTGAGCCCAGAAGGTTTGGAACAGCCTGCCAGCGGAGGTGGTTCAAGTACCTCGTTTGAACACCTGCAAGAGATATTTGGATGTTTATCTTGCTGGGAACCTATGATCCCTGCTGACTTCCTGCCCCTGGGGCAGGGGGCTGGACTGGATGATCTTCTGAGGTGTCCCTTCCAGCCCTAATGTCTATGAATCTATGATATGATTTTTTCTTAACAAAAACTGTTTTGCCTGCTAGTGATCACCCCTTCCTCCTGTAGTTGTTGATAAATGGGCTATTTTATACTTTGCTCTTGTACCTTTCCAGGTATTGACCAATGCCTCATTTCCCTGGGTCCTCCTTTTCCCTTTTAATAAAGAATGGGCATTATTCAGCTCTTCTCTAGTGCTCTGGGACCTCCCCTATCATCCTGGAGTTGAAAAATATTATTGCCAATAGCTCTAAGATTTCTTCATCTTCTTCCTTCAGAGCTCCTAGGTGAATTGCATCAAGCCCTGATGCTTTAGATTCATTCAAGTTTGTCAAAATACCCCTGAATGCACATTACTTTTGACCTGCTTCCATTTCCTCCTTTTTCTTTTGTGTGTATGTATTTAGTCTTCTGATTGGAGGGTTGGGTTTTTTTTTTCCTGCTTTCAGCTTATTGTTTTACTGTTAGTGTGGAATAATACATTTCCGTATCACTGTAAGATATGAACACATCAAGTTTCATTTCATGCTGTAATGAGAGGTTAATGATGGTACTCTTCTCATTGATACCATGATGTCTAGACATATTTCCCTCTCAGGGTGTGTTTTTATTTCCTTCCAGCAGTGTAATATGTGTGTGTGTGCATGCATACATGCATTTTGTGGGTGAGAATTAATGAGCCTCTGATTCCATCATTTTTGCTCACTGTGGTTGTGCCTAGGCTGTTTCACAGACAGAGGGTTCTGCTCTAATACTTCAATGACCCTGGTAAACTTTGAAGAAAGTTATACGGTGAAGGGAGAGTGGAAGACAGGGACATTGCTGAGTGAGAGAAGCAATTTTGCTGTATACCAGAAAGGAAAGAGCTAGATGGAAAGGGCACGGAGCACTAGACCTATGCTCGCCCTCTGAGAGACTTGTTTAATTATATGAGATTTTAATATCCTGTGTCCTCTTGTTTGATGAGAGGGAAATTGTTCACATCTGTTGTTGAACACTCTAAGGCTTTCTATCCAGAGATCTAGAGGAGTAAATGAAGAGGAATGGGCTGACACCTGTGATGAACTTTAGCTGTTTAAAGAAAATAGTTTTTATTTCCATTTTTCTAATCTATAATCTATACTGTAAAGAGAAATGAAATAAGTCCATGAAAGCAGCAGTCCAGAAAAAGACATACTCTGCTTTAATGTAGAAAGCACCATTGCTTTACCGTGTTAATTACAATTAATGACACAGTTTGCTTTATGGCTAGTGTGTGTGCTGACAACTTTATCTTCTAAAGGCTGAATGGACAGTCCAATGGATGAAATAACTCACCCAAAGGGTTACCCAAGCCACCTCTGTGACATGGAAGCTCTGTTTTGCAGCAAAGGAAAGTCTGTTGCAAATGAGTTGAGGCATAGCCACCAACCTCCGTTTTCGGGGCCTCGGTTTGGAAGTCAGCTGATGTCAGAATTTGTTTACTGCTTTTGTATCATTTGGGCGGGGGGGCATGACTAACCATCAAGCATATGAATAACATCTCAAATGTGTCCCATGTTACAACAATTTAGGGCTCCCTGAGTCTGAAGAACAGATTTGAGCTCTGCAAGTTACAAACATTGGTACATCTCGATGTGATTTATAGACTTATAGATGGGAGGTGAGGCACCTATGCCATTCCAGAAGAATGAAGGGGACTTGATGCTCCTATCCATCAAACATTGTTTTGTCCCTACCTATTGCACTGCTGGCTGGCTGTTCTGCAGGGAGAAGGATGCCATTTCCTGCTGGCTATCCTGTCATTCCAAGTCAGTGGCGGAACTAGAGGTTAAATTTATTCATCCTACTGTTCATAGTAAATGTAGATTTAGATCTCAGGGAAAACTTCCTAACTGTTGGAGCAGTGAGGCAGTGGAATAGCCTGCCCAGGGAAGCTGTACAATATCCTTCACTGGAGATTTTCAAGAGGAAGCTAGTTAAGCATTGATCAGAGATGGTTTAGAAATAGCATGCCTTCATCTGTGTCAGGGATTGGACCAGATGATCCATAGGATCCCTTTGAACCCTGTGGTTCTCTGATTCTTGGTTGGGAAAAGAAACTTTTGCATTTTATTGCCAGCTCTGTCATTGTGTCATTTTGTGTCTACAACAAAGTTCCCCAATACCATGTTAGGGGCCCTGATGGGCAGCCCAGCCTGGTCTAATAGCCTAGTTGGCCACACCTGCTTGAGGCTCCAGTTGCCAGCCCAGTTCCAGCTAATGAACCAGCTGACCACTCTTATTCATAGATATGGAGTCAGAAGGGACCCAATAGATCATCGTGTCCAACCCTCTGCCCCGGCAGGAAAGAGAACCAAGGTCACATGACCCCAGCCAGGTGATTGTCAAACCACCTCTTGAAGACCTCCAAGTTAGGTGACGGCACCACCTCTCTTGGAAACCCGGTCCAGACTGTGGCCACCCTTATTGTAAAAAAAAAATTCTTCCTAATGTCTAACTTAAATCTACTCTCCACTAGTTTGCACCCATTATTCCTAGTTACTCCCTGAGGAACTCTGGTAAACAGCGCATCCCCAGTTCCCTGCTGTCCTCCCTTGATAAATTTATAGGCAGCCACAAGGTCACCCCTCAGTCATCTTTTGTATAGGTTGAAGAGATCCAGATCTCTCAACCTCTCCTCATAGGGTCTTTCACAAAGACTACTTATCATTGGGTTGGCCCTCCTCTGGCCTTTCCAGATCCTCTGTGTCCTTCTTGAAGTGTGGTGCCCAAAACTGGACACAGTACTCCAACTGCAGCCTGATTAATGGTGCATAGAGGGGGAACATCACCTCCCCCGATCTGTTGGTCATGCATCTGCTAATACACGACAAGGTGTGACTGGCTTTGTTGATGGCCTCATTGCACTGCCAACTCATGTTCATCCTGGAGTCAACTATAACTCCAAGATCTCTCTCAGCCTCTGAGCTGCTGAGAAGGACATCCCCCAACCTGTAGGTGTGCTGGGGATTCCTCCCTCCCAGGTGGAGTACCTTACATTTATTTTTGTTGAATTGCACCCTATTACATCTGGCAGGACCTGCCTCTAATGAATTCATGTTGATGGCCCCTAAGCAATAACCTTCCCCGCTGGCCCCCTGTGGACATGTGCCAGGATAATTCTCTCAAAAAGCTTCCCCAGGATTGAGGTAAGACTAACTGGCCTATAGTTTCCTGGGTCTTCCTTCCTCCCTTTTTTTGAAGATGGGAACCACATTGGCCCTCTTCCAGTCATCTGGCACCACACCAGAGCACCAGGAATGCTTGTACAGCCATGCCAGGGGTCCCGCAATGTCCTCAGCTAATTCCCTCAGCACTCTGAGTTAGAGATCGTCAGGACCAGCTGATTTAAATATGTCCAGTCCCTCCAGAAGTTCCCTGACTAGATCCTCACTGACCCTGGGCCTTGGTGTGCCTCCCCTGGGGCCTGAGGGGGTCCCAGTGGGGTGGGGGGTGATCCGGTCCCTGCTCAGAAAAATGGAGGCAAAGAAGTCGTTAAATAGGTTAGCTTTGTCATCTGGTGTGATGACCAGATTTCCTAGCGTGTCTTGCAGGGGCCCCACGTTACCTGGTACATTCTTTTTGCCCCCTATATATTTAAAAAAAGACATCTTGTTGTCCTTGATCTGGGTAGCTAGTCCCAGTTCCATCCCCACCTTGGCCTTCCTGATTGCCCCCCTGCATCCCCAAGCAACTGCAGTATAGTCCTCCCTGATGATGGCCCCTCCCTTCCATTGGGTGTACGCCTCCCTTTTAGCTAGGAGACATTCCCAGATACTTTTGGTGAGGCATGGGGGCTTTTGTACCCTCCTGCCCCCTTTGATCCATGTTCGGATTACCTTATGAAAGGCTATAAGGTTTGTCAGGCAGGATCTACCTGCGACGAACCCATGCTGGTTTCCATTCAGCATCATTACCCATGCTGGGCTTTCACAAATACACTCTTTGATGATTTTTTCTAGTATTTTCCCAGGGATAGAGGTAAGACTGACTGGCCTAAAGTTACCCGGCTCTTCCCTTCTCCCTTTTTTAAAAATGGACACCACGTTGGCCTTTTTCCAGTCCTCAAGGACCTGTCTGGAGCACCATGAGAGCTCAAACAGCTGTGCCAGAAGCTCAGCAATGACACTGGCCATTTCCTTCAGCACCCATGGATGGAGGTCATCCAGGCCAGTTGACTTGTACCCATCCAGCCCTTCCAAGTGCTCTTTAACTAAGTCAGCATTAACCTTTGGCAGTGTGGTGCCTTTTGGACATCTGTCTGTGTTCAAGGTGGGGGGATTGTCTTGGTCAGTATTAAGGAAAACTGAAGCAAAGAACTTAATGAAGAGCTCTGCCTTTTTGTCTGCATCAACCACCAACTGACCTGACTTGTCCACAGAGGCCCCATGCTACTCTGTGCCTTCTTTTTTCTTACTATGTATCTGTAGAAGGATTTTTTATTGTCCTTGATTGTTGTAGCCAGCCTAAGCTCCAGTCCTGCCTTGGCCTGCCTAACTGACTCCCTGCAATAGTACGCCAGGGTGGTATATGCCTCCTTGGTGTCTGCCCCGTGCTTCCACTGTCTATACATTTCTTTCTTTGCCCCTGGTCTTTCCTGAAGCTCCCTGTTCAGGCAAGGGGGCATTTTTATCCCCTTAGCCCCTTTCCTGTGTAAGGGGATAGACTCCTTTTGTGCTACAAGGATCACTCCTTTTTGAAACTTCCAACCCTCTTGGACCCCCATTAGCCCAATGCTTTTGAGTTCGGCCACCTCACTAGCTAGGTTCCTAGGTTTAGTAAAGTTGGTCCTTCTGAAGTCTAAAACTCTAGCATTACTGGATATTTTTGTCACCTGTCACTGGATAGTGAACTCTACCAAGCAGTGGTCACTATTACCCAGGTTACTATGTACCTGCAGGTCCCCCCACAAGATCATCCTCTGTTGCTAGGACCAGGTCTAGCAGGGCACTACCCCTGGTGGGACTGGACACTATCTGGGTTAGGTGTAGGTCCTGTACCCAGTGTAAGAACCTTCTTGAGTGGCTTGTTTTGGCCACCTGTTCCTCCCAGCTGATATCCGGGTAATTTAGGTAGCCCATGACCACTGCCTCCCTTGCGTGTATGGTATCTGAAAGCTGCTTGGAGAATACCTCGTCTAGCTTGTTATCCTTTTGAGGAGGTCTGTAGTAGACCCCCACTACCAAGTCCTTCTCCTCTGCCCCCCCTCCCCGGACCCTGACCCACAATGTCTCGGTATTCCCCTCCTCCACTCCTGCCTTGATGACGGAAGGTGTGTACTGCTCCTTAACATAGAGAGCTATATCCCTGCCTTTTCTCCCCACTCTGTCTCATGTATATAACCTGTACCCCTCCATGTCTACCACCCAGTTGTGTGTAGACTCCCACCACATTTCAGTTAAGTCAACTAGGTCATACTGTGTGCTAGCAAGTAGGAGTGTAAGTTCCTCCTGCTTGTTCCCCATACTCCTGGCATTTGTGTAAAGACATTTTATCCCCCCGGTGGGTGCTATTGGTGTCCCTTTGCCTTGATGGTGTGTGTTCCCCTTCGTGCTTACCTGGTTAGGTCCAGTGCCTTGTTTGTGGTTTTCCAACCCTGGGTTCACATCAACAACCAGTTCCCTGTCCCCCACTGAGCCTAGTTTAAAGCTCTTTGGAGACCAGCCAACCTGCAGGAGAACAGATGCTTACCTCTAGGAGAGAGATGAAGATTGTCCCATCCTAGGAAGCCTTCTCCCTGGAAGTGCTGCTTGTGGTTGCAGATTCCAAATCCCTCCTGAAGACACCATCTCTGGAGTTGTTGGATGACTTCCCTGATACAGCCATCCTGGCACTTTCGGCTGCTGCCAACTGGAAGGATGGAGGAGAATACCACCTGTGCCCTTGACTTTCTCAGGCCGAACCCCAGCTCATGGAAGTCCTTCATGATGCGGTCAGGCTACTCCCAGCCACTACTATTGTCTGCTGAGGAGAGAATCCTCCCTCTTTTTAGTCCCACCTAAACTATTGGCAACAGCCTGTAGGTCAGCCAGTAAGTTTTTTGAAGGCCTCTGGTGATAGCATCCTTCAATCCTTCCTCTGTCTCGGTTCTCTAACCCTGGACCCTGCTTGGCCCTGTTTCTAGACTCTTTGGAAAATCCCACTGGATCTGGTAACTTGATCTCTACTTTTGGCTCTGACTCCTAGTTTACCCTGATTCTGGCTCTGATTCTTGGCATACCCTCCACACAGCTCTGACTCTTGGCCAATCCCAACTTGAGCTCTGTCACCTGGGTTACCCTGAAGGCTCTGATTCTTGGCTTTCTGAGAACTGGTCCCTGGACTTTGCCCAAGTGTCATGTGACTGTTCTTGGTCCTTACGCTCCATAAGTCATTGCTTTTTTTTTCATGGAGAGTACAATGTTTCCTAATTAGGGCTGGTCAATATTTTTTTACGAAAAAATACTTTAATAGTAAATTGGAGAAAATGTTTTCCCTCTGCACCTCCCCCCCCCAGAAAGCATTGACTTCCTACAGAAAATGTTTTGAGTTGACAATTTTGGAGTTCATGACAACTTTTTTTTTCATCCTATTTAGAATTTTCCAAGGAGAACTGTTTTCTCATCAGCTTTTTAATTATGTTCTCTATTTTATTTGTATTTTGTCCCCATAGGATTATGGTATTCCTAAATCATGTAGGGAACAAAATTCATTGGGATCACTAAAAGAAAAGTGCTTTGTATCTGAAGGGCAAATTATTTTACCACTTGGAGGGTGTACAGTAGAGGATAAGAGCAATACATACTAGACATAATAAAGGGGGTTGTAAGGGAAATAAATGGTATAAAATTGAGAGAGTGAAAATGTAGTAGAAATATCATGTAACACCTCCTCACCATACTAATTATTAATCTGTGGGATAATCTCCCAAGGGATGTACTTGTAGTCTCGCTATCCCAGGAAGCCTTGGACTAGACTGGGCAAAGGTGTCCATCTGTTCTAGTGAGCAATCCTGTATTGCTGAGGGAAATAACTACATGACCTACAAAGTTCTTTCCATCTTTCAATTTTATCGGCTTCAGTGTCCAGAATAAATAATTTCAAGAACATTACTTGATTAGAGCAGAAATGTGCATGGGTTAAATTAAGATTTGACATAGGTAAAACACATCTTGCTTTTAGACTGGCCTGCTCAGCCCCTAGTTCCCTTTGCCTACAATACAAACCAGTAGGAAAGGGCCTCAGGCATGCCCAAGGCCTCTTCATTTCAAAATGCCTGAGGCCTCCTCCATTGTAGTCAGAACTGAGAACAGGAAAACTCATATCTGCACATTTTGCAGGCATAATAATAGTGCATAGACATCAAGGTTTCTAGTGTTAATCACTCCCTGGATGCATTTTTCAGATTTGTTTCATTTTCTTAAGTAGAAATTTAGAAGCATACTGTTTTTTCGCAGAGGCTAAACATGAAAGGAGAAGGCTGGCCACCCTGTTACTGAGATCCCCATTGTCTCTCACTGGGCTCACCCCCCCTCCTCAGCCACAGTGTTATTCTTAGAAAAACGTTTCATTTGATCATATGCGCTTTTTCATGCAAAAAAATACTTGACATAGATTGTGGCCTGATTTTTTTTTTTTTCTCTCCTGGAGCAACTTCAGCATCAAATCACTCCAGTGAGCACTGGATTTGCATACCACCTCTTAAAAAAACAGCTTATATATCTATAAAGATTACATATTACTGAGCAGAATTAGAAATGGAATCAAACCAAGCTTCCAAATGCTAGCCCTTCAAATATAGCAAAGAGAAACACAGCATAGACAGCAACAGTTTAGGCTACCCAATGCTGCCCAGCAGCATTGGAGATGGCTAATGTATTTCAGTGTCACCGTCCACAGCAAAAGTAGCGTGAAAACTGCCTCCCTCCGGATAGAAGTACAAAATGGGGTATCAGCATAGATCACTCATGTAACACCACACTTAGATGCCATGATGTACCACATATAAAATAGACATTTTCATTCGTGTTCATGTTTGATTATTTTGAAAGAAAATTTGATTTTAAAATCTACACAAATTTAACTTTGAAAAGGAAAAAGAAAACAAAATTAAACCAAAACTTGTTATTTCAAGTTGAATTAAATGTTTTCTTTAACTCAAAATGGCATTTTAGGGATGGAGAGGAAGTGAGTGGTTCATTTTACAAGGTAAGAACAACACCACCAGCAACAACAAAAGGTCTGGGTCTACCCTGTTTTTTATTTTAATTTTTTGGGGGTTGCTTAGCAAGACAAAAATCCTAATTACTAGCCCCGTCCTGGTCAAGTATTAGGCTATATTTGCTTTAAGAAATATCTAAACTATACTTATCTGGGAAAACCTCTTGCTTCTCTCAGCATGGTAATGAAAGAAGATTATACTGAATAAGTAGCCTAATCTTCCCTGCTATCTCAAGCTGAAGGCATGCAAGTCCCATAAGTATCTTGAGTCTTGAGACTAATTGCAGTCTCCTTCCTTCAAAGTTGGGCTGTGTAACTTTTAGCAGTCTGGCAGATTAGTTTTTATTTAGTTATTTATTTTGCTATTCAATGCCCCTCCATCATGCAAAGCCCTTGTCCCCCATGCCTTCCATCCAGATCATACTGTCATACCACTGTGTACCAGATTGCTGGAAGGATTTGAGGTTGGCTCAACAAATAATAGTTTGAGTGACATCGCCATTTATTTTACATAAAAAGAATGATCATGAATGGAGTTTGTGTTTGCTCTTTCACCTTTCCCTGCCTCCCACCACCAAAGTGATTCCCAGCATTTATTTTTTTAGGTTTCCAGCCCTTCCTTGTGCTTACATTGTATAGATGTCTCTCTCTTACATTCTCGAGGCTTTTCTTTAAACTTACTGCTTCTGTGGATCAAGGGGAGGGCTGACCACAGGTTTGCATCAGCTAATGGAAGGTTAAGCTTACAGTGATGATGTTTCTCTGTCATCTTGTAAGAAATGATGCTGAGACATCGATGTCGGATTAAATCAGCATACGAATGGCAGCAATGCACTGCATGTAAACATTTGCCAGACCGGGAACATGGAAGAGGCAGATATCTGTATGACCTTTAGGAGCTGCATATTACACTCATAAGCATGGCCACACTAAATCAGACCAAAGGTCCATTTAATCTTTTATCTTGTCTCTGACACTGAGCAAGCTTATGTGTCCTGAAAAAAGGTAGAAAGCTGTGTGGTAGGTAGCCAGGAGAAAATTTACCCTTCATTAAGGCCTCATCCTGATCTTTAATAGCTAGTTATTATTGCAAGTCCTGAATGGAGTTTGTACGCATTTCAGTTCTCTCTTTAGCATTGAACTATTATATGTTATACACAAGAGCCTGAACAATGAATTCTTCAGAAATTCCCCCAAGGGCAGTGCAAATCAATAAGGTTTTCTCTGATGAAATTCTGCTCTCACTGAAGTTGATGGCAAAACTGCCATTGACTGCCACTGGGTAGAACTGAACCCAAAATGACTAAAATACTCATTTCAGCTAGTAATCAAAGATATTAGTTCCCAAAGATAAATTCACAGCAAGGCATATTAGCAGCTGTCTTTGACAATCATGTTCCATTATTGGGGAAGTTCAAGATAATAGACAGCATAGTCTCCTTCAATTTTTGTCTAGTTTGGTGACACATTAGTGCAACCAGTGTTTAAGTGGCTTGTCACTAGAGTAATGGATTCACAAATTAAACTTCCTTCATGTTATGAAATTTTATAAATTGATTATTTTTTTAGCATATTCTCCCCTCCCTGTTTTTCTTTTTAGCAGTTTAACAGCGGACACTTGTCATGTTGGGTATTTGAGCATGATGCTCTCTTGCCCATTTAATACTTGTACTGCAGTTTGTTTTCGCAATCCTCCACAAGGCTTTCAGGCCCCAATCAAAGTCCATGGAGGTCAACAGGTATCTTCCCATTGGCATCAGTGGGCTCTGATTTTATTGATCCATTTGCAGTCGATACATATTTTAAAAATGTGATGGGTTTTTCAGTACAAACATAAGAGGTATCTCTAAGGGCAGGAAGCCATTTGTTTTCAGCATGTGTTTTTTGAAAGGATATCAACACCTTGTAGGTGGCACCTTGTATTTCTTCTTTGCTCTGCTTTTTGCTTAATCCTACCACAATGATTCATTTCTTGCCCCAAAGAACTTGCCATGTAGCCATGTAGTTTCAGGATGAAAACCATCAAGCTTTCATCCCATCTGAGCTACTTTGTATGTGCCACTCATTTGTCTTTTAATGTTAAAAGGCATGGACTCCTGGTTGGTTGGTTGCTTGCTTTGTTTTTCCTTTGTATTTCCTTGTTGTGCAGCTTACTTGTTGTATAGGCATATTGTAGAAATAAAATTACTTTCTCCCTCTAAGTCAGCCTCCATCTTTTGGCTCCTGTCACTGTTATTTCTGGACCAAACTCCACGGTTTTATTTTCCAGCAGCAATGTTTGATGCTCCAAAATTTCACAAAAAAGGCTGACAATATACCTAAAAGAAGTCAACATACTGATCAGTTGCAATGGGTATGTCTACACAGAAAATTCAGGTGCATTAAACTGTGTCCCCTCATGCATGTGAATGTACACCCATTGGGAGCCCAAATTTACTGCCGACAGGAGCAGTTCACTCCAGGGCCCCCCTGCAGCAGCCAAGGGAAGCTCCAGGCTCATGTGGGTACCAGCCTGGTCTGGTAGGGGCTGGTCCCTATTTCCACATGGCCAGGAGAGCTGTCCCAGCAGCTGGGACTGCTGTGTCCCAGCCATACGGAGATCAGCGGCTAGGACTGCTGTGGGACCTGATCTCTATGCTGCCGGGAGAGCTGTCCCAGCTGATCTCCATGTGGCTGAGATGCAGCAGTCCTGACTGCCAGGGCAACTCTCCCGGCCAGATGGATATCAGGACAGGTCCTGATGCCCACATGGTGGGGGAGACAGTATCCCTGCAGCTGGCACACCAGCCCCTCTCCCCCTCCCCCCATCGGGGCTTAGTCAGGCAGCAGTGGACCCCCTGCTACCTGGGCTAACCAGAAGCAAATTGCTCCCAGTCAGCATCGACACATGCTATGGTGCAATAGCTAATGCACTATCGATTTAGTACCTGTATTTCCTGATACCAGCAAACACCTTGTTAGCCTAATTTATACTCAGTTAAGTCCTGCACACACATAGACAACGACACTTTACTGCACATTAGATTAGTTTCATGCACAGTAAAGCATCTCATGTACACGCGCCCATTGTGACTAAGGAATAAGATGGGGGGAGGGGAGCTTCAGTGGGTCAAGGTCTTCTGCTATTGCCTTTGGGCCTCCATCATTTACATACAGAAAACCCTGAGTTACAGTTGCTGTTTTGCCCATAACACTTGCCTCTCTCGCAGGGAATGCTAGCTTATTTCATACCTTACCAGGCAGCTTTGCTATTTATTTTTGGAATAATGGAACCAGGGCAGCGTCTGTCACTGCTGTCATAATTGATTTTTCTCCCATCACCAAACAATCATTCATTAGCACTAAATAATAGCATTCCAGATGATCCATTACTATTTCTGTCACTTTGAAAAATAGCTGCCATACACCGGGGCCAGTCAGTTTTGCCCACCAACCATATTCCAGATTTCTCTGATAAAGCATTTGATTCTATTGATCAATCTCAGCACAACTTTAACAAGGGCTTTTCTGGTCACTCTTAGCAGGTCTCATCGTGTCACAACATTAAATGCCATTTTTCTTCATTTATTTATTACTGTTGACACCAAATCTCAGCCTCACGTGCTGCAAACTCTTGAAACCCTCAGTGCAAGAAACAGTGGGTTAAAACTGCTGACATTTCCATTTTTAAACACAGGACTGTTCAGATTTTCAGGCACATGGCAAACAAGTGCATTGGCTATCTGTTGCATGCAAAAGCATTGTGTTAGGGAGTTGTAGTCTGAGGGTAAATGACGTAGTTTTTGTTCTGAGATTATTTCTACAAGTGAATAACAGTGCTTTGTGAAAAACCGCAGAACTATGGGTATTATCTAGATATGTGAGATTTGCCACATGACAGAGATTGCATCTCAAGGCAGTGTATAGCTTCTCATAATGGATAGCTGATTCCTTGGCATATCAATATTAGTAATATGAATCACATCATTGCATTCTCCCCAGTTCTTTGTACTGCTGATACATCTGCCATGGGTCTCTTTTGGAAGTAACAACTTTCAAAGGTTGAGAGACTGTTTTAACATGCAGAGCACTTGGAGAGGGGGAAGGGAGCTTCAGTGATGATGGTGATGTTCAGTTCTGGTTCAGTGCCTCATTCCCTTTGGTACTTTCAGGCGCTTCATGCTTCTTTCTGGATACACTGTAGATTTCCAGCCCTTATATGATTTTTATATAAAAAGTGGTAATTATTTTAAACTTTTTAATGTTTGCTTTTCTCAATCCTGCAAACCCATCATGCAGTAAGGGCCAGACCCAAACTCTGTTGAAGCCAATGCTCTGGCTCCATGTGGTGTCACAGGCTTTTAAGCAGGACCTCAGTTCCATGGAAGTGAATAAAGATCCCATTTTTATTCCCTTTTCTTTTTACAAAATGCTTTTTTAAGGTAGCACAGAGTAGCGCATCACCCACCACAGCACATGGGGAATAAAAGCCCCACCTTCATTAGGTATATTGCTTTTCTCCTGCCCTAACTCATTTCAGTTTAAAAGCAGTCTGACATACTGAACATAGATGGGTTTACGGGTGGGTACTAGCGAACTTTGTAGCACTTAGTCTTCCAGAAATAGTACAAAGAACCACCTTATCCTCTCTCTATTAATAACAGTATAATCACTTCTGGTTGATTATGGCTGGGTAATAAATCCGGTGCTGTTATAGGCCTTAGAATGTGAAATTGCAGGACCATTTTGAATAGATTTGCCTCTGCATACCGTATTTAAAAGTGTTGTTATCTGAGTTTGAAAATTCAAATGAGGATCGAGTCTGAACAATAGTTGCTCTTTTAATGCAAGTCTCCTAGCATTGAGTTATGGGGTTGTAGGAAAAATGTATAATCTATTCTTATTCACAAGAGTGTTGTACAATGCCTCTGAGGTGAAAATCACTGTCATGACAGTTAAAATGCTCTTTTTAACCATTCATTTCTGTAGCACCGAAGGATTGCTAGAGGGATGCAATGCTGACTGCCATCCAAACTGGTTTAGAGTGATTAAGGAGCCCAGTACTGTTGCCCCCAGAACTTATGTGGCAAACTTAGGAAGGGGTAAGGCCGTAATGCAAAGCCCTGCACACCTCAGAGAGGCTGCTGTATCCACGTGGTTTACAGCCATTACCCCACGCCATTCCCTCTTCTTGGGCTTCATGTCATACATTGTTCATCTGGGGAGGTGCAAAATAGATCCTAGTCCTTATGATTTAACATGATGTTGGGTGGGAATTTCTAAAGTGCATGTGCACAGCGCAGCGTATGAGTGCGCAAACTGCACTTTCATTGAGACTTGTACTCCATGATTGAGTGTGATATATATATATATATTTTACCTTTAAGAGTTTACATCCATGCAGCTGATCCCAGAGATGGAAATGTGGCATGTTATACATCTATAAGAGTTCATGGCCAGGGTTTACGCAAACAAAATAAAATGGTTGGATCAAAGAATAGACGCTGAGAATAGAATAGGCACTTGAGACTGAGAGTGTTCAAGCCAGGCATGTTATTTCTTGTTTTCAATTTCCTTGCGTGTCCATTTTTCATAGCTTTAAAGCACAGTGATTTTTTTTGAATACATACCACATTTATTAGGCTAGGTGAAGATGCAGGAGTAGGTAATTAGTTCATTTATTACTACTACTGGGTTAATATTAATATTCACTTACATGGAGGTAAGCGAATACAGGCTACAGGTTCAATTCATTGTGCTCTCCAAATCACGTGCTCTCCTGATGCATTTTGCAGACTTTTAAACATCATTACTGGATCACACTAGCTAAGTGTATGTTTGCCCCCTTCTGATACCACATACAGAGCTTCACTAGTCCCCCCACTCCAGTGAACCTGGTATTCAGATCCAGAAGTAAGGGACATAGGGAACTGGACTGTGTGGGAGCTGCTTTGGATAAGTCCAGGCCACTGCTATCACAGATAACCACATCATATAATGCCTTTGATACCAATTGAGCTCCATCTTAAAAACAGCTAGGTTTCTTGTTTCTACTTCTACTGGAAGGATGTTCCAGAATTTCACTCTTCTTCATTAAAAATGTTCTACTGATTTCCAGCCAAAGTTTATTTATGGCGACTTCATACTTATTTGTTCTTGTGCCAACACTGTCCTTATGTTTAAGTCAAGCCTGTCACTTCTGTTTTTCCTGTTGATATATCTACAGAAAACTATTTTGTCCCTTCTCTGCCTCCATTTAGATGGGCTAAACATGCCAAACTCTTTTACTCTTTTTCTGTAGGAAAGGGTCTCCATTCTCCGCGTGCCTCTGCTTTTTACTTGTTTCATATTGATTTCATTTACTTGGACATGAAGGATGAAAACAATACACAGTACTCCAGATAAAGTACCCCCTGTCCCTTTCCAGCTTCACCTAAAGCATCCTAGGATCATATTTTCTGTACTTGTGCAAAAGGTTGCAACACATGATACTTGATGTCCCTTCCTAGCATACAGTTCTGTGATTTGCCTTTTCCATGGGTGCTTCATGCTGGCTGCTTACAAGGATCCTGTGGTCAGCTAATACCTAGGTCTTTCTCCTTTGTTGCATTGAACTGAGCTCTCAGCTGACTGCACATTTTTGTTACTTATAATTAAATGCATGACCTTGTACCTTATATTATTACATTTGCCCCATTTCTATTACTCCTATTGTCAAGAATATCTAATTCAACCTATATGATGATCCAATTTTTTGCTGTGTTTGCAATGCCTCCGAGCTTTGTGTCTCTTCCAAAGTCCATTAGCAAATCTCTACTTTTCTGTGCTCAGATCTGTAATGCAAATATTAGTTTCAAGACTGATCCTGGAAGAATTCCACTAATCACCTCACCCCCGCCCCCCCAGACCCCCCACATCTCTCTTAGTTCCCCTTTTAATCAGCTCCTTACCAACCTTTACATGCATCCTCATCTTTTTCCAATACAACTAACTTCCTACATAACATTATATCTAACATTTTACCACAGTCCAGACAGATTATATATACTACATTTCTCTTGTGTAAAAAAAAAAACAACAAAAAACTCTCAAGTCTTGTATGATCTACCTTTGTCAAACCCAAAACGTTTGGCCAAAATGTTAACAACATTTTACAATAAGAATTGAGCTAAGTCAGGGACATTTATCTGGTAGTCCTCCAACCACAGTTCTTACAACAGGGAACATTTTGCCCATTTCTCTTAAATGTAGAAAGAATTGATGAAAAAAAGAACAGTAAAAGCAATCTATTAGATCATTCCACATATGAGAGTTGCTCTGTGAACAGTAATTTGCTTCCACTTTCATGTCTTTACTGTATACACCAAGCATTCATTAGCTCATCCAGAAAACTACTATAACATTGCTTTGTTTAAGCAAATTTAATTTACTTGATCTAACTCAATTAACTCAGATTAAGGAGAACCTCTGCCTGGCATATAGCGACTCAGTCCTCCCCAAATAAAACAGAAAACTGAGAGGCAAACAGAGATATGCATCTCTTTGCTCAGCAGAGAGCTCATGTCTAAAGAAGACTGAAAGCAGGAGGATTTTAATAAAGCTGCTTTATAAAGAGCTCAGTGATTTCACATTGCTGGCGTTTATGTAAATATTTTCTAGGATTTTAGTTCAGGTTAGTTTACTCCCCTGAGTTTTTAATTCATATTTCAGTTTAAAACAAAACCAACATTTTTTAACTGGCATATGATATGAACAAACAAACTGGCCCAGCTCTCAACTGCATATAATGGTCTACATAAATTAAGTAACTGGATGTATCTACATGACACGCTAGAAGATCAGTAGTCTAATTCTACTGCACATTAGCACGTCATGGCAAAAGCCGTGCTAATGTGAAATAGAATTAGTTTACTGCGCATTTGTGTCATCTAAAAGATGTGTGCCGGCGCTGGTGCGCAATAGTGCCACTTGCATCACATTAAATTAGTACCTGTTATTATAGGTTCTAAACTTAATGCCCCTTAAGTATAGTGCATTAATGCACATGTAGACATGCCCACTGAGTGCCTCACGGGAATCCTTTATTGCAGGATGCTTGTGAGGTAGGGAAATAATAACCTCTTTCTACAGGTGAAGGACTGAGGTAAAGAGGCTCCAGATTAGCACTGCAATTAGGCATGTGGTTAAATCTATCCCTGTTCAGAAAAACATGTAAAATATGCTTAAAGCTCAGCACGTTTGTTGTTTGAAGAATACATAAATCAGGGTGAGAGAGAACAGATAGCTTTCCCATTGTCATGTGGGAAATGTGGGGCAGAGCAAGAAATTAAATTCAGATTTTCTTTATAGAAGTTCTGGGCCTAGCTACAAGAGCTTCTTTCCTGTCCTTGAAACTGTGTCTAGGTTTGTTGGAAAGGTTCAAGCTTGTCTCACCATTGCAAAGAATCAGCTAACTTTTGACTTAGTATATTAAAGCCAGTCAGGGAATGTGCACTACTTCAGATCGTGCTGCAAGTAGTTTGCACAGATCCCAACTGTAAAAGCAGAAGGATGTTAATGATAGTAAGATGCTGCTAAGTGCAGAGTAAAACTGGAATTATTTATTCACCACGGTGCAAATATATCCAGCTAGTGTGGGCCACTGTCACTCTGCATCCTAGACAGCACATGGAGTGGTAGGTACAGGGTCTTACCTGCTGCAGCATGGGCTCACCAGAACCTGGCTGCTGCTGGGGTGCGAGCTCGAGCTGCTGTGGCTGTGGGATGGGCTCAGGAAACCCTGCGGCCCATGCTCTGAGACCCTGTCTAAACCAGTTTCTGAGGCTGGTGCCCCACTGACCCACCCCAACTTATATTACCGGGCAGCAGTCAGTTTTTTATCTTAGCCCCAAACTTTACCTGTTTTCTTTTGGAAATAATTCATCCTGCCTAGTTGAAATTAAAATGGAGATAGAAGAGGAGTAGCAGTTACGATCTGCTTTGATGTCCATCTTTGCATTCCACAGTGATGCTACTTCATCCTGTTCAAGGCTGCTGCAGAATTTGACGTATCTCAAGATATGTCTAATCTTACTCCTGATTGAATGTTTGAGGCCAATTGAGAGGAGAAAAAGGTTTGGCAGGATGTCTCAACTATTAGGAGTGGTCCCAAGCCTCCCAGGCTAAGTGCAGACACTCAAAAAGCCTTAGGTTGAATTGATTCAATCTTTGCAGGCTAGTCTAAGCTGTGTAGATGAACAAATAAGCAGAAATTCACTTTTGATTCCAGAAATGCAGCCACATGACTTCAATAGACCAGGCCAGAAGCCAAGGTAGCAGGCAGAGGGGAAGGTGCTGGAACACAGTGGCAATGTGTAGGGGGTTCACAGGGGTGCACATGTACCCCCTGAGAGTGCTGGTGCACCCTCCACAGGGCACGCTTCCTGCTTAGGCAATGGGTGGGGGTGGGGCAGGTGGGAGCACTGGTGCCCCTCTGCGAGTGCCAGCTGGGGAGTGGGAGCGCCAGATGAAGCACGACGGCCACTTCTGGGAGTGCCACAGCCACTTCCCGGTTGGCGCAATCGGCCGTGGGTCAGTGAGATTGCCCATGACTGGTCACTGAGGGGGCACATGTCCCCCTTGAGTAAGGAGGCTCCAGTCGCCCATGGGAACATGCCTCCCTACTCAGCTGGGGCAGACAGCATGGGCCAAAGCTAGTCTGCCCACCCTGCAGAGGGAGCTTTACAGGGGAGATGCAAAGCATCTGGTGATGCTGGGGGACTGAGAGTTAGCTTGAATCTGGAGGAGATCTGGGACAGAAGTTCAATAAACTGATTTAACCTATATCCGTTAAGTCTGATACGACATCATCCATCTAGGTTTATCTTAAACTGGTTTCAGCTGTTTTCAAAGTAGTTTCTGTGCACTGAACTTCTGTTGTGTTACAAATTTGACTCAGTTTCCAATCACTTATACCAGTTTATGTGTAATTTCAGTCCCTAGCCCTACACTGCAAATGTATGAGTTTGGATACATTGTGAGTAGATGGGGCATACTTCTTAGCATACCCAGGTGCATTCAGGAGATGGCTCAAAGGACTTGTTCCCTGGATAGTAATGATCTTTCTCCTATGGAATTAGTTGCTCGTTTAAACTTAAGTATGTGCATATGCGTTTGAAGGACTGTAGCGTCAGGAGGTTACGGGTACAGAAACTACAAGTGAAAACATGGAACTGTTAAGAATTCTTTTCTTCATTTTTCCCCCCAGAAACAAATATCTTATAAACTCACAGGAAGCCAAGAGCAGTAGGCTGAGAGGCAGTGTTTGTGTGGTGTTTGGAATGTGTGGGGATGTCATTATCAAATTAATATGAAGATAAGAACATTTTATTTTAGGAGTAATTTGACATTGTGTCATATTAGCATTAATTTCACTAATGTGTTATGAAAGGGCCATATTTAATTACATGACTGCATCAAGTAATATTAAAAAACTACCAATAAAATATAAGACAACATATTAGCATGTAAAATTGCTATTGCAATTAGGTGAAGCAATAAACAGTGGGTCTTGCAGAAACACTACATCTTTCTGTAATTTCCCTGAGCTACTTTCACTTCCTATCCCTAAGGACCAGCAAATGGTATTTGTTCGTTACCACAGTCCAGCCAGTTAAATTAATTTGATAGAACTAATCGCTGTCTAGTCCTTTAATACATCACTGGATTAGATTTCCAAATATTCTGTGTTAAGTTTTATAGTCCTAAATAGTTATTCCTATCCTTTTAAGCAGCTGTATCTGCTTACTGGATGTATTATGATACTAGCTATCTGGTGTTTAAACATATGTCAATGCCTTGGTCGTGAGGGCTCTGGAAAGTGAAGAACTGGACAAAAGTAAATTTAACATTTTCTTTAAAAAAAAAAATACCACCCCAAACACAAGTCTGAATTTATATTATCATAGTATCCAGGAACTCTAGTTCTGAATTTGGTTTCCACTCATGCTAGGTACTATGAAAACATGGCAATACAAGGGCTGGTCTCTGTCTGAAAGAACTTACAATTCAGTTATAACCAGGGATCCAGGTGTTCCGTTTCCCACAGAAAAACTGGGTAAACTGCGGATTTTACCTTTTACCGGAGGCAAATGTATATTTCTTGTTTTACAAGAGAAACCCATGGATTTGCCATTTTGCAAGGAGCATTTTGTAGGCTGGCAGAGATCCAGGTAGGGAGGGAGCAGGAGGAAGGTGGAGAGACGGGGTGCCACGGGCATGGACATGCACGTGGCCCCAGGCATCCTGCAGAATAGATCCAGCAGGTAAGTGAAGGGAAGAGAGGAAGCTGGGCAGGGCTGAGGCTACTGCCCAGCCAGGTGAGGCTTGGGGCCTGGGGCCACAAAGGATGGCTGCAGAGCCTCAGCCGGAAGAAGGACAGGGCCATAGGTAGCTCATCTCAGGGGGGAAGGGGGAAGGGAAGGGGAATACCAGCTCCCCTGCACTCCCAGGTGGCAGAGGGAACCTGTGCCCCCCATATGTGTACCCATGGCAGGCACAGGCTGTGGGCTTGGGCTCCCACCCTGCTTCCCTCTCTCCAAGCTTTTCAATGACCCAGCACATCTGGAGACAGCAGGGTCATGCAGGAATCTCCTTACTGCTGCTCACTCCCCCTGCACACACACTACCCTGGCAACGCACCTCCTGCATCTTTGAGGGGTGCAGCCCAGTGCTGCTTCCCTCACTGCAGCCCCGCGCACAGGAGGCGCGTCGCTGGGGCAGCTGGCTGTAGCGGCAAGGAGATCCCTGCACGGCTCTGCTGCTGCCTGCCATGCCGTGTTGTGCCTGCCAGGCTCTGGAGGGCAGCAGGGAACAGCACAGCCACATGGAGAAGCTGGTAGCTGCTGCTCCCAGCCACCCTGCTTCCCTCCCCCAAGGCATCCGGAGCCTGGCAGGTGTGATCTGGCACGGCAGGCAGCAGCAGAGCCTCACGGGGATCTCACTGCTTTCCCCCCACCTCCAACGCCACTGCTGCACTGATGACAGGGCTGCAGTGAGAGCAGTGGTGTGGGGCTCAAAACAGCAGCAGGCTCTGGAGGCACATCACCAGGGCAGTGTGGGGTGGGGCAAGCAGTGGTGAGGAGATCCTCATGCAGCCCAGCTATCCCCAGCCACACTGGGTCATGCCTGCCAGGCTGCGGAGGCCCTGGGGGAGGGAAGCAGGGTGAGAGCTCGAACCTGCACCCTGCACCTGCCCCAGATACAGATCTGAGGGGCACGGGTCCTCCCTGCCTCTCGGGAATGTGTGCAGCAGTTGCGACCTGGCCCACCCAAATCCACAGCAGGGAAAGCAGGGGCAGGGGACTGCCGACCTGGGTCTGTAGCCCTGGCGGCTGGGGACACCCTTAGAAGGGCCGGGGGTGGGGGGCAAGGGCCACCAGCAAGGCTGTGGGGGTGTGGGTGGGGAGTGAGAGGCAACAGCAGGTCTGGGGGGGGGGGGGGCTTTAATTTTAGTTATGGATTTTGGGGGGTTTAGTAGAGAATTTGTGATTTTTTTTTCAGGGAAAGCCAGGATCCTTGTTTATAACACAAGAGTCAACTAAGGGGTACAAGGAAACAAGAAGACTACACTGGTTGGTACAATAGCAAGTGATCTCAGCTCACTAGGGAACTAACCATTCTTAAATTTCTTTAGGCAGCAGGGCAAAGTGATTTTAGTAGAGAAATGGAGATAAATTATTAAAGGGACTTTGCAGAAGTGTGCTCATGGCTCCTCTCAAACAAGAATTGTAGCATGGGAGAAAGTGCAAAGGTGCTTGCTTATGAATTTATCAAATCAATAAAGGTTGATATTATTGATCAATTGGAAGCGGGAATCCATCTCTTGGTAGGGAGGGAGGAAATAAGTTGTAAGGGTCTTGACAATGAAAGAGACTTACTTAATGTAACAGAGAAGGAAGAGCTAATGGCAAAGGAGGGGTCATGTGATTATAACAACGGGCTAAGGAAATGATCTGTACAGCAATGTTTCAAATGAATACGAGCAGGGCAAGACTGTATGTGGACAATCCCTGAATCTGAAAATGTGGAGAGAAGTTAGGTAACAAACCCAAGTAACACCAGGATGGCTCTCAACAGCACTATTATCTGCAGTGGTTGAGAAGGGGAGGGTTGTGGTGAACGTGTAGAAAGAATATTAAGAGTTCGGCTTTATATATGTTGACCTAGAGCTGACGGCTTGGGACCTCTAAAAAGACATCAGATAGAGAGGCCAGGACTTCAGTTTGGGCAGAAGGTGACGAGTCTGGGGTTGAGAGGTAACTGGATTTGTGTAGATGGAGACTGCTCAGAAAGAAAACAAAAAAAACACCAGCAGTAGGTTCCTGGAGGTGTGAAGAGGATCCTTAGGGCTAGACATTTCAAAAGCCCGAGCCTGAATTGATTCAATCTTTTCAAGTTAGTCTAACCCGCAACTAATTTGCAAGTGGATAGACATTTGAATCAAGAAATGTAGGCACATGCCCGCACTGCATCAGGCTAAAAGCCCAGGGCAGAGGGGTGGGGGGGAGGGGATAGAGCAGCTCTCTCTTCCTTTCCATAGTGCTGAGCTAAGGGGAGGGAGGGAATGTCCAGGCCCCAGCATGACGCTATGAATGAGGAGGGGTTTAAACCCCAACCCTGCCTGCACAGTCCCCAACTGGGGTGTGCCTGGAAGGGGATGGGGAAGCAGCCCTTGCCAGGCTTCTCCCAGCTCACTGCTCAAGGGGCAGGAGTATTGCCAGATCCCAGCCCCTGACTAGCACTCTGAGGCAAAGGGGGTGGGGAAGGAGGACTGCTTGTATGGAGTGCATGCATCTGTTGATGATACTGAGCTTTTCCATCTCCCTCTCCTTCCTTCTTCACCCTGCCTGCAGCAAACTGACCAGCAAGCAAGCCAGCAGGGAGTTGATAACATAAAGTTTACCAGTCCATCAAAAAAAGAAAAGCCTCTCAGTTCAAGCTCTTCTTAAACAGCTTTTTCCAAGGAAGGCATGGTGGCACATTACCAGCTGACCTGTTGATTAGCTCCAGAAAGCCCTAAGCAAACACTGTCTTGTTTGCCTTTCTCCCAGTGGAATTGGAGACGCACACATGCACAGACACCTTTCAGCATTAGCCACCATGGGGGTGGTGTGACCATGACCACATGCTGGCTAGGGTCCATGAAGACCCGGTCTGTGCTGTGGGAGAGGGGAGGGAGCGGGGGGATCCCTGCTTGAGCAGAGCGAAGGAGGGGAGGGGGCAGATGCTGCTGTGCCTGAAGTCCCCCACTGCCTTCTCAGTCAGCCAGAGCAGTGGTAGAGCTCTGGCTAGGGAGGGGAGCAGACTCTGGACCACACAGCCCAGCCCAGCCCAACCCAGAGCTGAAAAGCATGCTAAGATGCTGAGGGACTGTGATGTAACTTAAACCAGGGAGGGGTCTGGGACAAGTTCCATAAACTGGTTTGACCCAAATCAGTTAAGTCTAATACTACATTCAACCAGATTTGTCTTAAACCAGTTTAGCCCTGTTTGAAACTGGCTTATTTGCCCTGAACTTCTGTTCTAAGTTTAAACCAATTTCTGATCACTTAAACCTGTTTATGTGTAACTTCTGTCCCTAGCCTTGAAGAGCAAGCTGAAGCAGTCATCAGATAGATGGAAAGGGAACCAGAGAGCAGAGTCACAACACAGTAGCTGAGTTTTTCTACTCCGGGCTGTAATTTTGAACAACCAAATTTAGTGCAAAATGGTTTTATGAGTGGTTCAAAACCAAGCTTTAGGAAATTCATAGGGCTACATTTACCTTTATCCATTACTTATCAGAAATGTATCAAGGTACCCACAAGCAAACTCGACCTTGTAGTAATGCATAATCATACATGCCCAACTGTGATACAGTCCCAGATGAGATTAGGGTAAACTGATATTTGAAGATATAGTAGATATTTCACCTTTTTTTTTCATGATGTTTCAACAGCTTGGGTTTAAAGCATTTTAAATGCCCAACTACACATTTCTATACCTTAAACACTATGAATTTCTTCTAAATTTAATCTCAACTGTGAATTTCCTGGGTTTATAATTCTTGTTTTTGAAATAATTACAGCACCTCTATTAATATTTTTATTCTTTAATGATTGATATGCTCTCAACTTCTACTGCAGTTTAATGCAGGCTGTCATCTCTGAATTTTCTTCATGAACTTTTGAATCACATTTTTAAAAAAGCTACGTTTGAACATTACAAAAAGCCAAACATAAAATGCAAATAAATGGTCTTGTTTGCAATTTCTAAAGATTTGTAGATATGCAGTATTAATCTTAAATATCCTGTTTTGCTTTGACTTTTATGGTATTTATCCAACTGCACCAAGCATCCAGTATGCTGGCGGCTTCACCAGTCCTGAACAATATATTGTTATATGTACCTACACCTAATTACATGTGCCAATTCTGACCCATACCCATCTGTAACCCATAGCCACATCTCCTAATTCCCCCTGGTTTATGCTTTTCTGCTGGGTCAGCATTTTGTGTGCAGCTCCCAAGCCAAAGGGTCTGGCAATTCAGATGCCTCCTCCACCACATTTGCTTTCAGCCCAGTGACACATTACCCTACTTTACACGTTATTGTTCCTGCCGCCTAGATTTCTCAGGAGAACCGCTTCATAGTTCCCTGTATTCACATGGACTTTTCCTATATGCACTAAGCCAACTGTGTGCAAGTCCGTTTTTAAGAAAATAATATGTAGAGGATAGCAAGCACTTGCACGGGGGATTCCAAAACAACTGCTTTCTTTCCGAATGGCGGCTGTCTCCTGTTGTTATCAGTGAGAATGAAGACATTACACTTGGGAACAAGGGATTCAAAGCCTCCTCTGTTGCTACTTGATCACCAAAGATTTTAAAGCCTAGGGACAGAAGGGATCTCAAGAGATCATAATCTGTTTCCCTCAGTCTAAGTAGGATCAGCTCTTCCAAAAACATCCCTACCAGACTTGTCTAACCTGCTCTTACAATCCCCAGTGAAGGTGATTCCACAACCCCCCCGGTGTTATCCATTCCTCTGTATAACTATCCTTGTGATCCTGTGGGTTGAGTCAGCAGTTGTTATCCTACAGTTTGGGATATTTATATTCTTCTCAGTTTTACATCAGTAGGGTTAAAACCTTCTAATACAACCCCGAATTTCAGTTGGAAAATCAATGTGTGTGTGTAAAATAAATACCATAAATGAATGAATGAATGAACACTAGGGTAGTACAACAGTGATGTTGTAGCTGTCATGCTCCAGAAATTATGCAAGAGGCAAGGATTTTTTAGGGTGATATCTTTAATTGGACCAGCTATGTAGTTGGGATAAAGTTAGGCAAGCTTTCAAATGCAAGACCTTCCTCAGGTCTGATCACAAGGAACCAGGACTAAGGAAGAATACCTTGCATTTGAAAGCTTGCCTGACTTTTTCCAAACTATATAGTTGGTCTGATAAAAGCTATCACCCTAACACATTCTTACCTCTCTAATATAAATCCAACATTATTGGGAAGGGATTACCATTAGGTTCATGCTATGCTATGACATTCAAGTGCCCAAAGTGAAATACCTTTAAAAACATCCTTTTCCTGTGCTTCTCATCCCCACTTCCAGCCATCCCCTTAAGTGATTTAGTCCAGATTCAGCTTGGAATAATACTGCATTCAGGCACAGAGATGAATAGATCTATAATGAAGTATTATTTTTTTCCTCAGAAAATAAAGAAAATCCAGTGAATGGAAAATTGGGGTTACTGTGTATGCATTGCAAAGTAATAGTTATTTGGGTATTGAATCCACTACAAGGAAAATTTAAAAATGATGAAGTGCATTCAGTCAGGAAATGAGAGAACTGGGAAAGGTGAAAAGGAGAAGCTGGCAAGTTTGTGGCATGCTAATAGCAAGTGTAATAGCAAAAAAGATTGCTTTGTTTTCTAGGGTGGGTAGGAAGGGCAGGGGATGCTGCTGCTGATTGCCTTACACAACATAAATATGACAGGCAAGGATTTTGGGGGAGTGATGTATTTTATTGGACTAACTGCATGGTTAGACTTAAGTTAGAAAAGCTTTCAAATGTACGATATTCTTCATGAGGACCACCCAAAGAAGGGAGGAGGACTCAGATAGACTGCAGACCCTACACGATCAGCAGTCCTACACATGCCAAGAAAAAATGGTGTTTAGAGGTGCCCTTTGGTGACTGAAGCGGAGATGGAGTCTTCCTCTTTCTTTTCTTTTTTGTTACTGTTCTGATGAAGAAAGTCTTGTATTAAAAAGCTTGTCTAATTTCAGTCTAACCATGCAGTTGGTCCAATGAAAGGTACTGCCCCCCACAAAGTATTGCTTCTCACATAATTCCTGGACAGTCATGGCTCTATCACTGTAACACTACCACACCTACGAAGGGTGAACAGTTCACAGTGAATGTTCAAAAAAAGGATCTAGAGAAACTAATTAGACCCAAGGCCTGGCTAGAATCAAATGTATCAATTTAATATCTGATTCATTCTCCTTTGCAGGAGATTTCATTTTGTGCTTTTTTCGACAGACATAATAGGTTTATTTCTTCATCTTCAGTGATAGTACCATGATAACTGTGGTTATGCATACCTGGTGTCTTTCACTGACTCACTGCAAATGTCATTAGAGCAAGATTATCAGCCTCTATTAAAGTCTCTTATTGCAGGAGTATCCAATAGATGTACTATTTACCATAGTACAAAACAAACCTTGAATTGCACTGTGATAATGTTGTAAACATCACAATTAGGCACTTCAGACTTCTGCATTCTTCATTATTTGTAGCATACATAATAAATTACTGTGGATGCAATAAGATAGAGGCAGAGTTTCTGCTTGTTTAGGGACTTTGCATTGTATTCTCTGTCTTAGCTAATTACATGGCTTCCATTATTGTAGTATCTCAGCACCATGCAATGTCTAGTGCATTTATCCTCATATCACCTCTTTAAAGTACCCAAGTTCCGTTATCCCTATTTTATAGCTGTCAAACAGAAGCACAGAGAAACTAAGGGTGGAATCAAAGAAAAGACATGGGTGTCTAATGTGCAAGTCAAGGTGTGGACAGAAGACATAATTTCTGTACTATATTTCATAGTAAACAGCAGGCACACAGCCAGCTCTTCCAAGCTATCTGCACAGTAGGCACTGTTACAGGATCTGTCCCTCATGTGGTAGGGGAACCTGGCTGCATTGAGCAAACTACTGGACCAAGGTGGGATTGACTTGGGTGGGGGTGTCAAAGATAAGGTCAGTCCAGCTTGTCAAGCAATACTGCTCAGACCACATTGGTCCTTGAGGGGCTGGGAATTTGTCGGAATTGCTCCATTCCTGCCTCAGTTTCCACCGACAGGCAATGCTGAAGTGCATCCTTAAGCATCAACCTCTGTTGGCCCATGCCCTGGGAGACCTGCTGGTTTTTGTAGAGTTTGGAGGCTGGCTGGGTCCTTCTTTCTGTTTCAACTGGCTAAGATAGTACATCAGCTGAGCCCTAGTGCTCCCACAGAGAAGAGGGGGATAAGAGAAGCACATGCTTCATCAAGAGAAACTTAGGTTAGAGATTAAGAGGCCCTTTCTGGCTATGAGGGTAGTCAAGCATTGGAACAGGTTCCTCAGAGAAATTATGGAATCTCCACTCTGGGGCTAAGTACAGACAGCCGAAAAGCCCAAGGCTCAGTTGATTCAATCTTTGCAGGTTAGTCGAAACTGTGTAGGTTGAACCAAGAAACAAGTGAGCAGACATTCGTTTTTGATTCTGGAAATGCACCCATATGCTTGAAGTAGCTGAGGCCAGTAGCTGGGGGGAGCTAGACCACGGCTCCCAGCTTGCCAGCTGCTGCTGAAGGGAAGGAAGAAAACTGAAAGAAGCCCTCAAAGGCTTTTCCCCACTCCTTGCTCAAGGGGAGAGGGCAGGGGGCGTGGCCAGGCTCTGACTGGCCCAGCCCACTGAGTATGATGGGAGAAGGGGGCAGTTTAAACCCCAACCTTGGCGCACACTGACCCCATCCAGGGTCTGCCAGGGGCAGGGAAGAGTGATGCTGGCCCTACCAGGCTTTTCCCTGCTCTCTGATTCAACAGAGACTTTAATAGAGGCTGATAATCTTTCTCTAATGGCATTTGCAGTGAGTCAGTGAAAGAGGAAGGGGGGCAGGAGGGGGGAAAAGCCTGGAAGGGGCTGTTTTACCCCCACCAGGCAGACAACAGCTGGAGTCCTGTGTGGGTCAGGGAAGGGTTTTAAACCCACCTCGACCCCCTCCACCTCAGCATGCCAGCCCTGGAAAAGTCTGGCAAGGGCTGCTCCCCTCCCCCCCCCAGCAGACCCTGCCTGGGGTTCAGACTTGGGTTTCCCCCTGCCTCCCCCACCAGCTCTTCTCAGTCAGCCAGACAAGTGATAGGGGCAGGACCAACCCTGGTCTGCTGGAGCAGATAGCAAGCCCAGGGCTGCAAAGCATCTTGGGATGCTGGAGGACTGAGAGTTAGCTTGAACTGGGAAGGGGTCAGGCACAGAAGTTGCATAAACTAGTTTGACCTAAATCAGTTCAGTCTGACACTACATCCAATTTATTTTAAACCAGTTTCAGCCATTTTGAAAGTAGTTTATATGCACTGAACTTCTGTTGTGTTACACAGTTGAACCATTTTATGATCACTTAAACTGGTTTATGTGTAACTTCTGTCCATAGCCTTGGAAGTTTTCAGCAGCAGGTTGGACAGGCAGTTGGTTGCGATGGTTTAATCAGGGAAATGGCAGGGGCTGGACTAGATGACCATGTGAGGTCACCCCCTGCCACCCCCCCACCCCCCAACCACTCTACTTTCCTACAGTCTTATTGCACTGGATAATCTTGAATAATTTGTCTACATTCCATTCCAAAAGCAGATTCTTCTAATAAATTGTCTTCAAACTCTATTCCTCCTGTACAATAGCAGCATTTGAAGGTGAGTTGTCTCCTCTCCCCTTCCTCCAAAGGTGCACTAATTTGTATTTAAATGACATCTCAAGATTCCTTACTGTTATTAGTGTCCACAGTTTAATATTATTTGTTGATTTACTGTGCTACTTCTCCTTATCTTTTAGCTAAAAAATGAAGGTGTACAAAGTATTTATCCAAAATTCATTGATATCAATTAAAAGATGCCTACCAGTTTCAAAGGGCCTTGGATCAAGCCTTTGGAACCGACCTTCTCCTGACCTCTGTGTACCCTGTTGAAATGCCATGACAATGCCACTTAAATGTACCCTTTTGTCTGAGATCCTTCTGCCAACTCCCTATCCATGCAACATACTGTTCACATCCAAGCCAATTGAATTAATGTTTCATTTTCAATCATTTTCATAGCCCAGAACGTTTTTATTTGTCTTAAATATTTTAAGAGCAATTAACTTGCAGTTTTAATGAAAGGTGTGACAGTTCTGTACAGTTCTGTGGAGCACAGTAGTTACAGGAATAATTAATATGATAACATGACATGAAAATTGTGATTTAAAATTTAATAAACTAATTTTCCCCCAAATAGCTGAATATGAGACTCAGGAATTTTTGTTGTTGGTAATAACAATCTGTCCTCTCTGCAAATAATGTAAAAAACATTTTAAAGGAAGTACCTCGGAGAAGCCTGAAATAATTTAGTATTTATTAGCCTCTCTACCTCCATTTGTTTTAAAGTTTTCAGATGTCAGTACCCAAATGTAACCTGTGTGCACTGAAATATTGAAGGAATCAATAGTTTATGCAGAGCTTGTTACTTGATTAGGAAGATGGAATTAAATATTCTCAGCTGGGTCTAACTGGAGAAAGTAAAGCTGATATGGATAAAACAAGAATACTATGTTTGCCAGCAAAATAATAGTTTTCTCCAGAAGCCATTTCTCCACTGTTGTTTAGAGTACTAGGAATCCTAGAATCAGGTAGCCCAGAGCAGGTGGTCTGGGGTTATGTACCCTAGAGGACATCTTAGTTTCCGAGTGCAGCTTACTTAGTGATCTTGCAGTAAACTGGGAAAACTTTTGCCTGGAAGAGTGCTTTAGTAGAGTGCCAACAAACTAGAATGTACTGGGAATTTTTGCTGGGAAACTCCCAACAGGCAGCTCCTGAGAGACAGGGCATATACTTGAGGCTTAAATCAGAACTTAAACACTAAACATGCAGGGAAGTTTAGATTCTATTTTCCCTGTTATTTCTGCAGTCAGCTGAAAAAAGGCCTCAAGTGAAGCCCTCCCTTCCTAGCACATTTTGGATGGGTATACACATGCATTTAAACGTGACTTAATTTAATGCACATTAAGCTATTGTGCGTTAAGCAATTTTTGGCAGCTGTTTACATGTGCAGGCACTTGGCACTTGGCACTAAAGTTAGTCCTAAGTGCCTGCAGCCCTGACATATGCCTCTATGGCCACTGGGGGGAACTCCAGCCTCTGGCTACATGGCTGCCAGCACTTGGCAGCCATATTGAAGCCAGAGCCAGCTGCCAGCACCTGGCAGCCATCTGGGAAACTCTGATCCCTGGCCAGGCCCTTCCCTGCCCAGGAGCTGCATGCCCAGTGCAGGGGCAGCATTGTGGCAGCTCCCTCCTTTTCCACCCTGCTTCCCTATACCAGGGCTGCTCCAGCCCCTGCCCTTCCCCTACCCTTGCCCCTGCCCCTGTCAGTGATGCCTCACTGCTCCAGCCTGTCCCTGCCAGTGATGACCAGAGCCCCATGCTTCTACTAGTTACGGTGCTGGCCCTGCTGGCCCCAGCATGCCTTCCTCTTCCAGTCCAGGCCCCTGGAAAGCTATGTACCCACTGGCTGCAGCAAGCCCTGCCTGACCCCCTCCTCCTATACTCCCTGCTTCAGCCTGCCTGCCCTACCACCCACATACCTCCTATCCCCATGCCCAGCATCACTCTTAGGACATGCACATGAGTAAACCAAAAAAACTTTATTACTCTCACAATACCCACCCCATCCCTACCCCCCAACAAACAGAACCCCTTCCCCCCACAGCCAACTGATCCCCTCTACACTGTCCACACCCACCAACAATAAAAACGCCTGCTTACAAATGAGAAACTATATACAAGGGGAAAACTATTTACAATATTTTGGGTCTTCAAGCACAGAGTGGGGGTAATGAGCGGGCCTAGGGGGCAGCACCTCAACCGCTGGATGTTCCCTGGGGCTGGGCTCAGGCCGGCCCCCTAGTGGTGGGGTAGACCCAGCACTAAAGTTAGTGTAGGGTCGCATCTACATGTGCATTAATGCCCATGAAGTTCTCGTGCCTAAATTTGATACCTATAATTGCAGGTATCAAATTTAGGCATGATTAGCCTAAGTGAATGTGCATTAAGGACATGCATGCGTAGATGCATACCCATAATGCAAATAAATTAAGGCTAATGTGCATTAATCCATCTCATGTAGATGTGCTCTTCTGCTCTGAATTTGAGTTGTTCTTAAAATATCTTTTTTATAACATAGCCCAAGTATGTTCACACTTGTCTTCCTATGGCAATAGTACCTTCTTCTCATGGAAGGATATACCGATGAGTAAAGTGACTGTTACCTGTTTTCACATTAGTCCTTTCATACCTCCTTCCTAAAACCTTTATAACTTTTTTGCCTCAGACACTTTTGGGGCCTTTTAATTATTATTTACACTTGTATTCAATACAGAACACATCATAAAGCCGCTGCATATTTCAACATGATTTGTACTCTTAGCTCAGGGGAAGCATAATGTTGGAATAAGCAGTTTTGAATTAGGTTCCGGGAAATGACTTGTCTTTTTGGTAGCAGTAAACACCTGAATGTAGTATACTGATGCGCCTTGTTGCATAGGCATAGATTTACCATGAATAGAAAAGGTCAGCTAAAGGTAATAGGAGAGTCCTTCTGTTTAGATTATGAAAATACTAACTAGATCATCATAATAGCTAAATGTCCCTGCACCTCCAAAAACGTCAGTTCATTTTTGCAAGTCTGCAGCTAGAACTCATCTGACATTGGAGTTGTTTCACAAATGCAAGAGACTATTTAAGAGGCCCATCACTCCAAATCCTGTGCACAGAAAATGCCCCACAGATAAGTGGTTATCATTGGCTTTAGTACAGCCTGTTCTTCTATTGGTAAGTCAATCAATAAACAGTCTGCTGTCTGCAAGGAAAATGTCTAATTTACAGAGGAATTCCCAAGCAGTGCATTGGCATGGCAGTAGACCATGCATATTTATCCTCTGGTGACTGAATTCAGCAGTATTGGACAAAGTGAATAGATTATGGCACCAAGTCAGAGTTAGCCCATATCTTTGTTCACATGAGGTGAAAACAGAATGAATAGCTAAGCCACTAGGACCATTTTTACATGTACTCCCACATGTGGCACCAGGCGCTTTAATTAGTGAGCTGCACTAATTAAAAGCACCTGTGTGTCACATGTATCAGCATCACCATGCGTCCCCGTCCTGAAATAATGGTGGCGGGATGCTTGAAATAAAACACACCCAATGAACTTCAGTTCAAAGCGCCCTGCTACCATTTCGTTGGTGCAGAAATGCTGGTATGTGTGATGCGCAAGGCTGCTGGAGGATATCAATTTCTGTGCTCCTGCTCTGGTGCACTGGATTTCCAACACAGAACATGCTCCCCACATGTGTATCGGGGCCCTAAGCCAGCAGCAGGCAATAGGACACTAGCAACCAAGGCATTGCTTATCAATGAAATACATTTGCTTTAGCAGAGCAACCCTCATATTTCCTCCAAAGTACGGGAAGAAGAAAAGTAATGATAGTGAGAAGGTTGATAGCTGGGAATGTGTTTCCTCTCCCCTTGGAGAGCATTTTTACCCTCCTAAAACTTTCCTCTGCCTTATTGGTTAATTGTTCCCAATCTCTGTGTTTTCACCCTGAAGAACGTGTCAATTTTCTCAGTTGAAAACTGTGTATTTTTTAAACTTTGAAACCATTCCGTGTCTTTTTTTCTTTAAAAAATCCTGATTGCTTAATGAGAAAAGGCCACTTCACAGAGCCAGAGTAATTAAGAGAATGGGAAAATAGCCTACAGAAACTGTCAGTCAATGTTGAAGATTACTGTGGATAACATTGGTGAAAGCTATTCACCCACCCTGCACATCTCAGAGTTCTTAATAATATCGCAGCCCCTTTGGATTCTCCAAACTGTTATGAATACACAGATTAATTAGCTTTTTGAACTCCTAAGAAGTGAAATTTCTGTGATTAGATTTTGTTGGTTTTTTTTTTTCCATTGAAGCCAACGGTGATATCACTGTATTTTCGCTTCCCTCACTATGATATTTGAGTTTCAGAAACATTCTACTCTCCTAATCATTTTCATTTTACAGATGAAGAATGGAGCTACAAGAAAGTTAATTCATTGACCCAAATTTTTACAAAACTGTAAAAGAGGCCTGGGAATAGGACCTCTATATTTTCAGCTCCAGTTCATTGTCTTTAACTAGAGCTTCTAAAAATGGAGTTCCTCTCCTATGGGAAATTAATAATTTTAAAGTTTTGTTTCATCCCAGATCAGGACAAAATATCTTTGTGTGTGTGAGCAAGAGTGAATTACCCCACTAAATTTTGTTTTAACTTTCATGTATAACAACTGAGGGAGCATCACCTTTGGAGGCGGGCACAAAAATAGCTTCAGTTAAAGCTCCCCCTCTGCCATTTTAAAGCCTGGGATGCTGAATACAGGTGATGCTGTGGGCCCTTTAATTAGACTGGCTCTCAGAGCTGCTGTAATTAAAGCACCCCACCCCGGAGAACGTGTATAGACACCCCCTGTTTTCAGAGCACACAGTATTTACCGAATTTTATATACACACACACACAAACACACACACAGAGGTGTGAGCACTATCTCTACTGAAGGCAGCTTTTTCTGAGATGATTGTGAGATTTTTAGGTCATGGTTGTTATCCATACTGTGTTGCTGGACCATAATCTGATTGTACTAGGTGCTGTAGAAACAGAACAAATAGATGTTCCCTGTTATGAAAGAAGTTACAACTAACTCCTTAATAGAAAAATGAAGCATGATTGCTCTTAATTAAATGATTATAAAAACCCTCTCAGAGGAATTGCTAGAAAACCTTATGGATCATTCCTTAGGCAGAGTTCTGAAATTTTCTTTAAAGAAAATCTTTTTTGACTATATTCACAACATGGTTTCAAATAACCTCCACTACAGCTGTGTTTCTTTCATAGTGTAACCGGATAAAGTCTTTTTAAAGGAAAAGCATTAAAACGTTATGTGAATTTTAAAAGTATTGTCATTGTGTTATAATTATAATGCTATTATAGAAGTCTAGTATTCCATCATTGTTAACAAATAGCATTAATAAGAGAAACAGTAATTCCACTAAATATTAATAACTATAATTATATCTGGCAATTACGTAATAGCTTTCATCCCACAAGATCTCTATTTCCTTAGCTATAGTTTAAAAAGGGGTGTGTGATTTTTTTGGGTACCCATCTTTATTCACTTTAAGGGGGTTATTTTAAAGCAGAGGGACCAGAGGCAGGATACTTAATTTTCTGCATGGGATTGACAAAGAAAATAAGCTTGTAGGTCACAAAAGGCAATCCAGAATGCTTCTTCTCCTCACCGCTCAACTCTTTGGATGCCCAAAGAGCTGGACTGCAAAATCCCTATATGTTTCAACCTAGGCTTCCACACTTGTTCAGAACCAGCCTCCCTTTCCATCAAAATAACTAGACAGCTCCTGACTCCTGCCTAAATAGCATGGCTTCAAAAAAGAGAGGGGGAGTGGGCCCTAAACTGCACCCAAGCCATAGCTGCTTTCACTAAGGAACATGGGTAGGATGGGAGTGGTGGTGCCTAATCACATCCCAGTTTCAACACTTACCCAGATAGTGGTAGAACATGATTCTAGGCTTCCCTTGGCTCGATGAGATTCAAAGCCATGTCTTCCACTTCCAGGTGAGTACCTAATCACAAAGGTATGAGATTAATTTGGATCAGGACATGCTCCATTTGGTATGTCTCGAAGCTGGGCCACTGGGCAAATGGGGATACAGAATTTGTAGAGCAAGAGACAGCAGATGGGAGGGATCATCCTACTGTAGTCTACTGAATGGGAGCCATGGATTCCAAAAAGAGGAGGACTTAATTCTCACCATTGATTGTGTAACAACCCTAGCGCATCTAACCAGGTTTCTTTAAATCATTCCCTAGATCTGTATGTAAAGGAAAGCACGTATCTGCTGTTGCCTTTGAATTTAAGCACAATAGCCATTCAGCCACAGTATATAGCATCACTGCATAGCACATACTATAGTGTGTCTTTAAAGCAAGATTTTTTTTTTCCTTTGTAGGACAGGTGAATTTTTAAATCCTCTGGACTATTAATATTTATCCAGATACTTTCTTTCTTTCAGTCAGCTGAAAAATACATTTTTGCTTCATTCAATGGATATATTCAGTAAACATTGGGAAATTTCTGTATCTCTATGTTAATCAACCCTGATTCTGCATACAGGAACAAGTAGAATTTCTAATGTCATTTTTCTTGGCAATGTAACATTGTGATTGTAAAGTGCAAGATAGAGATACCCCTTATAGACTAACTGGATCAGAGGTGCATTAGCATCTGATGACGTGAACTATTGCTCACAAAAGCTTGTGGATCTCTGATGCAGTTAGTCTATAAGTAAGACCCTACCAAATTCACGAGGGAAGTGGGCCGCACTCTGGGTTTTCTAATTTTGCAGCTTCCCCTGAACCCGACCCCCTTGCTGATTGGTGGAGGGGCCCCACTTGTGGCTCACTCCTGATTGGCAGGGAAGTGAAAACTGCAGTTTTAAACATAGCTCCATTTTTTCCTCCCTGCCAGTCAACAGCAAGCAGTGGGGCTGCCAGGGCCCTTTTGCCAATCAGCAGTGGGAGGCAAAAATGGTACCTTGTTTAAATCCACACTTTTTGCTTTACCCCTGATCAGGAGTGAGTTGCAAGTGTGGCTCTTCCAGCAATCGGCAGCTCGGGGGCATGCGGGGGGACCTCCACCCACATCTCTACCCTGTCCTCTGGCTGGCCCTAGACTAATATGGTGAACTACCTTTCTCTGCTCATTGCAATTGCATTTATTCACACAGAAAGACTTGTATTGTATTTTATCACATACAACATACCCCAGAATAAGATACGCATCTTATTTTTGAAAGGCCGAATGTAGGGGAATAGATCTTTCCTTGCAGTGAGTAACCGAGCTGAAGAAGCTTGGGAGCTGGGACTGCTCACTGTTCTTTTCCCGGTGTTCTCCCTCCCTTACTTTTGCTTTTGCCCAATAAGCAGCAGAAACTGCTTTTGCTGTAGTTATCGCATAAAACATGCACATCAGTTTCTAGCAGCCTTTTGGGGGAGAGGGGGAAGATATGTTATATGTGAGAACTTATGGTATTAGCAAATATATTGATGTTTGGAGTGTTTAAGAATACTGTATGTGCAGAAAGGCCAAATTATTCTGCCAGCTTCTGCACCAACTAGAAGTCAGTGTTTTGCATTTTGAAATACCTTTTCTATTAAAAGTGTTTTAAAAGAACACATATTTCCATCTTGTGTCTTTATTGTTGCCTTTGATTACAAATCTGTTGACTCTTTCCCCAATTAGTGATATATACTTAACATTGTTCTTTTTTCTGGATGTTATTGTTATGTATTTATTTCCTTTACTACCATGTCACTGAAAACTATTTAAGATTACTCTCCTATTTGGAGAAGGGCTGGCATACTAATTTGATTCCAAAACACTTATTTCACCAAGTTGCAGTATCTGAAAGAGCTATATGATGTGGCTGAGGGATGAGATTCAACTAAGCAAGGAAACCACAGATATTAAGGCTGGAATTTCCAAACTGTATTTGACACCGTTAACCCTATGCATCCTTTCATGTACATCCCTATTCACATTGAAGAATCCCTATGAGCCTCCTCAATCTTTTACTTTCTTCCTCATCCTAACCTACTCACCTTCATGTACATGCCTATTCACACTGAAGTCAGTGGGACACCAGACCGGAATAAAGTTCAACCTTTCAATCATTGTTCCCAGAATGAAAGTATGTGGGCAGATCTCTCTAGTGATAGGCACTTGATACAGGGATTCAAGATTGCTGAATTTCAGCCTCTGATCTTGTACTGACGAACTTTTTTGATCATAGAGGGATAGCTTTGTTCTCCTGCAGCAGAGTTTCTCCCGTCTCAAAAATAGGGGTAATGATATTTAACTTGGAAAGTTACTGTAAGAGTACATTAAGATATGCACAGCTCCCTGAAGATGCAAAATGCAGCACTATATAATTGCTAAGCATGTTGTTATTGTTACTGCATCCTGTTCTTTTGAGGAACATAGTGAAAAAGGTAGTGGGAATGTTGCAAAGCTGATGAGCAAGTAGGTGGTGGACTTCAGGGACGAGCAGGCAGTAGTTCATTTTTGATGAGGAGCATACAGAGAGCCGAACTTGTCAGGTGCCTTGATTTAATCCTGCAAGGAGCATGCATATTCTGTGCTTGACTGCCAAGGAAAAAGTCAAAACACAATTCATGTCGAACACCTCAGTTTTCATTTAGTCTCATTCTTATCCTCACCTACTGAATTCAGGAGAGCTGCATGGGTGAAAACTGAGGCCAGGATTTGTCCTTCAGGTGTCTCTGGATACAAACCAGCAAGGAAAGAGTTAAACACTGTGATGCAGCTGGCAAGGAGATGCAGTAAATGACCCAGGAGAGTTTACTTCTAATCCAAATGATTCTCTGGTTCCTTACGACTCTTTGATTGTTATAGTAAATGGAGGAGAAGATAGTTAAGAAAAGAAGAAAATCAATGTAAGTTTACAAATCATCCCAGAATGTGGTTCCTAGTTACAGTACAGATATCTTCATTATCCAATAAATATACTGTGTGTACTTTAAAAGTACTTTGCAAGAGTTATTGAGTATTATGTGCCCTCACTGTTACACATTAGTAAATGAATTAATACTGCATTTTTAAAAACTGCACATAATAAATACACCTTAGGATATATTTTTATTGTGGAACAGTATATTGGGATCTTAGTATTTCATTACAGAGTAGCTTTTATCCACCAGTGCTATCCCATCTAGAGAAACATTTTTCAGCTGTGTGTCAGTTAGTATAAACTTTGCTTACAATTTGTATTCATAATGATTACGTTTGTAATGTTATGTTTGCTTATAATGCACTGTGGCGGGCTTTAAAAAAATGGCAGGGTCCTGAAAGAACACCAATAATTATGCAAAAGCACTGAAATAAAATAGCAGTTAAGGGAGCCATTTGTATTATTAATAATTCAATACAAGCTTTCCTGGGCAAGAGAGCAGTTGATTTCTAAAATGTTGTCTCTAACCCTGGGTAGACACAATGAAGGGGGAAAAAATGGTGCTTTGTGTTCATTGCTCTTTAGATCTTCAGCCTGTTAGTAACACAAGCAATTCATAATGTGAGTCTGGAAAAGCCCATGCCCATGCTCCATCCACTGCTAAGAGTGAAATGGTGTGGTATGTATGGTTTTACACCTCAAAGGTTAAGGATTGCCTGTACGGCACTTAATCAAAGATGTCTTTGAAGACCATACTTTCTCTTATAGAGGCCTGATTGTGCAGCCCTTCTTACTTTGGTGAGCCCCTATTTTATTGATCTCAAAAGCATCATGTAGTGACTGAGGCACTGACTTGGGGCTTAGGAGTTGAAGCTAACTTTTCTGCAGACTCCCTATATGATTGTGGACAAATCACTGAAACTTTCTATGCCTCAGCTCCCACTTTATGCAGTGAGGATAACAGCACTTGCTTTCCCCTGACCTTTGTCTGTCTTGTCTTCTGGGCATCTCTACATGAGAGAGACCTCAGCTTGGATGCACGCTAATTTGTACACCACATCACATGTAATCAGCATCCCTGCATTTCAAATTGGTGGCAGAGATACTTTAATTAAAGTTTGTTGAACAAGCTTTAGTTAAAGTGCCCCTGTTGCCATTTTGAAGTGTGGGATGCTGAATACATGTGATGCTGCAGATGCTTTAATTAAAGCTACTCTAATTAAAATGCCCTCCCTCTACCCCACAGCATGTGTATACATGCTCTTAGACTGTAAACCATTCAAGGCAAAGACTGTCTAATACTATAGTTGGGCTTTCCATGGGGTCCAAATACCTATGGACTTAACAGTGAGTTGGTTGTCTAGTCCACTTAGGTCCTTTGGAAATACAGATTCATGTGTATTGAGAGTTGCCAGATCCAACTTATGGTTCCCAGGCGACCAGCAAATCACTACTTCTGGTGCCCAGTAAAACGAACCCTCTGTTGTTGTTTGGCTGGAGCTGCAGCTGGCTGGAAACAGTAGTTTCTGGTTCATAGGAAATTAGGAAATGCCAACATTTGCAGAGGTGGGGGGAACTGGATTGGCATGAAAAGCCAAATTTTTAAACTTTCCTGTAAAATTATTTTTTAAAAATGTAGTCCCATTGAAATATTAAGGTTTGATCATTTTTATTTTACATGAAACAATTAAACATATCCTATCATAAATATGTTAAACATATGCAATAAGCAATATAGTAAAAAGGAATATTTCATACAGTATTTGACCAAGAACTAAATGACTTGGAAAAAATAGAACAAAATTTCTTCCTGTATTGAAAACAATATTCTAGATCAATCATTCATTTTTTTCCCCATAGAAAATTTCACTCAAATCCAAATATGTGCACAAACATTTTGATTTTGACAAAACTGCATTTCTCAGATGGAAAGCTCTTCCATCCCAAACTTTCTGACATCTCAATCTGGGGTAGCTAGACACCATTCTTTAAAAAGAGAAAAAGAGACAGAGAGCAATAATAAGGTACGCTTGGACAATGGAAATAACCCTCTATGGAAACTAATCTTATTTTCAGAGCCGGATTTTGCCATCCTTTCTCGTAGCTTATTCTGTTATGGGAGGACTTTTGACCTTGATTGTCTGTCAGCCCATAGGGCTCAGGTAAGGTGTGTCTAGCATCATGTCCAGCCATCTTCGATGTTCCAGCTCAGCTCACCTATTTACAGTTGGTTCAACTAGCCATTTTTGGCACAAATAGAACGGGGTTCAAATTCACATCTCAAAATCCATAACAAGATGCCGTTAACCTCGCGCCAACCCCAGTAGTATATCTATCACTCCCTGCTCTCTGACTAGTTCCACTGAAATCTGTAGGTCTATTTGCAGGGTAAGCTATGACTCCACATGAATAAGGTTGGCACTCTCTGGCCCTGAGAGAGCAGTAAAAGTGGTGAAGAATAAAACATTAAAAGCTGCAGGTTTACTCCTTAAAAATATGGATAACATGCTATTGCAGTGGCCAGTACCACTGGAGCAGATGTAACGATAGGTCATTCTGTTTGAAGAGGTGAATAAGAAAAACCAATAGACAAGAACAATATAGAAATTACTTGTAGCTAAGTTACACATAAACTATATTCATCTGTCCCTATAGATGTATAGATGTAAAGCGAATTTCAAAGATAATTATTTCAGTCTAAAGTGTTTTGTCCTGGGAAAACATTACAGCAACTAAAGAATTGATATTAAGTGTAGCCATATCCCAGGCGTGTAGGGTCATGTCAAACTGACCCCGTTATGCTGAGTGTATTCTCAGTCTTGTGTTTCACAAACCACATACCTCTACTATGAAAGGAAACAGGAAATCAATTTGAGCTGTAGGGTTATGAGGAATGATATCTTCTACAGGTTGCAGCCTTTGGAAGGCAGCTGTTTTCTGCTGTTTCCCCATTTGCAATGTTTCTAGTTTAGCTCTTTGTCTCATAGATCCATGGTTATTTTTGTTATCAGAGTAGAGCATTCCCATTAAGAATTATTATTGGGGGGGAGGTGGAGATTAATACAGATATATAGTGTGGGTAACAGCTGAATGCAGCCTGGCTTCACAGTTTGGCTCAGAACTTGATCTGAAACTTAAAGTTTTTGTTGTTGTTGTTTTGGTTTTTGTTTTATATTGATTCATCTTCCAGCCCACCCCTTCATGTGCACACTCGTGCAATTTCTAGCTGTGATCTGAAGCAAAGAAGGAGAAAGCACCAAAGAGGTGTTACTACAGACTTGTTCTGAGCAAAGAATGCAAGATGGAGAGGAAGGTCTCCACGTGGTTGCTTCCCTAGAGATAATACAATTTATTCAAAAGTGGGTCTTCACTACTGCTCAGTGGCATCCCTCAAATCTCCTTCAGGCTCACTTTTGCAAGACCCTTCTTCGTTGCTTTCTTCACTGTTTTATGTCTCTTTATTGTCTTT
Organism: Crocodylus porosus; assembly: GCF_001723895.1. NCBI lineage: Eukaryota > Metazoa > Chordata > Crocodylia > Crocodylidae > Crocodylus > Crocodylus porosus. The sequence continues at coordinate 194,709,799 of NW_017728906.1, forward strand.
TTTTTAATTTTTTTTTTTTTTTTTCATATTTGCCTGAGTCCTTTTCAGGTTCATATACATCTATAAGTCTTTTGCCAGGCACTGGATGGCAGTAACAAGGGCCGATGTCAGTTTAGCAGTTCTACACTTATAATCCATCTTGGCTCAATCCCCCACTCAGAAACCTGGGAAAATAAATACTACCAAGGTGTCCAATGTGAACAAATTTGCCTGCTCACAGGTAACATTAAATTATAACTGGGTTTATATGCAAATGACTCGGTAGCCCATCTCAACCAACTTTCCACAGTTTATCCGAGTCAGTATGCTCAGAGTCCTTTCTTTGTCCCACACAAGTTGAACTTAGTCGCTAATGGAGCCAGCGTACTTGCTAACCCAGCCTTTCCCCTTACCTTTAGCACTGTACCTAGACTCCTGGCAGCCCTGGGTAAGCATTTAGTATCAGGTCCTCTTTTGCCAGAGATAATGATGATGATAATAAAAAAATTACCATTTTCAGGCCCCCTTTCTATCCAGGCCCTGGGCGACTGCCGGGTTTGCCCATGTCTGTGTCCAGCCCTGCTTACCGTGCCATCGCTGAGTAGGCACTGCTGTGCTGCTGCTCTTACTGCTTCCCACCACCAGTCAGAGCCTGGCGCCACTGGCAGGGACACTCCTTACTGGGGATGTTGCTCTGCTGCCATTGCCGCTGCTTCTCACTGTCACTGGGAGGCACTGCTCATAATTGCTGGCACTACCCAGCCTCTCGGATGCCAGCACAAGGATTTCACCTCTTTCAGACTCTAATGGATGCAGGGCTCAGCCTGACCCCTTTCTGTGTATTCCAGATATTTCAGCTTTTTCAGAAACAAGTGGGTGACGCATCTCAGCTTGAACCTGTTATTACAGGCATTAGTAAATCATACGTACTTTTCCCCGTGAGACTTAATGACAAAGTGCACTATGCCATCCCAGCGGATAACTCCTGGAGGGACCTTCTCCAAAGCTTCCTTTGTCATCCCCTGAGCTGAGGTCCCTTCACCTTAGACCTCCACATGAGTCATTGTGATGGTTGACCTCTCAGCAATCTTTGCCCGGTTTTTCTTTTACAACAGCCTTTAAACTTTACAGGCCTAGAAGGGGAAGTCAGTGCACCCAAAAACCCAACACACCTGGCTCCTTACATTTGAATTGTGAAAGTGCAGTTAAAACAAGTTAATAGAGTTAAAACAAGCACGCTGAGTTTGCATTCCATTGACCATGCATACCGATAGGGATCTGAAGACAAGCATCACAGAGCAGATGTCATGTAGAACACAGATACATTAACAGGGCTACACAAACTACTTGAGATTTTAGTTAGGGTGTGAAATAAAGTGAATTAAAGGCACTCCAAGACTTCCACTGACTTTACTAGCTGGTTTTACTAGCCAAAGTTTGCAAAGCCAGCTAAAGCTCCCAGTAGATTTATTAACTAAGAACTCAAACACCATTGCCGTGGATGCGGGATAAGAATCGAAAACGAAACTGCACTTGGCCTTGAAAGCCTGCATCACAATTTTTCCTCTCGTGCTCCTTAATCATTTGTGGTATGTTTTACATTATTATAATGTCAGAAGACAGTGCCAGGCATTGTCTGGAGCCTTGACTTAAGTTTGGTTTTAGTCCAAGACTCTTATTTGTCCATAAACAAAACAACTAGAGTAAATTTATCTCATGGATGAGCTGCTTAGCTGTTCTGTTGGTAGAATATAGTTTAGTCAATGCTGGATTCATGAGATAAGAAAACCTTAGTAAAGTGCTTGTAAAAACACTGTTTTATCCAAATCCAACACTATTTCAAATTTAAGATACTGCCCCTACCCTAGATTCTATACATGGAAAATTACAGATTTGTTATAATTTTCCAATCTATGGAATCTAATTAGTAGAAGGTTATCTTAAATTCTGCTGTAACATGGCAAGTAGCAGCAGGGGATGAGGGGCCAAACCCCTGCCCCTTGCTCTCCTGCCCCCCACACCTGCTTTCCCTGCTGCCTTCTCCCTGCCATCTGCTCCCCTACAAAATGCCCCCCTTTCTCCTGCCCCTCTGTCACTGTGCATGCCCTCTGCTACCCCATGGTCTCCCCCATACTGCCCCCCCAACCATGTTCTTCCTCCCCTGCCAAAAGAGCCATGCTAGCCTGGGATAGGTAGGGGCTCAGCTCCAGCTTCAGCCCCGAGCCGGGGGCCAAAGCTGGAGATGAACTGCTGTCTACCCTGGGTTGGTTCTTGAATCCAAGATGAGGGTGGGGGGCTCCCCCATGCTGATTTTAGTTGAAAAACATCATTATACAGTATGTATAAGCAGAAAGCCAAAGAGTGAATAACGATGGGCTTATGCCAATGATATTCAAGAATTCATGAGGTACACAATAGCAGTTAGTAGATGAATTAATCACTTTGAGGATGACCAAGTCCTTTCGGGATAAAATGGGAATGAAATGTGTGTAACCCTTAATCCGAAAAGAGTTAACTATCAGCCAGCTTATGCAATGTATGAAGTAGGGCAAAATCCACTGTTATAGCAACCTTTGAAGATAAGGAACATGGGCATAATTCATAACTTGAAAGTAAGTCTTACATAACTATTGCGCTGCATTTATTTTTAATAGATTTAACCCCAGAGAGAGAATGGAAATAAGCAAACACTAGCAGCTCTTGAACTATACTAACATTTCAGAGGCATGGGATTTTAAACTTGAATGCTTAGATATTTTGTCCTAGAATAGCAAGCATTAATGGGGTTATCATTAGACTCAGTAATTCAGGCAATTCAGTATAAACTCACAAGGGATTTAGCATTTAAGTTTCTATTTCATGGGGTGACAACTTGAAAATGTTGAGTAGGTCTTTTTGGAGATTTTCAAAGGATGCTTGCTCTGGCTAATCTAATTCTTTGGTCGAACCATTAATTTTGACTAGAAGAATAGTGGGTGTTTTAGCTGGTAACAAACTCCGGAGTCACAAAGCATCTACTTGATATGATTAAAACAAGCTCTTTTCTTGATAGGCTCAGCTGAGGAATCTGGATAAATGCTAATTCTGTGATTTTTATATTTCAGTAGCTTGTCTCTCTTATCAGTTCCCATTATGCTGACTTTTTCATGAAAATGGTGAGAGAAAATGACAAATTAGAGGTAGAGCTTTCTTTAATGTATTGGCTGCCTTATAAGAGGCAGTCATTGGTAAGCTGTTTCTTCTGTTAATAACTTTTGAGCTTTCTAGAGAACTGATCAGCCAAGTAGCCTTGGCTCAAGGTAGATACCTACGAAATGCCAGGCTAGCTTGTCTCCCCATCTGCTTCAGACTAAGACAGTAAGCTTGCTTTTCAACATTCCCATTCATGCGCTACCTGATTTTGTGATTTCACTTCTTGAAACAGCTTTCTTTTCCCCAGGATTTTTTCTTTCTTTTGGAAATGCCGTCCAAGAAAGTGATATCCATCTGGCCTTTTATAGTATTATTGGCCCCTTCAATGCAGGGCAACCTCGACAAGTTCAACTCAATAGCTCTTCCCTATTTATGTGCAAGTCTAAAACACTCCTTTGTTATTATGCTGCTCAGAAGAAACTGAATTGATCTGATTCTTCTTCTGTTTTTTGTTTCCCTTCCTTCTCTCTATGGGCTTTGTTACATATTCATTTTAGGCAGCTGCTGGAGCTCTTAACCCCTGGATTGTCCAGACAGTAACACATGACATTAGGCTTAAAGCCCTTTAGGTGGCTTAAAGTTATGCCACTCCAGGGCAGGTTTATCTCTGATCCGTGTTACTCAGCTAATGTTACACTAACATGTACTCTAGGTTGGGACCTACCAAATTCACAGTGGGAGTGGGGTGTGTGGTCTCTCCTTTAATCTTGCAGGTTCCCCTGTGCACCACCTCCACCGTTGATTGGCAGAGGGGCCTCGCTGGTTGCTGCTCGCTCCTGATTGGCAGTGAGGCAAAATGCTCAGATTTAAATATGATGCCATTTTTGCCACTCACTGCTGATTGGCTGTGGGGCCTGGCAGCCATGCTGTTTGTTGCTGACCAGCCAGGAGGCAAAAATACACCATATTTAAAACTGTGGTTTTCACCTCCCCGTTAATCGGGAGTAAGCAGCGGAGTGTGCAGCAGCTCTTTTAAACTTGCAGGTTTCTACGCATGCCCCCCCCCCCACTCACTGCTCCCTCTTACCTGATCAGTGGGGAGGCAAAAACCATGGTTTTATATATGGCACTGTTTTTGCCTCCCGGCTGGTCAACAACAAATATCATGGCTGCCAGGGCCCCTCGGCCAATCAGTGGTGAGTGGCAAAAATAGCGCTATACTTAAAATTGTAGTTTTTGGCCTCCCTACGAATCAGGAGAGGAACGGGGCCCTTCCACCAATCAACAGTGTTGGGGGCTCAGAGGGGAATCTGCGATACTAAAGGACACGCCGCACACCCCACTCCCACCATGAATTTGGTAGGTCCCTAATTCTAGGCTACAAGTGAGAATAAGCATCCCATTCTCCTGGAGGAAGCTAGGAACGGGAGGGCAGTGGAGGATTCTTACCTTTCAGTCCTCCAGGCCTGAATGTGTGATGGCTGCTCCGAACTTGAACTAGCATCAACACCTGAACAGCTGAATGTGCAACATGTAACAAGGCCCTCTTTCTCAGTGTGTCCTTAACCCAGGTGCTAACTACCCAGAGTATACCCAGCCCTTCTTGAACATGTAGAATGTGCCTAGATCATCCTGTGCACCTCTGCAAAAAGATGTATTTTAATTATTATGATTATCAACATTTGAGAGCACCCAGACCACTGGTAGACATATCCAGCCCTCATGGAAATGTCATTTAGAATATAATGGGAGTGAGACCAAACCAAAATATAGTCGGGTTCTTTAGAAATTGCTCTTAAACCCTGTACAGTTTTATGGAGGACATTATACTTATACATGCATACATGTGTAAAATATATATAAAATCTTGTTAAAGAAATCTATTGTAAGGTATAAAATAGTCAATTATATGTTATAGGTTGGTGTTAAAAGTCTATTGAAAAGATATTTTTTGTCTAGTAATTTCTATACATTTTGTTCCATAAGGATCTTTGATTGAGGAGAGAAGCAGGCAAATAGGGTATTTTGTCGCTTAAGGCGGGGGTTTTTTGTTTGTTTTTTTTTAAGTGAAGGGGATGTCTCGTATCCTACAAATGTGCCTGGAGTACCCAGATATCCCAGAGGAATTCCTGTTGCTTGTATCTGATGCACCTCCCTGCTCTTACTCCACTCGGGGACTTATCAGACCTAACCCTTTAAGTCAAAAAAGTTTAATCATAGTGCTCTTCAGCTTAGTGGAGCAGTCACATGGGAAGGCAAAAAATCCTGCTGTGACGTCCCCTCACCTGCACACCTGTGACTTGTCACTAGAGCAATGCTTCCCAAACTGGTCCTCAGCATGACCCCTGGTTCTGCTGGTGCCCCTCACTCCCGACGTGCTCTCCCCTGCCCACCCCAAGTACCCCAGGCCAGGGCTGCCTGCCTCCTGCCCCCATCCACCCCCAGCAGTGTCTGAGCCCTGGCTGCCACCTGTAGGAGGCAGCAGCTGCTGTGGCCTGAGAGGAGTGTACAGTCTGGCCCCCTCCCCCATAGCGGGGATGGGTAGAGCAGACCCCACAGTGGGGAGGATGTGTGCTCAGCACTTCCTGCCCTGCTGCCCTTCCTTGGGGGCTATGCAGCTCATGGTGCAGGAGATAGCATTGCACCACCATCGTTGCCAAGGTGAGGTGCCCATGCCCACCTGGCAGCAGCAGGGGCACAACCCCATGATGCTGTCCGGCCCCACCTTGGTGGCCATGGAGGCATGGGTCCTGCCTGCTTGGCTATGGAGGCAGCTCCTGCCCAGAACTGGTCTGACCCAGCTGCAGCCCCACACACAAGCACCCCCTCACCACATCACATTGCCCCCCCACCATGTCACTTGCACTCCACTGCCCCCCCATGTCACCTGTGCCTGTCCCCACCCCCATAGACTTACCTGGAGGAAACTACAGGAGCTGCTCTCCACTGCTGCATAGCTGCCATGTGTATGTGCATACGCACATGCATGTGGTACCCTCTGCCACTAATAGCCCTCCCTGCCTACCTCCCGGCCCCAAGAAGCCCATTGCAGACTGGAACTCTGCTAGCCTACAAGAGGAAACCCACAGTTTCCTGCATTTTTCTCCTTTAAAGAAGAAATCCATGATTTTCTCCTTCAAAGGAGAAAACTTGCATTTTTGTCCATTAAAGGAGGAACCCCACATTTGTTCAGAGTGAACAGAAAACATCGATCCCTCTTTATTGCACCCCCATCCTCTGATCTTGCAACCCCATTTGAGGTAGTGACCCACAGTTTGGGAGCTGCTGCACTAGAGGTTTGGTGAATAGGGACAAGGCTAAGGAGCTAGAAGAAAGACAGTCTTGCTGCTCTGGTTGGGCAGAGTAAGTGCTATGGCCCCCCACCCCTGGGGCTGGCTTTGCTTGCAGCTGCAGTGAGCCAGTCTAAGAAGGGAGGGCATTGCCTCCCTGCCACTGCTCACACTGGCTCTACTTCTGACTCTGTTCTTGGCCTCGCCCCCCACAACTGGGACTGGCTTGCTGGGAGCAGAGCTGGTGTGAGCAATGGCATAGAGGCAGTTCCCGCCCACCCCATCCTCTGCCTATGAGTGGCAGCAAGGAGGTGGTGCCTCCCACATTCAGACTGGCTCACTCTAGGCCCAGCGAGGCTCTGTGCCCTCGCTTCCTCACTCACCCACTGCCTCCTGGGGTGCTGGAGGACTTCAAGTTGCGTGGAAAACCCATGCAGTGGGCACAAGTTATTGGAATGAGATTAGAATTAGGTGAAGTAGCGAGACTCCTGCGCTGGAGTGGTGTAATGTTAAGACAAAAAAAAAAAGAGTGTTTCAAACCACTTAAAAGGAGTTAGTGTGCAGTCAGTTCAGGAGTTAAGAGCTCCAGAAGCCACTTAACGTTTCCGTGTAACAAAGCCCTCAGTTGCGCTTTTTACCTGTTTCTTCATTGCAAGCTCTCATTCAACCCTAACTTCTCAGTAAGGTGGCACAGGGCTTCCTCCATGATTAAAACTTGGCAGGCTCCTTCTGCAAAATAAACCAGCTTGCTACTCATTTCCTTACTCAGAATATTTTCCCATAAGGCAGCATGATACACTGGGTAGTTAATAGCATATGACTGGTAGCTAATGCTATCTTGCTCAGGAAATTTCATAAAAATACATGAGTACATTTACAGCATAGTTCCTCATTCCTAAGACGGTCTCGTAATATATATGAATAAATATCTACAGTGTTAAGAAGAAATCATTTTAGTATGTCCACTTCCTCTGCAACTGTGTGTGGAGTGATATGGAAATGCATGAAAGTGACTGAACAAGCAGGCTTTTCATTATTATAAAATGTTCATTTAAATCCTCACCAAACCTGACAGGATCTCTGTGAATTTCTTTGTTACACCATCTCAAGCTGCTCAGAATTGCAGATTCTTATACCAAGCTTTCCAAAGCAATATCATACAAATCCAGTGATTAGTCCTCCTGTTTCAGGGTGCATGCTATGCTTTCTTTAACTTCTACTTTTATTGCTGTGGTTTAGCTGTTACAGTGAGAATGGAGTCAGTATTTCCAATCAGGATTCAGAACTATTTTTGCGTCCATTTGGTGACATCAGCACCTTAGTACCAACTACAGGCTTGCATCTGAGTCTTAGGTGATGTGCAAATGAGCAAATTATACTGAGTTATGAGGGGTGTGGAGAACAAGTTGGATTTTAACAATCTAGCCCAGGGACTGAAGCAGTGCCCTGAGTGCAGATCCCTACTCCAAGGTCTTTTTTTCTGTATTTTTGTTAAACAGAAATTAGTAAAAGTGTATAAATGGGCTTTAGTGCTGGACCTGAAGCCATGCGTCCCAGGTGAGTACTGTAGTTGCTAGACTGGGGAGTTACCGTTCCACTGTGGCTCAAGAAGGACTTAAGAAAAATTAAATTAATTTGTTACAGCTGTTAGTGAAGCTAAAGAGTGGGATTAAGTAACAGGCTGGTGAGGTCAGAATTTATAAATAGTAAAGGCAAGAGTGTTATTAATTAGTGTTTTGCAAAGGAAAAGATAGGGCAAAGGTTTTAGGACAAAGAGAGTTCAGAATTATTATGCAGCATAGTTGAAGAACAGTATTTGTGTAGCTGAGAAAATGTTAGCCGTAATGTTTTATCTCCTGAGTTTTTAATATGGATATATATTGGCACCATTAATATGATAGGTCAAATGGATCAAGTAATGGGAAAAAATAGTATAAGAAGAGGTGTTTATATTGCATTCAGAGTTTCTGATTTAAAATGCATCTTGGCACTCTCAGATTCCACTTTTATCACTGCTTAAAGTCCCTGATTAAATATAAGGTGATGTATTGCTTGTTATGAGTTATTCTGCTTTGATTTTTCAATAGCTATATAGAAATTCCAACTTGCATTAAAAGTAATTCAATAAAGATTTTCTGAGAGTTCTCTAACTATCAGCATTGCTGTTCATAAGTCTTCCAGGAGCCAAAAAGTTAAAGTTTCTGAGTCAATTTGAAGCAAGATAACAGTGGTGCAAATACTTAATTAAAAGTACCAGGGAATATAATCCAGTTAGCAACACTATTTTACTCTTTTACTGGCCTGGTGAATCTTATAGTCTTTACGCGGTAGGGCAACTTCAATGGGAGTGGTAGAGCATATATTTACCATGGCTTTGGTGACATCTGAATAGTTGGAATACTTTACTGGCAGGTGTGGGAGACATAAGTTTGAAAACCATCAAGCCAGGATGGACACTGAGCTCTGGCCTCTAACATCTTAGAGGAGCTGTAGTATAATAGGAGACTGGCTGTGGCTGCTATGTTATATTTGGAGGTCCATAATGTTAGGCTTGTTCTGAAGGTGCCCATAAGTTCCAGCCCTCTGGTGACTTCAGCAGAGGAATATGGAGAGGGTATAAGTGAGATAGACACCAAGGATTACTGAATAGCCACATCATAGAGCATCTTTACCCCATACTAGCTGATGCTCAGCTCATGCTTAGCCAGATTTATTTTTTTAGGGGAAATGTGCTTACCTCCCTTGCCTTATGGAAAATTAGGAGCATGTGATGGATCGGAGGGAGGTAGCATGTTAGATACATCCCTGAAATAGACCTGATTTTATTCCTACCTTGGACCGTCAGGGTGCCTATGGACGATGCATTCTAACTGGAGTGCTCCAGTATAGCCTCATCATCATGTGTATTAGCCCCCACAATGTTTCAAAATGGCTGTGGGGAGGCTATAAGTAAGCCTTATTGAATGAGCTTTAAAGCACCCCCACAGCCATTTTGAAACACGGGGGGCTTAATACCCGTGAGAGTGAGTCATTTGAATTAGAGCAGCCATCAGAGAACCACTCTAATTAAAGCGCACACTCATGTGTATAGGCAGCTTCAGTTACTGGATAGTCTTGAGCACACTATGGGTTTAGTTGCACATTACAATTAGCACGTGCAAACTTTAAGGAATGCTTGTTGGTGTTAAAGTTAGCAGGTGATTTGACCAGTTACCTGTAACATGCATTGCTCTGACTTGTCCTTAGAGGTCCAGTAAGTAGGGGTGTGACTAAGAGATACCAAGTTGGATCTGTGCCTGCCCATCTCACCTGCTAAATGGAGAAAACCCAGAGGCCTCCACTAGACATGCCAACCTCTGTCTGTCCACACTAGGTCCCCACTGCCCCATACCCCACTAGCCCAGATACAGCCTGCCACTTCCACACTGGGATCAGCACTGTCCAACCCGCTGCTGCTTGGGATAATTTAGTCTGTGTTTCCTTAGCTTGTTCATTAAAATGTTGTGGAGGATGATATCAAAAGCCTTGCTAAAGAAATATTACCTCTACTCCTGTCTCCCCCATTCACAGACTCTTTCACCTTGCCATAGATGGAAATCAGGTTGGATGCAAAAAACTGTATCAGATGGATATTTCTATTGACTTTGAATTTTACAAGCCACTACTACCTATGTGGGACAGTGTATTAACCTAGTATACGTCAAGGTTTTAATGATATCTGGCTGAGCCAAGGATTTTGCAACTTCTCTCCATCTTTCTGTTGGTGATGCACACCAGGAGACTAAGATTCCAGTACTGCACATCCTTGAAACACCTATTGAACATATTCGGCGGGAAACATGCCACCGTCTGAGCAGGCTGCTGCATTTGTCCTGGTAACTAGTTTCTAACTGCATTTCAGGTATTGTGCTCAGGAGACCACATTATGATCGTTTAATATTGTGTATTATGGATAATATACCACCAAATGTCAAATTATTACTGCCCTTGCTTTCAGACACAGTGGATAAGTTTCTCACCTCTGCTCTGGCCCTTTTTTTCCCAGTAAAAGGGCTCCACTGGTATAAAGGTACTCCAACAATGCCAGCTCTGGTTATAGGAAAATTCCCCTTGTGCTGGAACTGGGGTCAACATCCCCAGCAGAGACAGAGCTGGGAGCTAGAGGGACTTGCCAGACTTTGGACAATAGCAATTCAGCAACCAGAAGGATAAAAAATGTTTTTTGAAAGCCACCCGGGCCAAGTGGTAAGTTGCATACTGTTCCTTTTAGGGGCATGGTCCGCAATTTTACCCTGAATCTTTAGGCCTACATTTGTGTATGCTTCTTCATTTCTAGCGCTTCCATTTCTTGATGTATGAGTCATCATTGACTCCAAGATGAACATGGGCCGGCAGTGTGGGGAGGCAGTCAGGAAGGCCAACCGCACCTTGGCATGCATTCACAGATACATCTCGAGCAGGTCCAGGGAGGTGATCCTCCCCCTCTGTGCGGCACTGGTCAGGCCGCAGCTGGAGTACTGCATCCAGTTCTGGGCACCGTACTTCAGGAGGGATGTGGACAGCATGGAGAGGGTCCAGAGGAGGCCACTCGCATGATCAGGGGACAACAGGGCAGGCCCTATGAGGACAGGCTATGTGACCTGAACCTGTTCAGCCTCCAAAAGAGAAGGCTGAGGGGGGATCTTGTGGCCTGTTATAAACTAGTCAGGGGGGACCAGCAGGCACGGGGGGAGTCCCTGTTCCCCTGTGCACTGCCAGGAGTGACCAGGAATAATGGTCACAAGCTGGCAGAGGGTAGGTTTAGGTTAGATATCAGGAGGCGCTACTTCACGGTCAGGGCGGGTAGGGTCTGGAAGCAACTTCCAAGAGAAGTGGTGCTGGCTCCTTCCCTGGGGGTGTTTAAGAGGAGGTTAGATGAACACCTTGCTGGGGTCATTTGGGGCACTCTTTGCTGCCATGGCAGGGGGTCGGACTAGATGATCTGCTCAGGTCCCTTCCGACCCTAGAAACTATGAAACAAGTCGCCTCTTCCCTCCCCAGTCCAATCCCCCTTACTCCTAGCAGCCTTATATTTTTTTCAGGTTTTCTGGAAGCATATCACCGAATGTTGATCCTACTAAAGTCAATGGCTGAACTTTTACTGGGATCAGATTTGACTGCGACTCGACACTCTCCATATTTTTTTCTCCTCTGTGTGGCACTAAGACTTGGCAAACCTATAAATGTTGCTCCAAATGTTGTTTCTCAAAATAGACTATCATCTTAAAATTAATAATCTATATGATCCGTTCTCACACTGTCTTAATATACAGTATGTGCAAATTTTGTTAAATATTAATGAAATGCCGAGGTTGCCTGTAGGGCACTGTATATAGCACCTACAAAAATATACACCTGCAGTACAGCATATTACTAGAGATGCTTTGATTATATGTTGCAAAGCTAATTATCTTAAGGCATGAGAATATATATAGCATCCTCCAATCAATCTTAGCCTTCTTGTTTATGGGAAAAAATGGAAACATATTTTTAATGAAGTGTTAGGTGCTTCATAAAGATGAAACAAAATAATGCATTTCTTTTTTTTTTCTACTGAGGATTTGAAAACTAAAAAAGAAGCTAAGGATTAAGAAAGAAAAGCAACTTTTGTAAACCTTATACCAGTAAGGGTTTTTTTTTTATGAATTTATGATTGAATATGTTTTTAATAAAAGTACAACACCTTAACCTGTTTTATTAAGATGTTGTCAGTAAGGTTTGAGCGAAACCAAATGAATTTGCATTGCTGCAATTTCTCTGATCCTTACACTAGTTCCCAGTTATTAGATATCTAATAAGAGGTGACTTGTCATACCATAGCTATTGATACAATAGATATACAGCGTATTCAGGGATATGCATATAGACATTCAGATGTAAATACATACATAAAAAAAATGCCAGCACAATGTAAAGTTTGTGACAAATGACATATTCGTAGTGTCATGGCTACAAGATCACTCCAATACTTCATAATATAACAACTCCAGGTGTTTGAACTAACTGGTTTAAAGCCAGTCATGCAAGGATAGCATTTTACCTGAACTTGACTTTCCAAGGGAATAGTTCAGCATTAAGAGATGTAGCCCATTTTTATTTTATATTTATTTCTTAATTTTTGTCAATGTATCCTGTACAGAACCACAGCATACACTCTAAGTCCAAGGTCCCCTAACCACTTTTCTTAAGCATATATAGTGTAACAGTGATTCAGCAGCTTCTCTTGTCCCGTTATATTGCTCTGGTCAGGACAGAAATAACGGTTAAGCCCTAAGCAAAAATTCCCATTTGCCTGGCTGTCTCATTGTCCAGTCGTCTTCTAAGCTGAGATTAAACATTAGGTGAGCTTAATTCACCTAATTTTGCAGTATCTCTAATAGCTGAAACTCATGTTCTTGTGGTGCTCCCCTTCTCCTTTTTTTCTCTTTTTGCTTCACCACTGGGTTAAATCTTCAACAGAGGAAGGTGAAGATCTGGTAGAATACCTCCTGAATCGCTCAGTCAAGGAGTGGAGTTTACCTCTACCTCGTCTCCCTTTCTGCCCTCTACAATCTTAGGAAACTCTTCAGGGTCCCCAAGAAAGGGCCAACAGGAGGCCAGCTCCATGCATAAGGAGGGTCTTGGCTGTAGTTCTTTCTCTTTTCAGCTTTCAGACATCCTTCTCTCATGTATAAAGAAATCTGTGTGTAAATACACACAGGTACTTGCATAGACTTAAGGAGAGCCAAAGATAAGTTCCAAGTTAAAAGGATGCTATCAGCTGGACTGATGTAAACAGATTGCAAATACTCAGTTTCAGATAAGACATACTTGACTAATAAAAAAAATCCAACCCCCCCCCCCTTTTTTTTTTCTCCTGGCTTCTACTAATTAGCCAGAAGGTGAGCAGAGACTCTTCCAAGCCATCCTCTTCCTCTCCTTTGAACACCCGTGCCTGCTTTCTGTCCTCTAAAGAGGCTACATTCCCCAGATTCTTAAATGCAGGTCAGGTAGAGGAGTCTCAGAGAATGAGGAACCCTCCCCGTTGGCGTCCCCAGTTCCTAGCCATGTATGCCTTCTAACTGGGATCTGGAGAGAGAAGATGTCTTCACCCCTTTACCAGACTCCTGTTTATATCTTCCTGTACCAAACATTGGTGACATGTCTGAAGTCATTTAGCAAGAGGTGAAAACTTTCACTCTTCACCCCCAGTCCAGTGCCCTCTCCAGTATTACATTCCTGCTTTCTTGAGCTTTCTTTTGCTCTATCAGTCTTAGAAAGGATGGCCTTGCTCTTAATTTGTCTTCAAATCTCTTAATTTCTTGGCTAGAAGGTTTTGGCAGCATTTAGATCAATTATATGGCATAACATACAAAGAAGATCCTCTTAAATTACAGCTCATAAAATACTCTCCATGTGTAGGTGGATATCTAGTATAATTGAACACTTCATTGCATTGTTGCTTATATTGCTGCGGTTACAGCAGAAATCTAGAGATTGTGGGAGTGTTATGACTAGGGCTGCGTAAAGTATTAAAAAATGAATTTAAAAAAAATCTCAGAATTTCAAAAAAGAATCTCAGAATTAGCAGCTTTCATATTTTTGGCCAGAATTTTCCAATTCAGCAATGAAAAACACCCTAAAATTTTGAGTTTCCTTGTTCAAATGTGAAGCTTTTAAGGAAAAAAGTATCTGCTTTTTTGAACAAAAAGAAATAGTTTTTAAATTTTGAAGAATGGTGACATGCTTGCATGTTCTTGAAGAGATATTTGCTACGTATGGAAACAGCACTATTTTTTGACTATGTACATTGAATCCTTTTTGCAAATTTTCAAGCAAACACTTGATGTCTACATACACAAACACACACACACACACGTGCGCGTGTGAAATCCAAGTTAGACAGGGCGTGACTACACATGCACATTTTATACACAGTAACTGAAATTACTGTGCAGTATGGATACACATTTACACATACATGCCCATACTGTGCAGTAAATATGGAAACTTACATCAACTTGAGCATAAATTTGATTTCTGCATCATGCAGGAATCAAATTTACACCCGATTAGTTACTGCACAGTAATGCACACGTAGATGCCTTACTGCACAGGCGCATGTAGACGCCTTACTGTCTTACTTGGGGCTAACGTTAGTCCCAAGTCTGTTCACACAAAATGTTAATGCACTTTAACATCTGTATATGTAGATGCCAGCTTATTCCCACTTGGCAGGTTAGTGGATCTGCAGATTGAAAACAGTGTAAATGCATGTGTAGACACACCGCACAGTAAGCTAAAATTCAGGTCCTGGTTTTGTTCATCCAGGTCCTGATTTTGTTCATCATCTCAGTTCCTCTTTGTAAAATGGAATAGCGATTTTAGCAAAGGACTTTAAAAAACTGCAAATTGAAAACTAGATCAAAAAGCAAGAGACACTCTTACCACAGGAGAAAGTAACTGGGTTTTGTCATCAGCTACAGTGAGACTGGTGCAGTGGCAGTCCCTCAATACAAGGATGACAGAATTCCAGTAAATGGGTAAATCACCAGTGAGCCCAGAGATGACTGAGAACGCTGATCTGAGATCTGCATGTTCACCTGCAGACATGGCAGACAGTTCCAGGAGGAAGGTGTGGATCCCAGTGATGTTGGGTCAGCTCTCTCCCTTTGTCTCTCTTGTCTATCCTCCTCCATAGTGATTCAACTTTGCTCAACATGACTGATGCCTTGTCATTTATCATGGCACAAAGAAGTCTGATGATGGAAACAAATTTTGACGGGCATCCAGATCTCATCAGGATCTTCCATAGGGCCTCTTTGTTGATTGAATCAAAGGCCTCGGGTCAATGACGGCCATGTAAGGATCTCAGTGCTGCTTGTGGCACTTCTCCTGCCACTGCCTAGCGATACAGATCACGTGTACTGTACCTCGGAGTGATCTGAAACCACACTGGGACTGAAGTAGAATTTCTTCAGCAAGGGGGGCAAGTTTGTTGAGGAGAATGCATGTAAAGATCTTCCCAGCTATAGACAAAAGTGAAATGCTATGGCAATTGCTCCAATGCTATCCATCTCCTTTCTTGTATCCAGTTACAATTCTGGCATCTCTCAACACACTGGGAATCTGTACACATTTCCATTTTTTCAGAATAATGGCATGCAGTTGGTAAGAGTTTTTTTTCCACCATGCTTATACATTTCAGTTAGTATTCCATCAGGACTGCATGCGTTGTTGCTCTTCAGTTGCTCAATGGCTTTCAAGGCCTCTTGATAGGTTACTGGATCTGTAAAGTGGTCCTTAATGGGGTGTTGTGGGATGGCTTCAACACTATTATCTTTGACATTAGAATCTTTGTTTAATATTCCTTCCCCCGTACACTGATGGTGGAACTGTTTTTGAGGAGTAGTGTTTCACACTTTGACCTTAGATGTGTGGCTCCTTGTATATTTGGTGCACAGACAGCTTTGGTTGCACTGAAGAAACTGCACATCATGGCTCTCAGCAGAATTCTGGATCTCTTTTCCTTTCTCCTTTCAGCACTTCTTTTATTGCTCCTGAGTTTTCTTGTAAGTCATAGTGCTAACCTGGAGACATGTCTTGCTTCTGTTTGGAGTTGTTGTCAGTGTGCCAAACTTTGAAGGCATCAGTTCATAAGTGCTTTTTTAATCACTCTACTATAATCCATCCACACATAGATGGTGTTTAAGCTGTACTTTGTGAGAAGCTGTAGCACAGTATCTAGTGCTGTAATTCATAGCCACAGAAGAGGAGATTTAGGGCACCTGTACATGAGCACAGAGGCTGCTCCAATGAGCTAGAATTCCAGTGCATTGGAGCAGACTCATCTAATCGAGTCTTCTTGACCATTCCCATGCTCCAATGTCTCATATATCAGCATCTCCAAGCTTAAAAATGACAGCGGGGGCACTGGAATTCAAGCTCATCGAATGAGCTTTAACTCAAGTGCCCCCATCGCCATTTTACAGAGTCGGGGTGCTAATACACAAGATGCAGTAGCACTTTAATTAGAGCGTCTCTCAGAGCATGTGTAAAAGTGCCCTTAAAGACTAAGTGAAAATAAGCTCAATTGAGCAAGCAGGATGAATGTCCCTTAGTAATAATATTAACATATTATTTGTATTAAAGTATTATCCATATGTCCCATTCAAAATCGGGGCCTAAATCTATTAGGCATTTTGCAAACAGAGCTATATTCATTCCATTCTGAATCTAGCATGAATGCATATTATCTTTCTCCTCATATATTTTCTTATCAAGTGGCTGGAAGAGGATAATGTATTTTCTTGTAAGCAGCACATCCCTATATATATAATATGTACCTTGGTTTTGAAAGACAGGGTGAAGGAAAAAAATATTCCTTATGGAAACTGAGGAGCAGCATCGAAGGAGCCAAGGCTAATCTACTCCTGAGCCTGTGGGTTATAGGTGGGGCCCACAAACTGACCCCACACATTGGATCTGTGGCCACATGCCATGTCCAACCCCATACACTGGGTTCAACCCTACGTGCAGGGCCTAAGGCCATATGTGGAGTCTGACTGCATATGCCTGGTCTGACAGTGAACTGACTCCACATACAGTGTATGAGGCCATGTCATTTGGCTTGGGGGCTTCTGATGGGTCAGGAAATTTGGTGCAGGGGGAGTAGTGGCAGCATTAAATGCTGTGGTTCCCAGAGCTGCAGCAATTACCACTGACACAACTCCTTCGCTGCCAGATTTTTGGATCATTAGGGCTCTGTTTTTCTCGCATATATTGCAAACCCCTATTTTTAATAGCTGGTTTTTGGGGAGGAAAGGTACAGGTTATATACTAGAAAGTAAGGAATATTGTATAATATGATGAAGAGCCTTGGCACTTGTTCACTTTGTGCCAATCCAAATCTGTGTAATCTTGTGTTGTAGCAAAGTTGGGATGTAACAGGAGCAGGCACATATTCATGTCCTCAGTAGGGCTGTGAAAAGCTTCAGTAGCCGATTCGATCTGGAGGAGATTCGGCCCAATTTGGGGACCAAATCTCCAAATCCAAATTGAATTGGGAGACTGAGTAGAAGCATCTGAATCAATCTGGAAAAATTTTGGGAAAGATTTGGCCAACTCAGAGATTTGGCCATGGACTAAACAGCCAGCTGACAGCTGCCTCTAGCTGGTAAGTCTGTTGGGGTTGAGGGAGGAGAGAGGGAAGGAGCATGGGGGAGGGAGGGATTGGGGCTGGGACAAGCTGCCAGGCCAGGTCAGGGGGCGTATTACTTGCCCAGCTGGGGGGTTCTGGGAGTGGCTTGCTCTGAGCAGAAGGGGGCAAGCGGCAGCAGGGCATAGCCCCTGCTTCCAGCACTGCCACGCCCACATCCCATGCTCTCTATACTGGCTGGCAAGTGGCAGCAGGTCTGAACCCCTGCACCTAGCACTGATGCAGGAGTGGCAGTTCTAGGGGTGGAAGCTATGCCCTGATGTCACCTGGAGTGAGTTCTGTCTGCATTGTGCCCCGCCATGCCAGCACAGCAAGCAGCAGCAGGGCAGAGCCCCCACAGCTCCCTCCTCTGGGGCAGAGGCAGCTGCGGGAGCTGCAGGAGAAGCCCCCATGGCTGCCCTGCCTTGCCCCATCCCCCACTTGGCCCCACCCTCCTGGGACTTAAAAAGCCCTGCACTCACTGGCTGCATCAGCAGTGATTGAGGCCTCTGAGCACTTGTGGCAGAGCCCCCTCACACAGCACAGGGTAGTGGGGATTTCTCCCATGCCTGGCAACTGCTCAGGGGCAGCGTGGCTCAGCAGGGCACTGCATGCTGTCTGGGAACTGGGGCCACTGGGGCTAAGTGGTGCCAGGCTCCAGCTGACTGCTGGAGCTGCTCTAGCTCCCAGGCAAATTGAATGAGGGTTTGGGGAATTGAACATGGAGCTGGGAATAGAACCAGTTTGGTTCTCCATTCCTTGGTTCAATTCCCCAGCTCCCTGTTTGATTCACCTGGGAGCTAGGGCCTGTGTCAGCCAGAGTCCGGCAGTGCTCAGCGCCAGGAGCCCCAGCTGCCAGACAGCATGCAGTGGCCTGCCAAGCCACGCTGCACCTGTGTGGGTGCCAGGCAGCGGTGGGAGGGTGATCCCTGTTGCCCCCCACTGTCCCGTGCTTCGATGGGGGCTGTAGGGCATGTGGGGGAAGTTTAAGCTTACAGTGGCTTGAAGGTTTGCAGGGGAAACTGCAGCTTGATGGTGCTATGATCCCACCCCATTCTTTTCCCAGGTACCTGCTACAATCCTAGTCCCCGTATATGATATGGGAAGGGTCAGTGGGCCAGCTCACAAATCATTGGTTTGATAAAGAGCTAATTATTGCCTTCAAAGCAGTGAATGGGGTTGGGGGAATAATGCACTCTGGGATGCTGAAGGGCAGACATGGATATCTCCATGGAGCAAGTATTTCTGTCAAAGATATGGCTCTCCCTAGAGAAACCTTTACCAAAAATGCTCAACCTTACCGCTTTTTGCTTGAATTTGCCATATCACAAGTACCATGCAGGTATGTCTGTTCACACTTTGGGACATCAAAGATGCATTTGGAATGGCACAAACTGAACATGTGCCAAGGCCCAAAGCCAGTGATAGGGCTCAGAGCCTGCCCTCTCCTGGGGAAAAAATCTCACACGTCCACACATACAAGCATGTGCATTTGCAGCAGCTCAAATAGAAGCAGTGCAAATTTGAACTGGGGCTTTTTGCCTCAGTACACATGCTCAGGCATGCACTTTGTTGTGGAGCAAATTGTGCCACTTGAGGTAAAATAACCCTGCCTGGCTCCTCCAGGATCTGCAGACAGGGGGAGGTAGAGCCCTGAGCCAGCACCTGTGTTGTCCCCAGCAGTGTAAAAAGCTGCCCTGTCCTGGCCCCAACCATACAAAAAGCTTCCCTGGCAAGCATCCCAGGGCTACTCGCTCGCAGGAGCTTCTAGGGCCCAGCTAATTGTTACCTGGATATCCAGGGATCTAATTTTTTCCCTGTGCTGCAAGTTTTTTGTTCCTGCACATGCTTCTTGCCCTGTCTCAAAGGGGTTTGAGGCTGGGCAAGAAACATGTGTGCTCTTGTCTGGACATGCCCATGAGAGCTACTCAGAAAGGGCCTACTGAGAACTTGCTTATGCCAGCAGAGGTTTCTATAGCTCTTGTACCAGGTGCAGCAGAGTGCTTTGGTTGAATGCTTTGAACAGAGGTATAACAACCAGGCTCTGCATTGTGGAAGGCAACAGGGCTCGGGCCAGCAGCTAGACTGGCAGCCACCAGTGCTGCCATCCTTATGCCCCATCTAAGTCATTGCTGGTGGTGGTGCCCTGTTCACTCACCCCAAGTGACACTACTGGTAATGAACAGAGAAATTACGCCCAAGATAAATCTGTGGTTCTTGGGAATATATAATCCCTTGGACAGTAATCATATGGAAGAGGATGGGATATGGCCTGGACATAGATGAATATCAAAAGAAGGTTTGAGGCTGGAAAGCAAAACCTCTTTTAAAAGTAATTACATTTCTTTCCCTTTATTATTTCATAGCAGAGCTCAAAAACCATGGCCCCCAATGCTGATTGAAAAACCACAACTAAAAGGAACTCCTTTTTCTCCACTAAGAAGTACGCAGCATTTACCCCTCATGGGTCAATATGCCTTATGTCTTTGGTAATTGCCAGTGCACTGTGTGAATTAGGATACAATCTTTTCACAATATGTTCAGAACTGCAAACTGCTTGTGAGCCAAGTAAATTATCAATTTTCATTTTACAGGTAATTTGCTTTGTTAAGGGTTTATATTAAGTGCTTCAAGAAATGTCAATTTGTATAGGGTTCTTCTCCCTTTTTTTTTAAGTTTAATTTTCTTGGCATTGAATAACTTACTCCCTAACAGTCATCTCTGCTTTTTTTTTCCAGTGCATTTGAAAGCTCTGTAGCTTTTAGTCATTATTGTTCACATTAAGACAATTTAATTAGTTGACCTTACTACTTTCCTTTAAGACAACATCATTAATTGTTCTAATTATTTGGGTCTTTCCAACATTTTTTTTAACCACATATTGATTCCAATTAATGTTACATTCTGTGACTACTTTAATTTCTAGCTAATTTATCTCATCGTCTCTGCTATTTATTCATTTATCTGCAGAGGATTTTATTGTTGTTTTCTTTCTTCCATTTCTCTCTTCACCCCCCTGTTCTCCTTTAAATGACTCATCTCCCCTTGAGTTAAGTTGTCAGTAGAAAAATCTTTTTTTTCTAGCTACAATGGAAAATATAATTGCACTTTGGGAAAGAAAGGGTAGAGCTGTCCTAGAACTGAAGATTTCAGGACAAATTGCCCCCCCCCCCACTAATTGAATTTTGGCCTACTGCATTTCACTTCTAGGACCATTTTTTAGCTTTCTGGTGTCTCAAGTTTTTCTCTTGTTTTTATTCATTTGCATTGCAGTAACACTTTCAAGTATAATCCCGGTTGTGTTAGGACCTCCTCAAATCTCTGCCCCAGAAGAGCTTATGATTTATAGTCATACGACAAGCATAACACTTGCTAATGTTATACTGAGGTGCAGTCTCTATATCGAAGATACTCATATAGGGACCATTACCACAGGCCAATGTCTGGGGTTGAGAGTAGCAAAGGATATAAAACACTTCAAATGGACAGCAGAATATATGCACCTCAGATGAAGACAATTCACTGAATTGAAGACATTTCACGAAATTGATGCCTAATCAACTAGGGGGTGGGAGGTGGGGGATAAGAACAAGACCCCCCACCACCACCCACCCACCCACACACACACACACACACACACACAAATGGGTTTGTGGGGAAGGAAGAAAATCTTCCTGTCCCCGTGCTGAGGTCTCATTGTTTCTGGAAGTACCTACCTGTATAATTGGGAACTGAAGCACACAGAGATCCAGATGCACAAAGTTACTTAGGTACTTTTGTGCCCCTGCCTAAGTGACTTGCCCAAGGTCATCAGTGCATTTGTGGCAGAGTAGCTAATCAAACCTGGGTCTCTAAACCCCTGGCTACTGCTGTTCACACTAGGCAGATTTTCTCTCATTTAGCTGCTTGTTACAATTTTCTTAGCAAAAAAAGCTAGTAAAAGAACAAGTTTCCTCGAATCAACTGAATTTCTCCAGGCTGTGCACCTCATATTCTGTAATATGCATGCAGGGGCACTTGAGCAATTGAATTGTGATAAAAATGATTGGCTTTTTAGTGACCAGGGTTGGGAAAATCAGATTTTACATTCAGAAGCACCTTCTCTACTCAGCAGCTTAAAATGAATGAGTTCAATACAATTCCTGCTCTAAAGGAACGTAGAAATTGTCTGTATGCAAACTATTATGAATGCCTCCACCAAGCATCCAACAATTTTTGAACTGTTACATCAGTTTGGACAAAGCAGCAGGAAACTTCCTGATCACTGGCTCTCAGCCGCTATAGATCTTGCCATCGAAGATTTTAGCCAAACAATAAATACTGCCAGATGTTAAGCAAGGTATTGGTGTTGAAATTTGCAGTAATATGGTTAGTACACTCTGTATTATGGGTGGATTTATGGAAAGGAAAATTCATAGTTGCATGTGCTTGCTTGCATGTTTAAAAGAAGGCAGTAGGAAGAGATGCCCCTGGAGTGGGTTCACCTCCATTTTGTGGGTTCAGTATATATAAGCAGGAGTAGGGAAGTTGGGCACATCAGGGAACATCACAGGTGGTATAGACAAGCCAGAAGAACCTACCAAAAGCTGTAGGTCATGTGAAGGCCAAGCATAGTTTCTAAAGAAAAAGTTTCAACTGGTATTTGCAACATGCCCTAAGGTCAACCATCGCCCATGCCCAGATCCATCCCATTGCAGTGGCAACACATGGATCAGAAGGGTCAGTCTGCTCTTAACTAAGGGGCATGTATGTTGGGCTGATGCTCTGAAAAGGCTGCTGACCCCTGATTTAGACAGTAAAGTGGGTGCTGCTAGTAAATGTGTTCCTTCCTGATTCCTAATTGGAAGTATGTAGGAGTGTGTTGGCCAAGTCTGGAGTGGAGCTGGCGTGGCTGAATAGTCATGCAGCTGCCTTTGAAGAGCATATGTCAACTGGCCCTCTGTTCCTGGGGACATTGTCCTTGGAATAAACCTGATGATATAAAAACGCCAAATAAAAAAAAACAAATGGTGGGGCGATCAGTCACCCACGTCCAGGATGTAGTTTTGACAGGGGTTAATACCAGCCTGGCTCTGCTGACTTAACTGTAACATCAGCTACCCCATACATGTTTAATGGGATTGGGGTCTGCAGTTCAACAAGGGAGCAAAATAATGTACAGGACTTAGTAGTTATAATTCTTTTCAAGGAATAAAGGGATCATCACCTTGGGTCAGGAAGAAATACCCTTCTGTACTACAGCATTGCACAATTAGGCATAGTATAGCAGTTTCTACCATTCAGTCAAGTATCTGCTAGAGTTCTGGCCTCTATTCTAATGATCAGATTTCTGTTATAATTGGTATTTATGCATGCTCAGACACATGCGTGCATATTGTTAAAACAATTGGACATAGGGCCACATGACTGATATAACTGATTGTGACCACATATGGATATAATTGGCCATGACAAGCTGAAACTATGAAAGATGTAATCTTTGGAAAAGCATGGTTTATACATTTGCATTTTTAATGCATAATTTTGCCTGATGGCGTATCTCTTGCTTTGAGAGGGTCAGGTCAGCGGGCTGTCTTTGATATGCAAGATAGAAAAATGTGCAGAAAATTCCACATACTATTTTCTCCCAATATCCTCCAAGTAGATATTTGGAAAATAGCATCTCTCTCAAATTAGTGCCAAGGGACTTTGCTGGGAAAACAAAATGGTGTCTTTTCAGCACTTGATTTCCCCTTTGCATCGTTGTTTCAAGCAAGAAAAGAATAACAGGATAAAAAATCCCGGCTAAGGTGTTCTGGAGACATATATTTATTTTTAAAACTACTGCTTGCATTACAATTTAAACATAAAAGACTAAACACCCAGCTGGAATAGCTTCGTTGACTTCAATGGTGTTACATCAGTGGAGGATTTGGTTCACTGACATGGCACTCTTGAAATCACATAGGGCACCTCCAGGCGAGTATGCATGTGTGTTTCCTCAGGGAGAAATACTTGTCCCTGAGGAACACCCCTGCACATGTGCTTTGCTGTGGGACAAATTTCCCCATGTGGGGTGGGGAGGCTGGGGCCACCACCTCTGATAGCCCCAGTAGCCTTACCTGGGAGCCTCCCAGGCCTGCAGTGGTGACAATCATAGAATCATAGAAAGAATAGGAAGGGACCTCAGGAGGTCATATCTAGTCCTATCCCCAGCTCAAAGCAAGATCATCCCCAAGTAGATCATGCCAGCCAAGGCTTTGTCTACCTGGGTTTTGAAAACCTCCAAGAATGGAGCTTCCACCACCTCTCTAGGTAACTTGTTCCAGTGTTTTACTACCCTCCTAGTCAGAAAATTCTTCATAATAGCTAACCTAAACTTTCCTTGCTGCAACTTGAAACCATTGCTCCTTGTTCTGTCACCTGCCACCGCTCAGAACAGTCCAGTCCCGACTCTTTTCAACCTATCTTCAGGTAGTTGAAGGCTGCTATTAAATCCCCCTTAAGTCTTCTCTTCTCTAGACTAAATAAGCCCAGTTCTCTCAGTCTTTCCTCATGAGTCATGTCCTCCAGTCCCCGAACCATTGTTGTTGCCCTCTGCTGGACTCTCTCCAATGTTTCCACATAATTTCTGTAGTGGGGGGACCACAACTGAACACAGTACTCTAGATGTGGCCTCACCAGTGCTGAATGGAGGGGAATAATCATTTCCCTTGACCTGCTGGCCACACACCTACTAACACAGCTCAGTATGCCATTACCCTTCTTGGCAGCAAGGGCACACTGCTGGCTCATGTTCAGCTTATTCAAGTTGCATCTAGCAAGTTGCAAATGAAAGTGGGGCATGGCTTTTCAAGGAGGAAGAAAAGTCTTAGCACCAGTATCTTTGCCTAATAGATAAATTTTGTTTTTTGTATTTTACATACAAACTGGGCACTGTAATGAATGCCCAATTACTCCCAGGTCCTTTTCTGCAGAGCTGCTGCCCAGCCAGTCACCCCCAGCTTGTACTGGTGCATGGGGTTGTTCCGTCCTAAGTGCAAAACTTTGCACTTGTCCTTTTTGAACCTCAGGAGATTCCTTTTGGCCCAATCCTCCCATTTCTCTAGGTCACTCTGAATCCTAGCCCTATCCTCCAGTGTATCTAATACTCTCCCCAGCTTTGTGTCATCTGCAAACTTGCTGAGAGTGCACTATGCCATCTTCCAGGTTGTTGATGAAGACATTGAACAAAACTGGTCCCAGCATGGTTCCCGGGGGCACGCCACTTGATACTGGCTCCCAAATAGACTTTGAGCCATTCATTATTACTCACTGAGCTCAACGCACCAGCCAGTTTTCTATCCGCCCTACAGTCCATTCATCCAACCCATACTTCCTTAGCTTGCCTGTGAGAATGCTGTGGGAGACCGTATCAAAAGCGTCAGTGAAATCAAGGTACACCACGTCCACCTCTCTCCCCACATCCACAGAGCCAGTCACTTCATCATAGAAGGCGTTCAGGGAGGTCAGGCATGGCTTGCCTCTGGTGAATCCATGCTGACTGTTCCTCATCACCTCCTTCTCCTCCAAGTCTTAGAAACGGATTCCTTGAGGATCTGCTCCATGATTTTTCCAGAGACTGAGGTGAGGCTGATTGGTCTGTAGTTCCCTGGATCCTCCTTTTTACCTTTCTTAAAGACGGGCACTCTGTTTGCCCTTTTCCAATCATGTGGGACCTCTCCTGATCACTGTGCATTTTCAAAGATGATGGCCAGTGGCTCTGCAATCTCATCAGCCAATTCCTTCAGCACCCTCAGGTGCATCCCATCTGAGCCATGGACTTGTACACATCCGGCTTTTCTAAGTAGTCCCTAACCTGTTCTTTCACCACTGAGGACTGTTCACCTCCTCCCCAAACTGTGCTGCCTGGTGCAATAGTCTGGGAACTGACCTTGCCTGTGAAGACTGAGGCAAGAAAAGCATTAAGCACTTCAGCCTTTTTGCATCATCTCTCTCTAGGCTGCCTCCTGCATTCAATAAGTGACCCACACTTTCCCTGATCCTCTTCTTGCTACTGACATACTTGATGCAATTTCAGTTGCACTTTGGCATTCCTGATTTTATCTCTGCATGCCTGAGCAATGCTCTTATATTCTTCCCTCATTATTTCATTATTTGTTCATGTGTACACTTCTTATAAGCTTCCTTTTTTGTGATTTAGCATATTGAAGAGTTCCCTGCTAAGCCAAGCTGGTCTTCTGCCATACTTGCTAGTCTTCCTGTGCATTGGGATGGTTTGTTCCTGCCCTTTCAGTCAGGCTGCTTTGAAGTAGAGCCAGCTCTCCTGACCTCCTCTTCCCCTCAGTCTGGCTTCCCAGGGGATGTTGCCCATGAGTTCCCTGAGTGAGTCGAAGTCTGCTTTTGTGAAATCCAGGGTCTTTAGTCTGCTGCTCTCCATCTTTCCTTTCCTCAGGATCCTGAACTTAATCATCTTGTGGTCACTGCTGCCCAAGATGCCATTCAGGCATGCAGAGCTTGGCCAGCAGCCAGAAAATGGCTCTGGTTGGCCAGGCTCTGGTTTTGGGTGGCACATGCTGCAGCCATGTGCACCACCTCACTCTTTTACAGCGTCCTTTTTCATACCAGCTCTTGAGGTGCTGCAAAATGCACCCTGCACACATGTTTTGGTTCTCCACGCTGTATATTTGCAGCACGGGACCAAATTTAGGTATTGGGAAATCCGGGCATCAAAATAAGGCATGCTGAAAAAGAATGAGGTGGTGCATGTAGCTGCAGTCATGTCTACTGCCCAAAACCAGAGCCTGGCCGGCCAGAGCCATGCTCTGACTGCTGGCCATACTCCATATGCCCAGATTGCTGCTGCTGCAGCCCCAGGAGACTCCCAAAACTCCAGGTTAGGCTGCTGCAGCCAGCCAGGGTGCAGGCCTGAGCTTCCCCTACCCCACCCAGGACAATTTGCCCCATTCCAGAGTGCTCAGGCAGGGGCATTCCCTCGGGACAAGTAACACTGCTATTTGCCCCTGGGGAAATGCATGTGTGCACTCATCTGGACATGTCCATTAGGGCTGTGCGACACAGCATCAACTTCCGTTTTGAGGAACCTGTTTCATTTTGAGTTTTGTTTAGTTTCGAAATCACTGTTCTGTTTCATCCAGTTGAAACTGTTTCACTGTTTCGATGCTGTTTTGCCCATAGGGTATAATGGGGAATCATAAAATGCAGCAGGCAGGCAGATTGGAGGCTTGCCCACATCCCCGGGAGGGCTTCAGGGGCTGTGCCAGAGTCCTCCCAGGGATCCGTGCCCCTAACCTGCCTGCTGGATGAGAGAAGCTGACTGCTGCTGGCTGGGACCGGTCCCGGGAAGATAGGTGCTGCCAGTGGCCTCAGGCGGCAGCATCCAGCTCCTCGCATTCGGCAGGCAGATCAGGAGCTCACTTGCATCCCCAGGTGGGTGGCGAGGGCTGTGTTGAAGCCCTCTCAGAGGTGTGGGCCCCCAATCTGCCTGCCAGATGACAGACTGGCACTGGGCACAGCCCGTCTCTCAGCGCCGGGAAGATTGGTGCTGCCACTATCCCCAGGCAGCAACACCCAGTAGGCAGATCGGGGGCTCAACCACACCCCTCGGGGGGCTGCGGGGGCTGTGCTGGAGTCCTCCTGGGGGTGCAGGTCCCTGATCTGCACGCAGGATAACAGGAGCCGCATACTGCTGCCTGACACCAGAGGCAGCAACGATCTTCCCAGTGTTGGGTGCAGGCTGTGCCCAGCACCGGTCTGTCATCTGGCAGGCAGATCAGGGACCCACAGCTCAGGGAGAGCTCTGGCAAAGACCCCACAGCCCTCCCGGTGGTGCGGGTGATCCCCCGATCTGCCTGCCGGGCGACAGGAGCCGGGTGCTGCTGGCCGGGACTGGCGCTGAAGCCAGTAAGGCTGGCTTCAAAACTTGAAACGTTTTGAAACTTCCAAAAGGTTTTGAGTTCCCGTGTTTCATTTCAAAGCTGTTTCGAAGGCTTTTGTTTCATTTCAGTTTCACTGTTTTGAGCTCAAAGTGCACTGAAACAGCTTCGAAATGAAATGCTGGGCGAAATTTTCGGCAGCCCTGATGTCCACAGTGCTTTTATCGTTAAGCAGTTCTAAATGCTTAATTAATGAATTTGACTTCCCTTGTGCTAGCAGGATTATTTCTATTCTGCAGATGTGTAGCTGAGGCACAGAAACGTCAACTGGCTTGGTTTAGATCGGAGCACAAGACAATGTCAGAGGCATCACTCAAAAGCCTAATTCTCTGAACTCTAGGACCTCTTGTCAATATTGTAGGAGTGATTGCTCCTACCAGATATTGTTAAACAGTGCAGGTTTTACTTCTGCTCTCAGATCTCCTTTATGTGCTTTCTTTTCTTACCATACAAAGGAACTTGTGGCTTTTTTTTGCTTCTCATATGGATTTAAGAGCCTAGCGGTATAGGCACCAAGATTTGAAAGTTTGAGCCTGAATGGGCTTTGCACCTGCTCTCACTCCCTTTCTGAGGGATTTTCTGTGTGGGTAGATTTTCTAACCCAGGGTACACTGAAAGCCTCATATTCAGTTACCTTGTTCCAGGTAGAGAAACCTCAGTCCAGGTACAGAAGCATGTGACTGGAGCAACCTGACTGGGCATTAGAGATTGAAGCTCTAACCAAAAAAAACCCCACATTTTTTTCCACCTCACTGCCCCACTCTCTATCAGATCCTGCTGTTTCAAAAATCCATTTTACTATATATGGAATTCCTTTTTTTTTCCTCCAAACAAGCAAACCTTGTCCATATGGTTGTCAGAGAAATTATCTTAAATGTGGAGACAAGAAAGAACTCTTCGACAAGCAAGACAATTACACTAAAACATCTGAATCAGTCAACTGCATAATGAATGTAAGGGAAAGCAGTTTAACATTCTGTTAGACAAATGTCTTATTGACCGCAGCCACAGCTGCTCTTGCTATTGCCAATGTCTGTAGCGAGGCTAAACTCACTGAAGTTTCCCCCAAACTTTTTGATCATCTTGAGCCCCAGATCCATAACTGAAATGGATGTTTTATCTGAGCAATCTCTCTACTAGGAGAAAAGGGCCGTGGCTTGGAATGGCTTCATCTTGGAGCATAAAATACAAAACAGCTGCCCGAGATACTTTATGGATGTATTGATTTGTTTCGATGCCTGAGAAAATGTCTTTGACTCAGATCAGTGCAATCCTTTCTTTTCTGTGAATGTGGGAAACCAAAGGCACCAGTTGAACGAGTCCTCATAATGTTAGCCCACTCTTAACTTTCCCCTGTTTTGACTTGCATACTTTATGAATGTCTCCACAGCACTCTGCCCTATTGTGGGTAACCACTATCCACACTTCTAAAAATGTCCTTGCTACTACTTAAAGACCAGCATGTACAAAACCACGAACATCTCTTTATGTGAGAAGACTGAACGCTTGGACTAACTACCACATTACCATTCATTTTGCGTGTCTCCCACAATTATCTGGGGGAATGTTTGTTCACCAGAGCGCCCCAAGGGATGACGAGGTCGAACGGTCACAAACTCCTGCAAGACCATTTCAGGCCGGACATAAGGAAGAATTTCTTTACTGTCCAAGCCCCCAAGGTCTGGAACAG
>NW_017728906.1:194739139-194750645 GCF_001723895.1 Crocodylus porosus
TTTGTTCACCAGAGCGCCCCAAGGGATGACGAGGTCGAACGGTCACAAACTCCTGCAAGACCATTTCAGGCCGGACATAAGGAAGAATTTCTTTACTGTCCAAGCCCCCAAGGTCTGGAACAGTCTGCCAGCGGAGGTGGTTCAAGCACCTACATTGAACACCTTCAAGAGCAAATTGGATGCTTATCTTGCTGGGATCCTATGACCCCAGCTGACTTCCTGCCCTTCGGGGAGGGGGCTGGACTCGATGATCTCCCGAGGTCCCTTCCAGCCCTGATGTCTATGAAATCTATGAAATCAGTTGACCATCTAGTCCACATCAGGTGTTTAACAAGCGAAGCCAGGTCTACATTACAAAGTGTTGCCAGCATACTTACATTGGCTACAGGTTTGAAAAGGAAATTTCCTGTGGCTGCCATAAGTATACAGCTGACATTCGCCCCTTATGTGAATGTGACCATGTTGTCAGAAAAGGGCTTTTGCTGGCATATGTCAAATGGGATTTTTGTTTAGCTGCACTAGCAGAAAAACAACTCTTGTCATCAGGCATTGGATCTTCACTAAGGCTCTCTGCTGACATGCTGGCATGCTTTCACAGCAAACATAGAAACAGCCCATTGTAAACAGTCACTCCAAGGGAGCTCGCATATAAATTTTGGGGTCTGCCTCAGGCTTCTGCACGGACTAGTCAAATAGGGAAAGATCAAAGGCTGATGGGGTGATTCAATAAGGTCTGAGATAACAGTAGTACCCAGATTATCCTCCTTTTTGATGAGTGCAGCTCTGTCAAGGTGAACAAGTCATTGGATGAAACATTTGAGTTACTGACACTTGGCAAGAGACTCCAAGTTGAGCACCGGGAGACGATAGGTAGGGGAGGCTGTTAGGAACTGTGCAGAGATGAGCTGTAGTGAAATAAGAGGTCTTCTGCATAAGGAGTCCTGCAGTCCTTGCACAGGTTGCAAGTAACTCAGTGCAGTAATTGAGGGTCACTCTCTTCTTGTAGGGAGGAGAACTATATCACTGCCTGAACATAAAACATTCAAGGGCTCTTGTCATAAGAATAAGAGTTTATCTTGGCCAGAATTTACATGTTTCTCTTCACAATTGTTCTCCCACGTTGCTGTGTTTGGCGTTTTGCAGCCATTTGATGTTGTACTTGACTCCTCTATGTCCTTTTAGTTTTGTAGAGTGCTTGTGTCACTGCACGGTAAGATGCAACTTAGAATATCTGAGCCTAAAGATTTGGCGTGACTGATTCAGTTGACGTTTGGCATTGGAGTACAGCTACTGCTGAGATTAAAGGTGATGAGAACAGACCCACCATGCTTTTTAAGTGTGAAATCGTTGCAGGACGTGCCCGAGCTTCTGTGGTGCCTTTCGCCCATGTTACTTGTCTACTTCTATTTTCACCTTTAGGGAGTCATCAGGTTCCCCTTGGTGGGAAGAAGAGAAAGAGAAAGGATATAAACAGACATTGCACTTGTCCTGGGAGAAAGCATTTTGTCCTAAGCTGTAACAGAAAACTTTCTTGCTTCAAGTCCCACCAAAATATGAGGCATAAAATGCGCTATCGCTCTTTCCCGGCACATCATGGTGTGCATCTGTCAGATTATTGTGTGTCATGCCATGACAAACTGGGTAGGATGTATGTTCTTGCTGGCCACCTACCACCAAAAGAACAGCAATGCAACCTGGAAGGGCTCTGTGTAAATGGCTGTGTCACTCCTGTTTGATCCACGTCAAAATGTGGGACAGACAGGACTGCCTCAAATGTAACATCTGTTTGCAGCCAGAGAGACTGAAGCGGGGCCTTCACCACAAACAGAGAATTTACAAACATAGTCCTATGCGACATTGCTTTCAATGGGCAATACTTTGTTGTTCTTTCAAAGAGCTTGCATATGCCATGATATGCAGTTGCTTAAAACTGATTGAAAATTGCCTCTAACTGATTGCCAGAATAATGAGCTGAGGGGGAGGGATGTGACAGTGGGCACCCAGAACATCTTCTGCCTTCAGTGTTTGCAGCTGCAGGACGTTCAATGAGCAGCAGAAGAATTGCCAGTTTATATGAGCACAGATTTGTCTGACAACTCCATACAAATGCCTCACATGACTAGTATTGGGTATTTTGTTTCCCCCTGCTTCTTGCTCCACTCAGAGCTTCCCCACACACTATTTGTGCATTTTCCCCTTTCAGTTTTGTTTCATTAGGCATTCATTACAGTGCCCAGTTTGTATGTAAAATACAAAATACAAAATTTATCTATTAGGCAAAGATGCTGGTGCTAAGACTTTTCTTCCTCCCTGAAAAGCCATGCCCTGCTTTCATTTGCCCAGGGAATGACTGCTAAAATGCATGTGAAAAAGCTTCAGTTCTGGGAAGTGATGACTGGTTCATCAGGGTAACTAGTTAATTAGTGAGAGGTAGTTAGCTGTAAGAGTCTGAAATCAGACATAAAGCAGAGTAGAGCTGCACCCTGTAGAGTGACTAATTCAGAGATGCATAAGCTTGTATAAGCAACAGCTCACTTCACCAAATGCTATGAGACATCGGACGCTATGCCATTCCTTACATAAGCCTATGCGTTAGTTCATCTGTAATATGCAACTGGACACTGCTTTCTAGTCAAAGAGGGGTTTTCCTGTCCCTACATTCAAACCTTCTTGAATGGTTGATTAAACATAATTTGGCACCAAAAAATAGGATCACATTGTTGCATACACTTGAGTGTGTATGGACATTACTGAATATGCAGAATATAAAGGCATATAATTTCCACAAGCTAAATCATTATCTGTAATACACAGTAGCATAACTGAGAGGGGATGAACTGGGACAGCAGTACAAAACTAGGTGTCATCACAGTGGTGGCAGACCATGCCACCACTGCCCTCTGCATCACAGCTGCTGTGGGCATAAATATGCAGATATAGATATAGATACACACACACACACACACACACACACACACACACACACACACACACATAATGTATACATTAAAACACTGCTTTGCAGTGTCTTACTCTCAGCCATGTTGCAATATTGTAAATTGGACTAACGTTCATGGAAGCTGGAGAGAGAAACTGCAAATTTTAGGCGATGGAATGGAAAACTTGTGGGGAGAGGGAGAGTGGAAGAGCTGGTTTGATAAGAACTGAAATAGATATATCTTTTAATAGAAATGGAAAAAAAACCCATTTTATTCTGTCTTGGTATATAATATTTCTTTCAAACCCATAGAAACATTTCATGTGCAGGTTAATTATTTTGTAAATATGCATGATTTGTTTAGACAATATCAAATAATATGTGGATTTTTTTAAATTCCTCCTTCCATCATTTTTTTTCCAAATGAAGCTGTTTGACAAATTCACCCTGAATTCATGAATAGCTTTGATTCCCCAAATCTGCATTTTTCTTTAAATTTACTGCTTACTGCAAAGTATCCAGGTTGTAGCCATATTGGTTTGAAGGAAAAGGCAGTCCGGACTCGTAGTAGAGATGATAGCTTTTATTAGACCAACAAGATTTTTGTAAAAATTCATGATAATATTTTTGCAAACATCTTGTTGGTCTAATAAAAGCTATCATCTGTACTATGAGTCCTGATTGCCTATTGACTGTAAATAATTTTCCCACTATTTCTGGTGGGCATAATGTGAGAAATAAGCTCCTTTATAAACTGATAGCTAAAACCATAGGATCCCTTGCCAAAAGCTCAGTTCATGCAAGGCCCAGTCAAACTGAGTGATGTGGGAGGGAGGGCTGAGCTGAGTATTGCTGGGGCTGTTTATGGAGGAAGGCAGAAAAAACAGAGAGGGTAGCAAACAAGTACAGGACAACAATATAGAAATCCTGGCTGTGTGACCTGAGGTAAAGCTAAAAGAGAGGGTTTTAGCCATGACTGTTAGCAACAAGCAGTCTCCTGCTGTTCAGTTCCTGCTGTGTTCAAGGAAACAGGACTTTGTACATTCCTTGTAAATAAGCATGATTGAATCAAAGAAATAGCTGACTCTTATCATGAATTTATTCCTTTAGCAGAAGCAACCAACAAGACTCTGAATTGTGGCTAACCACTTGTGTCAAAAGGAGCAATTAAGTGCACAAGGGCACCTAATTGTACGTTCACTGTGTACAAAGGTGTTTACAGTAGACTTAAGTTGTGCGCAGCGGTGTGGTGTGCACCTGTTGTGTGGGGGGGGTCGATTCTTTTCACTGTGTATATATTCCATTTCGGCAACTATTTGAATAAGTAATGTGTTGTTTCACAATGATTGCCATTTGCAGGGCCTCCCTGGGAGGAACTCACTCTTGACCCCTCAGACCTAGCTTTGCTGACCTCCTGTGCATGTTGCAAAGCCCATCTTTTCTTTTCTTTCTATTCCTGTTATCATGGGCTGATCGAGAAAAGCCAGGCCTTCTTTTTATATTGGGTTTTGTTTTATTGAGAGGACAGGTGCCCTAAGCAGGGAGTGCGTGCCTCTTGCTGCATTTTAAATGGTCTGCACTAATAAACACTAGTGGGGAGATAGGGGAGGGGGAATATTACGTTCTACTTTAAACAGTACAGGTTTGCAGTGTTCTTCTTTAAAAAACAACAAGTTTGAACTGAAAAAAAAAGGACAGGGAACAGCATAATTGATGAGGTTGAAAATGCTTTAATAGCTTAAGCGTATTTTGTGTCTTCCCTGCATTTAATAAGTGAATATGAGTTTTCAAGACACTTGCCATCAGTATCATTTCTGATACCAGTAGATTTCTCCATAGAGAGACGATTCCATGATTTATTAAAGCATTTATTTATAGGAATGTTGCTGGGAGATTTCCAGTCACCAGCTAAAACCTGTTTGGCAGCTAATTATAGCTGCTGTAAAAAGCAGTGAGGGAAACATTATTGGGGCCACCTTCCTAGCCTGAACGTCCTAATTTGGGCATGAGATTAATTTGAGATGGTAAATTTGAACCTTATTTATTATTTGCATTATAGTAGCAGCCAGAGGTCAAGGCCTCACTATGCTCAGCACTATAGTTATGCTTTGGAAGAGATGAACCCTGTACCAAAGATGTTTACCGTCTGGAACAAAACAGGTCGTACGTGATAAATGAAACAAGCTGGTGTGATAACAAGAGTCAGGAACAGGGCTTACTGAGCTGGAGGTCTAAAAGAAGAGGAGTACAGAAGTGAAATGCAATCTTCTAAATCACACAGGAGTTTCGGGAGCTCGGACTAGGCACATACTCATTTCTAGCAGCCATCTGCTGGACTGCACTGGCCAGATACTGTAATGCAAGCCTGTGTCCAGCTGCCACATAAGCAAATCTGTGTAAGTCAAAATTCACGACATATTCCATCCTCTCCAGCATCAGTGGAGCCATCCAGACAAGTGCACACATGCATTTCCCTGGGGACAAATAGCAGCAGCATGTAGTTGTGCCAGTGCTATTTGTCCCTGGGGAATGCCCTTGCATGCTTGCTCTGGTACAGGCAGATTTCCCCAGGTCGGGGAGGCTGGTTCCAGCAGCCTTACCTGGAGTCCTGCGGAGCATGACCGGCCAGGCTCCAGTTTTGGGTGGTGTAGACTGCAGCCATGTGCACCACCCTGCTTTTTTAAAAAAAAAATTGAAGCTAGTTTGAAGCACATTTTAGGTGACTTTGGGAGGTTAAGTTGCTCCAGGGCAGGTTTATCTCTGATCCATGTTTCCCAGCTCATGTTCTGTTAATATGTGGCCACTCCAAGTTGCAGTCCTCCAGCATCCTGGGATGCAGAGTCTGCTCCTTCACCCTTCCCCAACCTCCCTACCCCAACCTGAGGCAGTGGGGCAGGGAGGTTGCATTCCCTATTATCTGAGGGCAAGAGAGCAGTGAAAACTGGCATGCTGACTAGACTGAAAGGAGCACAAGTAGTTGGCACCATGCACTGCTAAGGTCAGCATGCTAGGTAATCTCCCCAATTTTTCTACATATCCAATTATCCTAAGGCGCTAGCAGTCACCTGGGACCTTCAGATAAAATAGATTGAGTGGACTCTGAATTAACTTCACAGCCAAGTGTGGGCACAATGCCATTTATTTAAGGTCCACGTTAGTGAAATGCTTTTCTTTGGCTGTCCATAAAATGGCCAGTCCTTTCCTGTGCTCCGCATCTCCTAACTTGATTGGCTGAACACTTTCTGTTATTCACAAGTTACTACCAGATAAGTGGTCTGGGAAAGAGGTATTTGAAAGTGTGTCATGCTGCCAAGTCATGTGAAATGAATTGGTATGCTAAATGCATTTCTGGAGGTAGTGGGCTGTGAAAAACTCAGCAACAGCAGGACAAATACAGTTTACTTGAACTAGCCTCACCTCGCCCACGTTAGCTTCCCAGCCTATGTGTCTGCAGTGTGTGTACAGCACACAACCTGATTCTGTCTAAACAGCACCACAAGGCAAATCAAAGGGTGAGTGCCATGGGCTGGAGCTCAGACCAGGACAGAGTTGCACAGGCAGTCAGAGCAAGTCAGAGCCCACTTCTCTATAGTATGTTATCACTGAGACTTGGGAAAGTTTTCAGTGCAAGGCTTTCACATCTGTAAGTTAGATCCAAACAGCCTTTCTGAAGGCTGGACAGTGACCTGGCTGGGCTCGTCTGACCCCAGCTGTCTTTCCTGCTCATGCAGGGGGCTGGACCTGATGATCCTTTGGAGTCCCTTCCAGCCCTGTGATTCTATGATCCCATCATCCTATTTCATCTATTAGGGACCCAACTGCAATTCTGTTCCACCCTCCTAGGATCCTTGGAAAAAAAGCATTAATATGTGTGCTTTTGTAATGTGATGCCATCTTCACCTAAAGAAAAAGTCATAAAAAGCAGCAAGGAGGAGAACAGCTGAATAATTGGAACAAAGTTCTTTGCAGGCTTTTGGGCACAAGAACCCTTCTTCAGGCATAGGGAGACTCTACTTGCAAAGAACTTTGTTCCAACTACTCAGTTGGTCTAATAAAAGATGTCACATCTACCCAGAGAAGCTTGCCTGCCTATGTCCTTAGACCAACATGGCTACAACCAAAAACCATGCAAGGAGGAGAAGAAAGACCAACCCACCTATTGCTTTATAGTCTTCCAGGGGCTCAAGTGGGGTGGACTAGAATCGTTACCTTTGCAGCCTCTGGAAAGATAATACCTACCCACTTCTACCACTTCTGCCACATGGACCTAGGCTTGCAAGCCAAACAGTGAGGACAAATCTGAACGCACCCTACCCTGGCTAGCCATGTCTGGATAACCTGTGTATGGTACTGTGATACCTCTCCCTGGATCACAACCTCATCGTGATGGAGAGGCTTGTGTGTCCTGAGGATCCTGACCGTGATGCCATCTGGAGATTTGTTCTGGTGGGGTCTCCCATGGCAGTAAGGTCAAAGATGAGGTCCCAGACAAATAGTGACCCAGCCCAGATAACGAGGGTAGGTGGAACTCTTCAGCCCTGGCTCAGCAATCCACCTAGGAGAAAGATGCTCTGAAACTAAACCTACAACCTGGAGATCTCTCTGCCACTGTCCTAGTTCACTAGGCCACAGCACATGAGATTCCTTCCTAAAGAGTGGGGCTAGCCGACTCAAACTACTCCACTTCAAAGCTCCAAGGCAGGAAGGAAACAAGTCGCCCAAGTCCTACAGCGCCAGGAGCAGGGTGAAAACAGCAATGTAAGATGACCCTGGAAGCTGCAGTGCCAATCCTGCATGCAGGCGGCTCAGGACTATGGGTCGTTCCGATGATAACCCGGAGACCACGTCATCACCCGGCAGCCCACTGAGCATCCGAGCAGCCTTTTTGAAGGATTGCACTGCTCGCTCCTAAATAGGAGAAGAGCTTAAAAAAGGTGGCCTAAAGAAATGCTCAAAATTGCATGTAACCATTGCTGCAGGATTTGCCTCTGCAATTGGATTTATTCGTCACCAGCAGGCCTGTATCCGGCGTGGGCAGTTACCTTCCTAATATCTTTGTCTGTGAAGAACTGTCAGGAAGGTACTGTGATAAAACCTGTCTCTAAACCTTTGAAACTGCCTGATTCACAGGCTCAAGTGCACGCCGCATGGACAGAAGAAGGTGATGTTGATTTCTTGGCAGCATGCAGCAATGTTGAACTGCAATTTTCACTTTGGTTCTCAGCACTGTTGTTCTGTGAATTTTTACATTTGGATTTTTTAAAGCAATTTGGAAAAATCCAAATGAACATGTTTCCCACAGAAGACGTAGATCGTTAGAACTGTGTGTTCTAATAGAAAAACACTGTAGTCAAATGACAGCCAACTCTGAGATACTAATTATATTTACCTTCTATTATCTGGTAACTACATCTGTTCTTAAGCCAAATGGTATCTTGAGACAGTGTTGGATGGGAGGGGAATAAAACTGCATTGTTAGTGTGATGGTTTCTGATATAGCTTCAAACGATTCATATCCTGAGTACTTGGAGGCACAAAATAATTTTCAGAAAGTATTTCAAAACTGATTCCCTGTGTTCTGTCTTTGACCTTAGGAAACAGATGGTTTGTTTCTCTCCCCCCTGCCACCCAGACAGAAATAAATGCATTCGTTCCTGTATCTGGAAGCATTTCAAGATTCACTATTCATTTATCTTTACAATTGAAAATTTACTAAGACTGTTATATGTTAAAATCCAAAACTTATCTGCAAAGGACTTCATGCTAGCACATTTCAAATCCTATTAAGGTTCATGGGATAATGGCTTCTGTGGACAATTCCAATTCAGTAACAAAGAACACTCTATTTGTGACTTTCCGTAAGTCCAAAAGCACCACAACAAGAAACTTCCTTTGTATATCACCTTGGAAGATGAAAACCTACTGGGATCCTGATTATGTACTTAAACTTACTCGTAAAAAGTATCATTTTGCATCTCTGTGAGTAAACATGGAAAGCAGCCAAGTGAAAAAAAAAATCTGATACTATTGTGGAATATTAAACAGGCACATTTTCACTCAAACACCACATACTGCCTTCAGTGATACTCTCTATTTCTGGAAGAAGCTCCCTATAAATGTGTGCTAAGCCAAAAAACAGTCTTCAAATCTCTTTTTAAAATCCCATTGTTTAAGAGCTGAAGCCTATTAACTATTGATCACTAATTGTACTAGTGATCAACTACAAGTACAGTAGGTCCCTTCCTTCTTCTCCCCCATTTGCTTGTCATTTACTTGTGTTATTTTTAGCTCCTGCATGGGCACAATAGTTTGTGTGACTGGTAGATTCAAAGGGTGATATATCACCTGGCCCCATGGACGCCAATAGGAGACCAAGAATCCACAAATCTGTTTTAACGCCAGAAGTAATCATTACAATAATCTAGTATGTCCCCCGGCTTAACACAAGTTCAGTGATTCTTGGGTGTGCGTGTCCTTTAAAAGACATCCTAACTCTAAATAGAAAATACAGCTTGATAATTGTCATGACTGTTTACGTGATATAGGACATTTATCTTTAAGAAACTGGAACAAGCATAAAGGGCCACAAATGTGTTTTTTTTTTTCTTTTTTAAAGTCTGCTTTATGCAATATGACTCATCAAAGAGAGCTAACGTACTTAGGCCTTGTTCACATGAGGAAGCTACAATTAAGTTTTAAATCCATTCAGTCAAGTGAGCGTAAATGTGTGCAGATGCACTCATTTCTACGTGAGAATGGCTTGTTGCAGTTTATTTCCAACCAAATCCTGATTGGCTTCCACAAGTTTAAACTAAGTGTCCATACAGTTGTTCGGACTCATTTAACTACATTTTTTTTCAATCATACCTTTTGATAAGCTGGTGCAAACTTCTCATGTACACACACTTTAGGTCTAGAGGCTTTCTGTTTGCACTGATATAATACTGACTCAATTGCTTATTGGCTCTCCCTTAGTTTAAGTTACACCAACTTTTTGCTTTGCAAGCTAATTGTGTTCTGAAATGACTAAACCTGCTAAACTTTGAGGGGAAAAGAGAGAAGGGAATTTTAATCTGAGTGATATATGTGCACTACATGGAAACACTTGTAGAACGGTTGAATAAAGAGTTCGGTCCACTGTTGCAATTTCACCAGTGTCACTGTGGGATTAGAAGGCAGAATTTGACCCAGTAAAATAACTGCAATGTATATTACATGCATTTCTCTTCTTTTTGCTCTATTTCACTGAGGAGATTTGCACAGAAACAGAAATTGGGGCTTTTTTCCCACTGGGGCATGAATGAGTTAGGATTTTTAGAAGTATTTAGGTGACCCAAGGGAGAAAGGACTGTTGAGAGGCACCTTGGTTCTTATCTGTTTTTGC
The DNA here is from genome assembly GCF_001723895.1 of Crocodylus porosus. NCBI lineage: Eukaryota > Metazoa > Chordata > Crocodylia > Crocodylidae > Crocodylus > Crocodylus porosus. The sequence goes on from NW_017728906.1 coordinate 194,749,462, forward strand.
TGCGCATATATATGTTTGCAAATGTAACCCATAATAACTTTGGGTTTCTAATTCTCTTGGGCTCCTTGCATGGACAAGAAAAAAAATTCTAAAGTACCTCACTAACTTCAGGAGCCTAAATCCCTTTCTCAAAAGCAGTTTAGGGCCCAATACAGTCCCACCTTGGAAGCACCTACAGGGAATTTAGGCAGAATTAGGGGCCTGAGTTCCAAGGGCCAATCCAGTTTTGCTCTGTTTTGCAAGCCATGCAGTAAAGTAGGCCACCTAACTTTAGGCACCACATCCATTTTGGACTGTAGAGTTCTTTTGGCAACTACACTTAAGTTTTTAAGCATTCTATCCATTTTGATCACCTGAGCTCCACTGGTATCTCATTCGGTGCTAGGAAGATGTGTAAGTCTCCAGAGGAACCCAAGAGCTCCAGCCATACCTAATTCACACAGATAAAATTGAATGCAGCTTAGTGCTGCCACCACCCACTTTTCGCCCAAGAGCCTTGTGCATGAGTGACTGGTGCTTCCTGAATCTACGGGGGAGCACCTGGAGATGCTACCAACAGCAGTGGCTCTGTCTGGGGGGCACCAGCCCTACTGACAGCATCAGTGTTGGCCATTAGGGAGGTCACCAGCCCCATCGTGGGGGCACATGCACGCCTATGCGCTTCCTACCAGTCACCTATGGCCTAGTGATTCCAACATTGCCTTTGAGTTCTAGGCCCTCTATACCCTAAAGAATTTTGAAGTCACCTCTTCCAGATCCCAAGATAGTGCCATAATTTCATAGATTTCATAGACATAGACATTAGGGCTGGAAGGGACCTTGAAGATCCTCAAGTCCAGCCCCCTGCCCTAGGGGCAGGAAGTCGACTAGTGTCAAAGGATCCCAGCAAGATAAGCATCCAAACGTTTCTTGAATGAGTCCAGAGTAGGTGGTGCGCCACTTCTAGAGGAAGTCTATTCCAGACCTTGGGGGCTCGGACAGTAAAGATGTTTTTCCTTATGTCCAGTCTAAAATGGTCTTGGAGGAGTTTATGACTCTTGGTCCTTGTTATCCCTCAGGGCACTCTGGTCACAAGATGTTCCCCCAAATCCTGATGCATACCCCTTATGTACTTATAGGCAGCCACCAGGTCACCCCTGAGCCTGTGCTTTTCCAGGCTGAAGAGTCCTATGGCTCTCAGCCTA
>NW_017728906.1:194750800-194752828 GCF_001723895.1 Crocodylus porosus
CTTTTTCAAGTCTAGATATGTGATATCGATCTCTTCTCCCTTATGTAGGTGATATGTCACTTGGTCATAGGAGGAGATGAGATTGGTCAGGCAAGACCTACCTGCGACAAACCCATGCTCAGGATGTTGCCATCAGCCAGCTTATCAAGAAGGGTCTCTTTGATAATTTTCTCCAGAATCTTACCAGGGATTGAGGTCAAGCTGATTGGCCTGTAATTCCCGGGTTCTACTTTCCACCTGTTCTTGAAGATGGGTACCACATTGGCCTTCTTCCAGTATTCAGGCACTTTACCTGAGTGCCACAAGTTTTTGAATATATTTGCCAGTGGTTGGGTTATGAAATCTGCCAACTCCTTGAGTACTCTAGGGTGTAATCTGTCAGGACCAGCTGACTTGAAGGTGTCCGGCCTCTCAAGGTGTTCCTTTACAAGATCTACACTGATTCTGGGTATAAATATGCTGTCCCTGGCTGTCCCATGTCATGCTAGGTAGGGCGGTCCCTTTGGGATGATAAAAGACTGATGTGAAGTACTCCTTCAGCAGGTTGGCCTTTTCCTGGGTGTTGGTTATCAGTTGTCCCATTTGGTTCAGCAGGGGCCCAGTGTTTTTTTTAGCTTTTTTTCCTGACTCCCTACATATCTGAAAAAGGACATTTTATTGATATGTGAAGCCAGATGGAGTTTGGTTGCAGCTTTGGCTTTCCTAGTCCATTCCCTACAGGTATGGGCCAGTGCAGGATACTCCTCCTTAGTGGTGATTCCAGCCTTCCATCCTTTATAAGTCTCTCTTTTTAGGCGCTGGAAGTCCTTGAGTTCCCTGCTAGGCCAAGGGAGTTGCTGTACCCTTTTACTATCCTTCCTCCAAGATGGGATGGACATCCCTTGTGCTGTCAGGATCACTCCCTTGAGGAGCAACCACTCCTTGGGCTCCTCTGCCTGTCAAGTCATGGTCCCTTAGGGCCTCAACAACGAGCTTCCTGAGCTTATCAAAGTCAGCTTTCCTGAAGTCAAGGACTTCTGCATTGCTGATTGACTCACCAGCTTTGCGATGGATAGTAAAGGTGATCAGCTCGTGCTCACTATCACCCAGCTTTCCATTGATTCTTAGGTTACTGACTAGATCATCCCCTTTGACCAGTACCAGGTCCAGCAACATTTTACCTCTTGTCAGCCTATAGACTTCTTGAGTCAGGTGCAGCTCATCCATGCATGTGAGGAAGCTTTGCAACTGATTGGATTTGGCCAAGTGGTCTTCCCATGAGATATCCGGATAGTTAAAGTCTCCCATGACAACCATGAACCCCTCAGCCAGTTCCCTGGTGAAGTCCTGGTCTACCTCTTGCTTATGGTTAGGAGGTCTGTAGTAGACTCCTACCATGGTAGAGGTAGTAGACTGTAGTAGACTCCTACCTGTGCCATGTTCCCCATGTATTTTAACCCAGAGGGACTCCAGTCATCCTCCCTGGGTGCCAATATCAATTTTCAGGGACATGTAGCTTTCCTTGACGTAGAGAGTTACACCCCCACCCCTTTTATCTGCATGATCTCTCCTGTACAGGGTATAGCTATCTATACCTGTGGCTCGGTCATAGATGGAGTCCCACCAAGTCTCCATGATCCCTATGAGATAATAGTCTTCTTTGTTTAGCAGGAGGACCAGTTCCTCCTGTTTGTTCCCCAAGTTCCTGGCATTAGTGTACAGACATGTAAGTGTCCAATTGGAAGTCCTAGGCTTTCTTGCATTCCCAGGCAGACACTGTTCCAGGGCTGGGTTGGTGTGGATTCCCTTGGGTGCCCTAACCTCATGGTTATTCAGTAGTTGCCTAGTGGGCTTGCATTGGCAGTTATTCATCCATCCACCAGTGGGCGTAGTTTAAAGCCTGGTTGAGCAAGTCAGCCAGTCTGGCTGAGAAGAGCCTCTTTCCCATCAGAGTGAGGTGGAGGTCATCTCTTCCCAGCAGACCATTGCCTCTCTCACTGAAGAAAAAGACTTGGCGGTCATCATTGACCACAAGATGAACATGAGCCT
>NW_017728906.1:194753174-194765928 GCF_001723895.1 Crocodylus porosus
CCTACATTGAACACCTTCAAGAGTAAATTGGATGCTTATCTTGCTGGGATCCTATGACCCCAGCTGACTTCCTGCCCTTTGGGCAGGGGGCTGCACTCGATGATCTCCCGAGGTCTCTTCCAGCCCTAATGTCTATGAAATCTATGAAATCTATGAAGAGTGGACTGTGATCGTGAAAGCCAAAGCCTTCATGACACCAGTGTGGCAGTCTTTGGTTGACTACCTCAATCCATCTCTTCCTCCTCAGCCCATGACCCACAACCAGGAGGAGCAAGGAAAAAAATACCTGCACCCCCAACCCCCTAAGCCCCACTCCCAGAGCCCTGTAGTCCCTCATGACCCAGCTGGGATTGTTCTGAGCTGTATCATTTGTGCCTACTTGGATAAGGAGCATAGGGTAGTGGCCGTAGGGCCAGATAAGCTTTGGGATCCTCTCCACTATATCCCAGATGCAGACCTCCCAGGCTAAGGGGTCAGGCTGGCAGATTGTCCCCTTAATCCCCCTTAGGAGGGAGTCTCCCATGATGACTACTCTGTTTCATCTTAGGGAGAGTAGGGATGGGTGTTAAGAGTGATCCTTCCTTGCCTGCAGGAGCTGGCAGCTCTGCAGGCTCTACTGGGGCTGCAAGAGGTTCATACCTGTTGCAGTGCTCTAGAGGGGAGGGGACCTTGGTGTGGCAGGCCTTTGGGCCATTGACCACCTTGGTCCAAGCCCCTGGCTGGACAGTGTGGGAGATCCTCAAGCCCTCCCTTGTCCTGGAGGGTGACCTTGCTTGACCCTCAGCCATCATGGGGTGAAGGGCCTAACAGTAGAAGTCAATCTCCTGTTCACTGTCCCTGATGGCACGTAGTGTCTGGCCTGTGGTCTGGAGCTCCTCTATCTGGCACCCCAGAGACTCCAAAATGGAGCAGACCTCTCAAGGGGAGGTGGCAATGAGCCCAGTCCCACATGCCTGTAATTGTGCCAGGCAGCCCTCACAGCTGAGAGTCAGGGGGTCTGTCTGCATGGAGCCGGAACAATGGGCTCTGTCTAGGTGGCAACCTCAGAAATGCCAGAGGGGGAGGCTGCAGACTCTGATGGGACCTTCAGGGTGTGCCGTCTGCCTATCCTTATTGTAGAGGTGGTAGTCTGGCTACTACTGTGACTACCTACCCTAGGGGCTCACTGGCAGAGTCTTCGGCCCTCCCACTCACCTTCTTGCATAAACTCCCATGCTAACTCGTGCCACGCAGACAAGTGTGCCTGCTTGAATGTCCTGTTTTTATGTCTTCAGTGTGGGGCTGGGTGAAGTAGGAGCTGGGGTGGGGCAAGACCCTCCTTGACTCTTCTCACCTGCCTCCCTGAAGCTGAGCTAGGCTGATTCTTACCTCTGTCTGTGCTGGGGGTCACTGGGGGCTTCGGGGTGTGGGGGCATGATGGGCTTGCACTCGTGTGTCTCTTGCCGCTACCAGAACCCAACTGATAATTATCAGGCTAGAAAACAGAGTAGGTAGAAATCAAGTTTGGCCCCTCCCAGAAAAATGCCATATTACTAAGATACTGAGACAGGATCCCAAGTCCTTGCTCTCTGGGCTCTTCATGAATTTTAGATTAGAGTCATTGGGTAAAAGACTGGGAGCAGGGACTGGACTCCCCCTTCCCCTTACACGGTAAGCACTGTAACCACTAAGTAAAAAGTCAGGATCCATCTTGCTCTCCTCCCATGATTCTTACATCCTTGACTCTCTGATGGTCCATTTTCAAAGGAAGAGAGTGAAGAAGCTATATTTAGGGGATAGGGCACTTTCCTGCGTAATAGTTGTAGGTTGAAATATCCTTATGGCAACCAAGGTCTTCAACTTATTGGCTGAATGTCCTAACTATTAATTTATATTGCAAAAGGTGGTCCTATTCACCACAACTGCTCTCAAAACCAGAGTAGTTACGGTGTAACACAAGTAAATGGAGATACCTAATGTGCAGCCTGAGCTGGGTGACTTAGCTCCAAAAGAAGGGCAGAAATTCAGGCACACCTACGTACTTAGCATTTCCTATTGCCTATCTTTACACTTTTTTAACTGTTCTTTGGAGGCACCTAGCCCTTCCTGTTCTAACTACCTAAGAGTCTATTCTTGATCAAATAGAATCACACTCTGAAGGTGCCCAAGTCTTCTCACAGACTGTCCAGAGGGATTTTAGGAGTTGGGATGTCCAACTGTAGATGCTTCCAAGATCAAACTGCATTTGGGCTCTTGGCATTTTGGAATGAAAGCTTTCATATTAGCACAAAAATTTCAATTCTTAAAATGATGTTTTGCACCGCCTCATTTCTTGTCTGTCTGCCTGTCCTTCTTCCTCTGTCTATGCCAACTATCGTGGAGATGAAAGTCTCTATTCCATTTTCTCTGCATCAAAATTATTACAGTGTCAGAGACAGAGAATTGTGCTGCATGTATCCTGTCATGTAAGGAGCAAAATATATGAGCAGCACAGTCCTGTTCTCATGCAAACTTCTTTAATCATAAGGAGTCAGGTTCCGGCACACTTACCCATAGAGGTAATCACATGTTTTATAAATAGAATTGTTTTTAAATAGAACGGCTGTCAAAGTCTTCCGTCAGGCCTCATCAGCAGCATTTTAAGGTGAAAAGGCTGATTGAAAAGGAGAATCAGTCAGCCATAATTTAGCATAAGGGCTAATAATCAGCACTTCAGTTTCATTCCTATTAAGCTATAGGAAGTCATTTAACATCGATGTCACTGGGAAGGATGGCAAAATAAGTAATTATGTTTTTCAGTCTTTGCAGAAGCGAGGAGGAAATAGTATATGTATCCTCCTTTAAACATACCAGATCTTATCCAGATGATCATCTAGGGACTGCTGGTATGCATCTATGTATATATTAAAAAACAGGAAAAAAGTTGTACTGACATATATATTCTTTATATACACCTGAGCCTGGGAGCAGGTATAATCTTTGTTTTAAAGTCTAATATATATGTAACCCCTCTCACAACCCAGAAGCAGGGGTTACATATATAATGCATACATTACTGGGGCTTCATTGACTTGACTGAAATAATCATCATCTAATTCTAGATTCAAAGATTATTCTACTTCCATTTGATTGATCTGTCATTTCCAGAGATATATTAAGACCGAGATAAAATAGAAACACACTATTAACACACCTCCTTAAGCTTTTACCTTAGTGAGTCAGAAGGTTAGATAAATTCATTAAAACAAAAAAAAATTACCATATTTATTGGCACACCATACACCCCTTTATAAGACATGCACCTCTTTTGCATATTTTTCCAGAGTCCTCCCTATCATGGTACTGGTTAGTCTAGACTGAACTCCACAGACAAACAGAACAGGGGTGGAGTCCTGTTTTCAGTGAGCATGTGTACATCTGCAATTAATGTGCAGCAATAAACTCTGCCGCCTACTGCACTCCCAGGCTCTGCATTTGAATGTGTGCCCAGGATTGAAGCACATTGAGCCAGGTTGGAGCAGCCCTGGCTGGTAGGGAACCCGGGGGCATGAGGGTGCTTCAGCACAGGGCTAGTTAGCCCCCTCCCTGAAGTACCCTTGCACCCCAGCCAGCCCCCATCAGCATCTGTACGTGGAGTGCTGCAGAGTAAAAAAAAGAAACATGGCAGGATAGTACTCATGTTTGCAAGTATTTACTCTGTCATAGCACTGCCTGTGTAGACACTGAAACGTTTACTGTGGAGCTAATTAGATAACTTCACAATAAACATCTTGGGTAGACCCACCCAGTATCACTCCCCAGACCTGCTGCTTGGACAACAGCTGCTGCTTGGACAACAGCTGCTAATTTGGCCATGGATATGAGTGGGGTTAAACCTGTAGCTGAAAGATAGTCAGAGAGCATAGACATGAGAAACAGCGAAAGTATCATGCTGTGCAAGTGTGGGTTATGCATGCAGTGTATGAAAACCAAAACATCTATTTAGTTGGGCATATGGATTTTAGAGCCAAGCTTGGGCACCCCAGTTTAAACAAAAATCACCATTTAAGGCCTTTTAAGAAACCCATAGCAAATGAATAATTCTCTAATCCTTGCTCATGTGTTCTCAGTATCTCACCAGTAAGGAAGGGGAAGAACTTCATATGCATTTTTCAGCACACAGCAAAAATCAAATTCTCTAAAACTCATGCTGTGACACTGAACTCCTTCTGCGTTATCTTGGAAGCTAAAATTGTGGGAGATCGTCCTCATTCTTTGCATTCATATGTTTATTGGGTATTTAGTTTTACTACATTACAATAATAAGAGATCTTCATTTTATACTTCTGCATTAGAAAATAAATTATACTGCTCAGAGAATATGGGAAGTGAATATTAAAGTGATGGCAATAATAGTCATTTATAGCTAGCTAGCTATTTATACTGTCTTCATCACCATAGCATCTGACTGTCTCCAGAGTAGCTGGAAAGATGATAATCATCTTAACAGGTACCAATAAATTTGTAAAATAAAATATCATGGAACTGGGTCATCAAGATGCAGCTAGAATAGTTTAAATACTTGACACTTTAGAAGCAGGTAATCTGTAAATTCAAAGATCTCTTTAAGGGTAATATATATTTGAGGGTCCCTTATTTAGCATGTAACCAACCTTACTTTTCCTATTTTAAGACTAGCAGAAAAGCCAGTTTTAATAAGATTTTATAAAGACCTCTCTTCAAACACATAAGAATACATTAAAGAGACACCTGTATCATTGAGAATAGCTGTTATTCCTCCTGTGTTTAGAATTTACTCATCCACAGAGATTTTATATTCCTGGAGATTATTCTTTAACTATGTGCAATTTTCTTATAACATAATCTAGACCTTCGCCCTTTTTATTGAGATGCTGAGCACCTACATCCCCTATCATTTTCCACTGGCAGCATAAGTTCTTTAGCACCTCTGACAATTGAATCCAGGGGAACTTGATGTCAACGTTTTCAATGTGTCTATTTAAGTACAGTGCCCAATTTCCATTTTTCAAAAATGACTTTGGTATTGAAGAGCCTAAATCTCATTGGAATTGACTAGGAATTAGGCTCTTGTTGGCCGACCACAATTTTGGAAATGAGACTCAGGACCCTAAGAAAAGACTGAAAAAATGTACCTTTGGTCTAACACATTGCTACTTGGCACATGTTAACAGTAAACAGGGATGGACTTCCTTACCAGTCTCCAAGAAATGAAAGATGGTGATGTTACCTGTCTCGACATAGTTAAAAACTTTAAAGTGTTAACTGTAGAACTGGTGAGAAATGTTCTGGCAAAACTGAATTGAAGCAGAAAAAGCCAATTTGTCAGACCCAAAATGTTTTGCGTAAAATGTCATCAAATTGCGAGCACTTGAAAACCTGCTGCATTTCCTTGCAAGGAATTGTGGAGTCTGTTGTTCATGTGGGCTGTGTCAACTGCTCCGGGACCCTAAGCCACAGAGCCTGCCGGTTCAGGAGTGAAACTGATGTTCTTGGCAGTTTCACCAGTGACAAAAGGAAGAAGGTCATATTTATTCACCAGTTGCTGGCATCCTGGAGAGCATGTTCAGTGTCAGAAACTCCTTGTGTCACTGTTTCTGCAATATTTATTTTTTAAGATTTTTTGGTAAAAAGGAAATCTCAAAAAAATGGGTTTCAGGATTGGAAAAAAATGCATTTAAATTTTCTTCAAGTTGAATTTCCCAAATTTTGTCCAAATCTAGCTATTTGTCATAGGGTCTGTCATAGGATGGTCTTAGAAGAGGCTACTTTTAGGAGGGGGAGAGGATGTTGGTCGTCTTGTTATTTTTATGAGAATGAGCTTTCCTTTTGAAATTCATTTCTTTCTCTTGGTTTGAATGTTTCGTTTTATGAGTAACAAGAAGATTAATGCATCCTGGAAGGCAGCGTGTTCTCCTACTGTTTGCTTTCTTTTTGTTAATCGTAGCAAGTCTTTTGTCTCTCTTTCAGTTCTTCCCAGGAAACAAGGAAAAGGGCAGGTAGGCAAATGCATAATTCTGTATAAAAGTTAGTGTGAATGGTTGCTGGGCTACTAATGACTGGAGGAGTCAAATGAGATGAGTCCTGCTGTGGGCTCCTGTTCAGTAGATTAGCAAGTGAGAGCTTGAAACAGAATCAAAAATCAGAAACCTAAGGACTAAATGGGTTACCGAGGGGAAGTAATTCTGGATCAGAACTGGTTAGTAGACCTCAACTTACAAAGGGCTAACATTTTTCTGCTCTTGTTTATTATTATAGGTCTGGTGAAGCTACCCCAGTTCACATTGCTGAGACTGGGCCCAACCCACTAGACTGTTAAGCTCTCTAAGCTTCCCTCTACTCTCTCTGGCTTCAGTCTCTCTGGCATACTCCCTTGGTACAACTTCTCTTTCTCTCATTTTTTTTATGAAACTCAAATTTCGTATTCTATCTGCTCTAAGCCCCAGCACTGCTATTGACCTGTTAAAATTTGCCTTTATGCCTAGGTACCCCCTTCCCACTAAATCTATGATCATATGTGGGCACACATGTACAGAGACATAGGATAGCTGAAGCAAGTAGAAATGCAATATTTGTGAATGGCCCAAAAAACCCCAATTTGGACAGCACCAAAAGAAATACTGAACTGTGCAAACTAATGACCGCTTGGGCATTGTATTAGGTCAAAATCTGATAATGATTCCAGGATTTTCCCTCTTCTGTGCATCGCTTCTCCTGTGAAACAGAGATCATGTCTCTCCTCAGTGCTTCCAGTTACATGCTGTTTCCTTAGATAACCTAAATCACTGGCAATCTCCATCCTTGGAGGTTTTCAAAACCCAGCTAGACAAAGCTCTGGCTGGGATGCTCTAGCTGGTGATGGTCCTGCTATGAGCAGGGGGTTGGACTAGATGACCTCCTGAGGTCCCTTCCAACTCTAATTTTCTATGCTTTATGATTCAAAGAGACCCTTTCTTTTATAAGCTGTAGCTCCCTTTGTTAAGTGGCTCTTTGGCCAGCCTTGTTACATGATACAAGTCCCACACAAAGTGCTCTGCTGTTTTGTTACTTTCTTCATTAAGGTTAGACTTGAAACCACTAATTTGTCATGTCCAAAGAGGCTTCCAAGTGAATGGAGGATCCTCAAGACTTACCCTTCAATTTCATGGGGATAAAAAGACAACAGAGAAGGCCAGTTTTAATGAGGTGTTTCTCATTCTGACACAGATATGCCTAAATTTAAAACAAAAGGCATATTTTTTTCATATAGGAGGATTCTCCAAATCATCACATGGATTATTGATCCCTCTATGTTTTGGTTGGTTGGTTGGTTGGTTGGTTTTGGAGCCTTTTGCTAAGGTGGGTGAGGAGTCAGACATACAATTTTCTTTATCCTATCTGGGCTACAGCATCCTTTTTTCTTAACTAGGCTGATCCAGAAACTAGGTCCCTTTAGCAGGGTCTAATTTGGCAAGGTACCAGGGAGCTAAGACAGTGCCTTTGATAACTCAGTAAATTTACCTCTGTGTTTGCAATATTCAAAACATATCCTATCTTAACTAGAGGAAAGTTCAAGTGAATGTTGGAAACATCAAAGTGGCATTTAGAACTTAATGATACCCCACCCCAGGTTTTTTAGTATGTCACCACTTCTTTATTGTTTAATCAAAAGTTTGGCACCAAATTCTTTTTCGAGAGCATTCATTGTGCAGTAATTTTTGAGTGGGAAAGTGAAGCATCATTAAGGACCTGGGAATATCCACTTTAGCTCTGAAGAGAGGGAACATAACTGAGGCATAAGCAAATTTTATGTGATTTAGTACATGGCAGTGAATGAGCTGCAAGCCTTCGGAGATATTTGTCTGCCAGAATGTCAATAATCATGGTTTTTAATTTCCTTAAAGAAATGTTCTGTGGTTTGCCAGGCCTTAGAGACAAACCTCCCATAAACTCTGTGATGAGTCTTTTAAGGTGTACCGCATTGAGAGGAAGTCAGCACTTTGAATAATGGGGAGAAGAATGTAATTACTAATACTATTACTTTGATAGGGGATAAGAGGTCAGATCTGAGAAGAGAGTCCTTCATTTTCCTGTTGGAGACTGAAGCTAGTTTTCAAAACTTGTTCTCCCTCCTATTCCCTCCTCCCCACAACTTCTTCCAAATGCTGGCAAGTCTGCCATCCAAATTATAATTAAGGAGAAAAATATTGAATCTGTAGAGTGGTTATAAAATGTTAGTGTTTTTGCCTACACAGGCTTCTGATCTTTTTTTTTATGTCTGAAGAAAGAGAAAAAGGTGTTTTTAAAACATTTTTCTTATACCCACATCAAGGGGATTCTAAACCAAGATTGATAGTCAGATCTAAGTAAAGGTCATGGGACTTTCACTCACATTACTTCTAAGACACCTTAGCCAAGGCTTACCTTTTCATAAGGAACTCTTCAGTTAGCATGGTAGAGCATTATCTTTCTCACTGTCCACCTTTAATACCAGTTTGATCGTCTCATATAGTTGATTCTCAAGGCTGGCCAGTCTTCTTCCAAGTCTGAAACCACCTTTGGCTTCCATGTTGTGACCCACTGATTAAGGAGTACACACGACTCGGTTTTCTACGTGCTCATTGTTCTGAAGACCCGCCAGGTTGACGTGCCAAGGTGCCTCATAAAGTTCCTCTCGTGAGGGTTAGTCATGAGTAGGATGACCGTATGGGACAATGTGAATTCTGGGACACTGCCCCTCATTTCCCTCCACCTCCACTGATGCAGGCAGAGGTGGGGGCAAGGCACCACAGGCATTGCTATTCAGACAGCTAAGTCATCAATGGCCCATTGATGACCCATTGTCTTCTTCACAGGTTTTGTTAACAATTCCCTTTTTAACAGTTATTCTACTAATCAAGCTAACCTATTAGGGCTTCCTGTGTCACAGCTCTTGCTGCTCTATCTCCCTGCTCTGCACACTGGATGCTCATTTTAATTTTCACCAGGTGGCCAGGCCTGGAGTCCAAAATGTGAGGATTTGTGAGGGTCACAACATTTCCCAATGAATACAAGTTTCACATCGCTGTGAGGCTGCAGTTTCATATTTTTTAGAAAAAAAACTTTAAAAAATGTTATGAAATAATTAGAGACATTCCTATAATCAGATGGTGGGACTTGATGGGCATTCCTAGATTAGTGTTAGACATGGCCCAAATTAGAACAGCATTACTGAATACTTCTAGCCTATTCAAACTTGGAATTGCAGAGCTACATCCAAACTAAGCAGCTGGCTCCCTTTTAATATTGGACTAGTCACAGTTGGCTCTCTCCAGTTCCCAGTAGAGAGCTGTCCACTGAATTAAATCAGCATCCCAAATGACTGTTTTTCTTAGTATATGAATTCAGTGAAGAGGCCAAAAACTGAATATCAGAGACTGCTGACATACAGCGGGCCCAAAATTTGCAAGGTGATAAATGACTCGTGTAAAATGTTGAATAACCTCAGTTCCCATTGATTTGAGTAAGAGATGAGGATGTTTAGCTTCTTACTGAACTAAGCCAATTAGCGGGGTACATAGGGAAGTTTGCACTGATACTACTTAAAATATCGCCATTCTTTAGTTACAGTGAATAGAGACCTTCAGTCTCCACAGCTGTCAATTTGACACTGCAACAGCACTTCTGGTATGGGTTTTAATTTTCTGTCCATTCCTGTTTATCATCATCAGGCTGCATCCTTCTGGCTGGGCACTTTACCAAGAGACGTGCAGCAAAACACTCAATTTTTTCCTTGCGGCATTTTTACACTAGTGTAATTCCACTGACAACAGTGCAAGGACTCCCATTATACCTTGGGGTGAAGGGAGACAGGCTAGGAACACCACACTGAAGAGATCAGTCTGTCAAGGAGGTTGCTTTACTACTTTCATGTGCAAGAAGTGTGCAAGTCTTTGAAGGGCTCCAGGGATATTGCTGGGAGCTAACGTCTCACAGCTCGTTTTGAGAAATATGGTGGGTGGGATAGTGGTTGGATATTGTTGGATGGGACAGCAGTTCTCTTAGCTCAAGAATGTCAAAGGTTTAGTTTGAGGGGCTTCCAGAGACTCAAGAATTTGAAAGCAGGGGCAGGGGGCAGGGCCCACCACCAAATTCCTAGGCACAGACCCCACTGGTGGATCTAGACTTTTGAAAAGGGGGGTGCAGATGGGGAGGTGCATCACCACACCTAAAACAGCACATATTTTTCTCCAGTTAAAAATAAACTAGAAAGTTTACTGTATGCCAGGAGCAGGTAACAGACAGTAGAATTGCACAATAATGGATAGCTTGATTGGTGGAAAAGCAAGACCATTAAAAAATAGAGGGCTGTTAACACCTGCAGACTGAAGAATTTAAAAGGAATGAGGCAGATTTTAATGAGCCATCATTGACTCCCTCAGAACAGCCTGACTATAAATGCTGCTGCCAGCGCCAGGCACTTAGTTTTAAATTTTGGGTGCAACAGGAATCAAAGGAGAGTGCAAGAGTTCCAGTGCACCCCCAGAGCCTACCACCAGATCCATCCCCATATAGCCCAGTTGGAGATGCATGTCAGAGGCAGGGGCCGGGGTGAACAATGACAGCGTTAAGCTGTGTGCTGCTGCAACTGGCACTGTCTCTGCCGCTGTCAACAGGACCAAATCCAGCCCAGAAGAAACCCTATGATTTGGATTTGATCTGGGGAGCTGGTTGAATTCGACACCCTTGTCTTAGATAATCAAAAAGACTATGCTATCTATTGTTGAACATGGAATGAGAGGCTGGGTGTAAGTTTGACTGATTCAGATACTGAAATGATAGGGATGGCTGTTTACTATTTTAATGATTATTCAGACCTCTAATTCTCTCTGTACTCATAAGCTTGCTGTTGTACAGGTTCTCCTATCCTTTCCCTCTTTGGTACATAGTTAATTCTGTCAGAGCTTTGCTGCATAAAGGATTGGGTAAGGAGAGGGCACAGGTTGTTGCAGGACTGCACTACTGTGCATGCATTAGGATTCTTTAGGGCAGCTCAGCCAATTGGCTGCATTTTCCTCTCTGGCCCAATTTTGCAGTTGCTCTATAGCCCCCAGTGGGCATTCTTGTCTACTCTTATTTATGCATTCATCTGAGAACTAGTCCAGGGTCACTGGATGCTTGCATTGAGGACATGAACGTTCAAGAAGAGCTGTACTATTGACTCTTTGATTTCATATGAGTCACTTCATTTCCCTGTGTCTCATTTTACCCAGCAGGGAAATAGTTATATTGATACCTATCTTACTGTGAGGCCAGGTCATGTCTTCACCTAGAGGGTACAGTGGCGTGGTTGCACCCCACTTGGATTCCTCCTCTACCTCAGCCACCTGCAGATGCCAAGGGCCCCATCTTGCTGGAGCCAGGTTGCTTAGCCAGCAATTCCTGCTATGTACTTCCAACTATAGAGGTGAAGGGCCTAATCCTGACTGCACCCCCTTTTCAAAATCCTAGATCCACTGGTGTCCTTATTTAGTATAAACTGCCATTGAAATGACTCCATGAAGTCAGTGGAGCTCTGCTAATTCCCCTAGATGAAGAAGCAGCCCAATAACTGTAAAGTGTTTTCAAATCCTTTGGTGATGAGCACTGTAAAATAGTAGTATTGTTATCTAATGGATTTCTTTTTTTATTAACCACTAGGATTGCAGAGTTAGATTATTGTCCCTGAAAAGTTTTCAAGCAAAATCAAGCATTTTTAGCTTTGTCTTTTAAACCTAAAATGTTCTATATTCTCCCAGACAAAGAAAAATCCCCCCCGCCCTATGTGCTCCATCTATAAAGGCTGTCAAGTAATTGATATGACAATTATTGCGTGATGAAGTCTGAAGACATTCGTGAACCAATATATCATAACAGTGCGGCATATGTAACCTTCGTTTAATGCACATGAAAGCACAGATCTAAATTTAAAGAATGATACCATATGTGCAGGTACCCTGAGGTATTTAAAATCCTAGATGAGAGCATATAGCACATAGAGATGAAAAAAAAAAATCTTCGAAACACTGAAAAGAAAGTCGCATTTTAGTTTGCCATTTAGCTGTCAAAATAAGTCCTGCTGATTGTGCAACCGGTCAGCGGAATGCACATTTCACACACCCCATGCATGAAAAGCAGAATACTTTAAAATATATCGCAGACCTACTGCATAGGCCCATTTCCTCAGGGAGCAGACACAGTGCTATTTAACCATAGCTCAGTTAATGACTTCTGTCACTGTGCAAATCAATGAGACCTCTACAGTGGTTCATTTTATTTATTTTCCCTCCTGAACATGAGCAAATGCAATTGTCTTAGGCAATTAAACCAATTTTAATTATATTCTGCGTGCTTAAATATAATATTTTTGCATCACCAGGAGCAGCCTTAAAAAATACAAATAATACTTTACAATAGGGCAAATGATGTTCTCATTTTCCCCTCTCTTTTTACCAGCCTCCCAAAGGAAGCTATTTTATTCACCAAGGACCTTAAGACCCTCTAAAAGCATGGTCTTTTCAGACAGCAATGAACTTTTATTTCAATAGGAAAACAGCTGATGGTAATAATAGCCCAGAGACAAATTATACTTGCCAAGAGGGAATTTCTTTCTGAGCAAGGGGTAAAAGACGTTATGGATGTAATACTACCTAAATAATGAATCTCAGGCACTTGGTCTAAACTTCAGGCAAGCCTAACTGGCTGCAGTAAAATGACAAGTTCTTAATCCTAAAATACTTTTCCATATGTGCACCAAAAA
>NW_017728906.1:194766094-194771626 GCF_001723895.1 Crocodylus porosus
TCTATATATATCTATATATAGATATTATATATATGTTTATATATATAAATATTTATATATTACTGTACATTGCAACTATCTTATATAACAAGTATGAACGGCTTAGCAGAAACACCCATTTCTTATGTCTTCCTTCTTACTACTTATACAACCTTTGCCTCTCTAATCAAGCTATGCTTTCTTTAACGGTAGTAATTCATTTATACTTTGATTTCTTTTAAAAACCCTCAGTGTTGACCCAGCTCTGCTGCTGGATGCCATTGTCATCAATAGCAGCTGAGATGCATCAATGCTGAACCTCTTCAGCCTTTCATTTATCACCATCACATCAGGATGGGTGTGCGTCATACAGTTTTATCTGTGATTTATATTTGTTAGATACATTTGTTGGATTTTTGGATATAAATCATTCAAAGGTCAAAGCGCCAGGCACTGTACATTCATTTGAATACGGACATCTGGTTTTCTATGAAAGTAGGAAAACCTGGAATTGGGTAAAATTGGCTGAACAGAATTGGACGTTTTGACCATTTAGTGGATCATCCTACTTAAGCACTGTTAATGTCTAATGAGGTAGTGAATCCCTCCAACCAAAAACACACCAGTATTTTGGGTTTTCTTCTAAAAGACTGTATTAGCATACAATGTGATTTTTTTTTCTCTGTAACTATTATATATTTTAAATATAGTTCCACCCAGTGTGACCTTGGAAAAATGGCAACCCGAAATTTTACATTTTTGTGTTTGTTTACCACTGTTTGAATGTACCGGTCATCTATAGCGTTACTTCTGTTGCTGTACTTAGTGCAATTTACAACCAATTTACAAGGGTCGCCCCTTGCCTAGTGTATAACAACCCGGCTTTTAAAGTTGTCATCTGAATTTGAATTTCCCCAAAGTTCAAAGGGATTTATTAGTATAAAATGAATGAGTGTAGGGATGAAGTTCAGGTATGATAATAGGGTTGATTCTGCCCTTGGCAGGGGGTTGGACTAGCTGACCTGCAGAGGTCCCTTCCCACTTTCCTAAGATTCCTATGAATATTAGATAGGTTTTCTGAGATTTGGTTCAAGTTCAATACTATTCATTATTTGCATTGACTCATTTTATGTACTCATCACGCTGCAACACTCTTTTCTGGTGCTCATGCATTCCTCCCAGGTAGATTATGTTTACATGATGCAAGGCGCTGATGTACAAAGAAACCCGCACTAGATCTGTGCTAACTTCCCCTCAACTGGAGGCTGTATCATATGGCTAATCAGATCCATTTCCCCAGGGGTACATCCATAATGGGGTAAAGTGAGAGGAAAATCTAACCCTTTCTAACCACTTTTTTCCCTTAGATCAGAAAAAAGCCAGGATTTATTTTTAATGAATGTAAGGGAGTTTATTTACTGAGACAACTAAACAGGAACAGAATTAGTTGTTACCTCTTGCTCTCCCACCCCAGATTAACTGAGCACCATCTGTGCTGATACCACCACGTCCCTACAGTCTGGCACATTCTCTGCTCTCTTGGAAAGGATTGTTGAGGGCTAGATCCTCAGCTTGTTTTCATGGCTCTGTTGAGATCAGTGCTAATACTATGTGCTTGGCTTCCAGAGTATTGAGAAAAGATATAAACCTTTTGTTTAAGACTCATCTCATAAAAAGGATTGTCATTTAGACATTATTGGCCAAATTGTTTTCCGGTGTATAAGTCTCCCGGAGTTAATAGTTGTACGCTGGCAGGGAATTTGAAGTTCTGCATTTTGGACTAGAGACTTGTACTTCCAAAATATAACAGAAACAGACATCTCGAAGGTGAAGGAACACCAGAAGGCTTTTTGGTTTGTGGCAAAGTCCAGGCTGGACAGAACCAGCTCATTTTATGTAGACATGTTCTGATTCAAGCCAGAAATGGTTACTGTTCAAACTTAATTAGAGAAGACTAGTTGCCCTGCGTTTCCTATTTCATAAGCAACATGTTTCATGGATGGAAGCCATCCAAGTTGGCTCTTCTGCCATCAAGAGAACTTTGCCAGTAGTTTTTCTCATTTTGAGAATAAAATAAAGGACACCAGAAGCCAGCTGCCCTCTAGCATTGCTCCATAAGTTAATGTTCTCTCAATTATAGTGCTGTTCTGGTGTTCCTCAGTGCTCCTTTGAAAGCTCATGTTATTTGCTCTATTCACTGAGCAAAAGCTTTGAAAAGACAGTGTTGAGTATATAAAACAAGCCTTGAAAAGCAAAGAAAATACAGGTCAATGCCAGCCAGCCAATAACTAGACATAATAGGTGGCAAAGGAGAGATATTAAATGAGTGTCCTCAAGTTCCTTAGTAACTCAGGCCAAGTACAGGCATTCAATAAGCCTGAGGTGGAAGCACTCTAACTTTCAAACTTTACTCTAAGTGCCTAAGGTTAGGTTGGGAGGAAACACAACATGCTTTAGCCCTTTGGGTAGGTGAGCGTGTGTGTGTGTATGTGTGTGTGTGAGGGTGTTTCTTGGTACCTGCCTGCATAGTCTGAGCCCAGCAGGCGGGGGTGGGGGCAGGGAGAGTAGCCCG
Source organism: Crocodylus porosus (assembly GCF_001723895.1). Taxonomy (NCBI): domain Eukaryota; kingdom Metazoa; phylum Chordata; order Crocodylia; family Crocodylidae; genus Crocodylus; species Crocodylus porosus. The sequence continues at coordinate 194,768,646 of NW_017728906.1, forward strand.
ATGGGTTTTCTGGGCTGCCAAAGACTCCCGAGCAGTGCCAAGTGGTTGAGCCACCCTGATTGGTTAGCAGGGACATCATGCACACCCACCTAAACCTGATGCAGCAGGAGTTCATCATAGCCACGAGCCATTAGCTGGCTGTCCCATGCATGCCCACCCAGCACACCCTGCACCTGCCGTGTGTGTGTGTGTGTGCGCGCGCGCACACACACGTCCTGGATGCCTGGATTCTGTGTGTGTGTATGTATGGGTAAGTATGAGCACATGCCCTGGATGCACTAACAGATGTATTCCCTGCACTCCAGGGCATTAGACGAAGTGACGTAAGAAAACAAGCCCTAACCACCACTATGCTGCTACTTTTCTGGGCCTGTAAAGTGCCTGGCAGGCCAGGTACTATGGCCTTGTGTATTGCGCTCAGTTTAGATAAGGGGTAGGGTCAATGAAAGTGAAACGATTATTCGGGGTAATCTGGTCTGAAATTTATTCCTACAGCATTTTATACCACCACCAAATGGGCATGACCTTAGCAGAGAGGTGTGGGTCAAGCTGAACAGACTGGCATCTGGATATAGATGCTTCAAACGACACTGTACAAGACGAACATGTTATACAGCCCCCTGTGTGAATCTGGTGCCCAGCAAACAGCACAGCAGGTAACCGAAAGCTGCAATCGATACAAATGCCCAGGTGGGGTAGATGGAAACCGCACACTGAGCAATACCAGACAGTGGCTCATAGCTGGCCAGAGGGAACAAAGGTTGGAGCTGGAAGCAGGGGCTTCCCTTACTCTTGACAGTAACAGCCCGGTGGTGGGGCTCGCCTGGCGCTCAGGCAGACCACACAAGCTCTGGGCAAGGCTAGAGCACCACTCTGGAAGTAGGGGTGAGCGGGGTGATGCAAAGTCCCATGGGCTGCTTGCAGAATGTGACCTAATGCAACTTGTGATGGGATCTGGTACAGATATTCATTACCACATCCATCCAGGCTTATCGTAGAGCAGGAGCTGCCATTTTTACTGTGCTCTACGCTTCCTGCCTATCTGCTCGGTTACAGCTGTGGAGTGCGTTCTGCTCCTGGCCTGATTTAGTACTTGACTGTGAACCTTCTTGCTATTCTGCTGCAATAGAGTCAGTTTAATGCCAGTTTAATGTAGATATTCTGGTGCATGTCCCTGTGATAAAACAAAATATGATGACAATGTCACTATATGCAGTGTAGTGAGTGAGTTGCATGGCAGTTTTGCATTTGTTAGTGTGTATACAGACAAATGTTCTAGTATGATGTGATTGTCTGTTCCATCGTTAGCTTCCCCTGCCTCCAGGAATACAGAGAAATGTACAAGTCTATTGGAAGATTTCAGTACCCCTTTTAAATGTAACCCAGGTGGTACACAGCTGGTACCCCCTTTTCAATTGAAGGGATGTTTGCGGGGGAAGGTGGGGTATGCTGTGGGAGCATGACTGCCTAGCCTAGGCCAGCTCACCTCCCACCCCTAAAGAGCGGAGACTGTTGACACCTACTAGGGTTTAATGGTTTACAGATTTGATTTGAAGTGTCAATAAAACTCATGGTACATGTATGCATATCTATGAACTATTTACAGATTCAATTTACAGAGGCAGTAAATCTTATTAAACATATACGCAGGCAAGAACAAATGGATATGGCAGACAACGGCACTTTATCAGCATAGATCTTGAACCCTGGCCTTGTTAGCGTAAAGCCCCTACGCCCAGCAAGCCTTCCAGGCAGCTGGCAAAGGAATAGACAACAGCAAAACACAGGTTAAGCAGTAGTTCAATAGACGGAACCCGGCAGGGATAAAACAATAATCTGAACATGCATAAAAGATCAATAAAGATCAAGACATAAAGATAACAAAACACATAAAGCAAAATTAATAGTCAAGGGGTGCTCTAGCAGACCCTTAAGCAACTGAATCACTACAGGGAAACGAGGCGGTTCATAAGCATCTCATAATATAGCATTAAAGTAAGCACATTTACAGCAAAAGATACAACTTACAGGCTACTCAGCAGTATAAGGAACAAGGACAACCTTAAACAGTTACACGTGAAACAAACAATGGTACAACAATTGTGCCCAAGGAAGGATTAATACAAGGGGGGAAACAGTTACCATAAAGAGACACAGTCAACCACAACTAGTCCATGTGACTAGACTGGCTCAGTAAACACGAAGCCTCCCCTGGCGAATGGTGCCCCACACTAAGTTCTGTAGGCACCCGTCTTCAGTCCCTGGCAACTTTTCTCTTCCCTTCCCCAGTCTCGATACTTCCCTACCCAGGCAACTCACAACTACTCAGCAGCTCTGATGGGTTTGGTTTTTCTTTCTCTCTCTCTCTCTCTCTCCATGGGTTTAGTGACCGGGGCCTCCCCCGTCGCTGGGACTGCCACTCTGTCCTGCTGCCGCTCGCGGCTACCAGGACCTATCAGGACCCTTGAGTGCCCCAGGGCCTCTGCCATTCACAGGGACAGGGTCCTACGCTGTCTCATGCAGCCACGGGGTCCCTTAGCTTGCTCCGAACTCCATGCACTGCTCTGTGCACTGTGGAATTGCTGCCTCTTGCAGGGATGGGGACCCATGCTGTCCCATGCAGCTGTGGGGTCCCTTCAGCTCTTTCCAGTGCCCCAGGCACTGTGCCACACTCTGTGGGGCTCCTGCCTCTCACAGGGATGGGATCCCATGCTGTTTCATGCAGCTGCAGAGTCCCCGAGCTTGCTCTGAGCCCCTTGCATCACTCTGTGCAACGTAAGGTTTCTGCCTGTAGCAGGGATGAGGACCTGCGCTGCCTCATGCAGCCACGGGGTCCCTTCAGCTCTTTCCAGGCCCTGTGCACCGCTCTGTGGGGCTTCTGCTGCTTGCAGGGATGGGGACCTGCGCTGCCTCATGGAACTGGGGGGTCCCTCAGCTCCCTCTGGGCCCTGTGCACCACTCCCGTGCACCGGTACTGCTGC
>NW_017728906.1:194772431-194776891 GCF_001723895.1 Crocodylus porosus
GTAGGTGTCATTCCTATTTCACAGATTTATTAAGACATAAAGATATTTAAATGTTATCCCAACTGTCTGTAGAACAGTTTGGTATGACCATACCCATGATGTATGCATTTCTAGAGCTGGCCCACGTAATTTTATCAGCTTTTTCCATGAAAACTGGCTTTCTCAATCATGCCAATATGTCCATGGAGATGTCTGAACTCTTTTATTTTTTTTTTGAAGCAATAAAAAATTTACATTCAGAATGAAATTCTTAGATATCCTGTTTTATTTCTTTTCTTGTTTTTCCTTTCTTATGGCTTCTGAGCCCTTCTCATCTTCTAGCAGAGGAGAGCAAAGCAAAGTGATAGATGCTAAAACCAGGGGGGGAGTGGGATACTATAGTACAATGTACCAAAAAATGAAAATTTCAAGAAAAATAAATCAGTGAAACAAACAAAAATAATGGTTTAATCTTTCAGTTTTTTCACTGCAAATATTTCTTTATTTTTAACAGCATTTTGACTGGGCTTCTTGACACAGAACTCCAAAAAGTGTTTAGATTGTAGGAGGTGCGAGCTATTGTGATGAATCACTTTGACTGTTGGACACGTCTCTGTGATGATCTCTGAAATGCAGTCTCTTGAGTGTCCATTAGAAATGACATTAGTCCCCTCTAACCTGTGGAATCCTTTGAAGAACTAGGATACTTGGTATATTTAAATCTCCTGCACTATTTCTTTCTCCATTTAATATTCTCCAATGAATTCAGTTCTGCGTCCTGCTCCCACTGCTGGGGTACCTCATTTCAGGTATTAGACTCATGAAGACTGTTTTATCTGAAGAGTCCTATGAAAATATGTCGGTTTAGGGCCAGATTTTCTCTGTTTTTCCTTCTCATTTTGTCCCTTATACATCCGCAGCTATCTTTATGTTTTGCAGCTTCCTGAATTGGAAGATATGTTTTATTCCACATTCAGTAGTTAGCCCCACATAAACAACATTTGTCAAATTTGATTGTATTTTCTTTTTTGCCTGCTTCAGCAATTTGTATGCTGCAGAGATGCATGCTAACTGCAAATATTCAGTCAGCTATCAGATTGGATTAGTGTAATGGTTATTATTCAATAGTCACAACATTCTCACTCCTTGTAATTCATACATCTAGTCCTATCCTTCAAGTGCAAAGATAAGCTTATAGGTAAGGTATAGAACTAAGAAGGGGGGGGGGGTGTCTAATTCTTGCTTTCCCCATAATCCCTAGTATGTAATCTTTTCAAAAACCTTCACTGGCTTCTTATAAAATGACAAATTTCCAAAGATAATAGTAACTGTAAAGTTCTCTCTGGCTGGCCATGACCTTATGTATAGGGGTTATCAGGTGAATTATTGCCCAATGTTCTTTGAGTCTCAGACACCGAAGAATCATTTTTGCTCAACTACTTGAAACTTTGAGATTTTGCATCAAAGTTCTGAGATTAAGACGAAGGAAGATAGACACAGAAATATTTTTTGAGAGAAAAAAAAATGATGGTATCCATATGTTTTTTGCTCTTACCTGTTTTATATAGTTCTGTGACATTTTCTCATGGAATCTTTTATAAGCCATGACTAACACTAAGCAACTTCCTTATACCTTGTTTAGCTCTTTGAAATAAGTTCGTTCCTGCATGAATCATCTTCAGTAGTTTCCTAATACATGTCTCAGAAAAGCTTACCTTTATTGGGTATTTTTCCTTTCCTTTTGACTCCAGTTATATGACATATGGCAAAAGCCATGAAGTGTGTCCTGTCTAAAAGCAATTTGACATGTGATTTAATGTCATGCTATGCAGCACATAGCCTTCACAGGGCCTTGTTGCACATTGCACTTTAAGCTTCTTAAAAGTTGATATATATTAGTGTTAGTTTGAGTTTAGAGTAGTTATATTTTCAAGCGAAAAACCTTCTCTAATTGTCCCTGACCTGCTGTGACTTCCTACTTGAGAGCTGGTGAGCCAGAAGGAGATACAGCTGTGAGTTGTCCACACAGAACAAGAGGGTAGGGAAAGGAGACACTGCATCCTGGGATACTGTAGGACTGAAACTCGTGTATATACATTCATGGAACACAAGGATGTATCAAAGAGATACATGGATCAAAGAGAAACCTTCCCTGGAGTGGTGTAACTTTAAGATGCCCAAAGGGTGCTTAAAACTAGTTTACATTCCTTAATGTGTGGACAATCCAGAGGTTAAGAGCTCCCTCAGTCAACTAAAATTAATGTGCAACACAGCCAAATACGCATGGTAAAGGGTATTAAAAGTATAGCACTCAGGATATTCTCTCTCTAGCATACCTAGAATAGCTATTTTTCTAATGTATTAACAAGTACAAACTTTGAAGAGCTACCATGTAGTGTAATTCATTGAGTCTTGCATTTCAGGCTGAGCCCTGGACTCAAGTAAAAATGTTTTGGGGATGTCTCCTAAAGTAGCTACCATTTGTCAAAATCACAATATTTACAAAGCTCATCTGATGACTTTGCACAGCTTTGTTCTCATTATTCCTAAGTACATTATGAATACTTGGGAGGGATGCTATAAAAAAGTCTAAGGTTGTCGACAGACATTGTTTCCATCATGTTAAAAGCAGAGAGGAAGGTGCCACTTGGGAGCATACATCAGCTGTAACTCGCATGCTTTATGCTTCCCTAGCAATATAAGTTAGTTAAATTTGCTGCAACTTTAACCCTGGATAAAGTTATACTTTATACATGTAACATTTAATAACAGTTACCTCTGTCCACATCCGTAGGACATACATGAATTTTACGCGACTCTCTCCTTAAGCCTTTCAAGTACTGATATGTTGTGATTTCTGTGGAACCCCAACTCATGTTCCATAAGAGATCTGTTTTGGATCAAGTCTGCAGATAACACAAAATTAAGAGGGTTTGTAATGCTTTGGAGGACAGGATTAGAATTCAAATTATTTTGATAAATTAGAGAACTGGGCTATAGACAACAGAATGAAATTCAACAAAGAGAAGGGGAAACAAATGTACACATGCAGAATGTGGTATACATGACGGGATGCTAGCCATGAAAATGCCACCAAGAAGATTGGGGAGTTATGACTGATCATAAATTATATCAGAATCAGCAATGTGATGCTGTAGCAAAAAAAGAAAAACAATCACAATGCAATTTTGGGGCTAACATAGGCATTTTGTACAAGATACAGGAAGCAACATTACCACTCTGCTTGTCTGGCATTGGTTAAGCTTCAGCTGGAGTATCGTGTCTGGTTCTGAGCACTGCATTTTAAAAAGGTTATAGAGAAATTAGAGAGCATCTGAAGACAAGTGACAAAGATGACAAAAGGGCTGGAATGCAAGCTGTCCTCAAAAAGGTGGGCAGAGTCAGGCCTATTTAGCATGGTGAAAAGGAGATTAAGGGAGAGATATGATAGCAGTTTTCAAATATTTGAAAGGCAGACAGCAAGAAGAGGAAGAACAAATGTTTCTTGTTTGACTCTCTGGTCCAAACTTACCATGTAGTCATCTGGTGTGGCCTTTGTCATATGCCTATAGCAAGGCTTAGATTCATGTCAAACATGTGCTGTTTCTGGCCTGTGGACATAGACAGGGAAAGGAAGAAGGGGGCGGCTAACAGGACTTAGCCCCTCCAAATGTGGGGTAGCGGTAGGGCCACAAGGCAGCCTCACCACAAGGCACATGGCTGAAGCAGGGCTGGGAAGCGGCTTATATGCAGCAGCAAGAGAGGGAGTGGTGCTGGGGCAGGCACTGCACAGCTGGGGTGGGGTGTGAGATGGAGCCATGAGCGGCACGTCTGGGGGCATTGCTCCTGCTCCTGCGTGCACCCCAGGAGGCCCGGGGGGATTGTGCCCCTGGATCTGTGCTGAGCGAGGGTGGACTTTCCCTGCAGGCTGGGGCCAGACTGAGGCTGTGCCAGGTTCTTCCTGGCAGAGGGCTGGGACACGCTAAACTTATAGTTTCATAGTTTGTAGGGTGGGAAGGGACCTGAGGAGATCATCGACTCTGACGCCCTGCCACGGCAGGAAAAAATGTACTGGGGTCAAATGACCCCAGCAAGGTGTACATCTAGCCTCCTCTTAAAGACCCCCAGGGTAGGAGCCAGCACCACTTCTGTGGGAAGTTGGTTCCAGATCCTAGCCGCTCTGACCGTGCAGTAGCGCCTCCTGATATCTAGCCTAAATCTACCCTCTGTCAGCTTGTGACTGTTATTTCTAGTCACTCCTGGTAGTGCTCGGGGAAACAGGGACTTCCCCCAATGCCTGCTGGTCCCATCTGACTAGTATGCAACAGGCCAGTAGATCCCCCCATCAGCCTTCTCTTGTGGAGGCTGAACAGGTTCAGGTCCCATCGCCTCTCCCCGTAGGGTCTTCCCTGCTGCCCCCGATCATGCGAGTGACCCTCCTCTGGACCCCCTCCGTGTTGTCCACATCCCTCTTGAAGTGC
>NW_017728906.1:194777228-194778977 GCF_001723895.1 Crocodylus porosus
TGAAGAAGTTGAACAGTGCAGGCCTGAGGACTGAGCCCAGGGGAACCCCACTGCCCACATCCCTCTAGGTCAAAAATGATCTGTGCACCACCACTTTCTGGGTGCGGCCCTCCAGCCAGTTGGCAACTCCTTTGACTGTGTGGGTGTCAACACCACAGTCCCCCAGTTTCTTAATGAGAATGGGATGAAAGACAGTGTCGAAAGCCTTCCAAAAGTCCAGGAAGACGATGTCCACTGCTACCCCAGCATCTAAGGATTTGGTGACCTGGTCATAGAAGGCCACCAAGTTGGTCTGACAGGACCTGCCGCTAATGAACCCGCATTGATTGCCCCTAAGCATAATCTCCCCTGCTGGCCCCTCATGGATATCTGCCAGACTAATTTTCTCAAACAGCTTGCCCAGGATTGAGGTAAGACTGCCTGGCCTATAGTTCCCCGGGTCCTCCTTCCTCCCCTTTTTGAAGATGGGAACCACACTGGCCCTCTTCCAGTCATCTGGCACTACACCAGAGCACTACAAGTGCTTGTAAAGCCGTGCCAGGGGTCCTGCAATGACCTCAGCCAATTCCCTCAGCACTCTGGGGTGGAGATCATCTGGACCAGCTAATTTGAATACATGCAGTCCTTCCAGAAGTTCCCTGACTAGATCCTCACTAACCCTTGGCCTAGGTGCGCCTCCCTTGGGGTCTAAGCGGGGCCCAGAGGGGAGGTGACTGTTCCGGTCCCTGCTTAGGAAAATGGAGGCAAAGGAGTCATTAAATATGTTGGCTATGTTATCTGGTGTAACGACCAAATTTCCTAGCATATCCTGCAGGGGCCCCACATTACCCGGAACCTTCTTTTTGCGCCCTATGTATTTAAAAAGGACTTTGTGTTGTCCTTGATCTGGGAAGCTAGTCCCAGTTCCATCTCTGCCTTGGTCTTCCTGAATGCCCCCCTGCATCACCGAGCAACCGCAGTATAATCCTCCCTGGTGATGGCCTCTCCCTTCTATTGGGTGTACGCCTCCCTTTTAGCTAGGAGACATTCCCAGATTTTTGGGTGAGCCATGGGGGCTTTTTCGCCCTCCTGCCCCCTTTGATCCATGTTGGGATTACCTCCCTTTGGGCTTGGAGGATTCTCTCCTTAAGGAGTGACCACTCTTCTTGGACACCTGGCTCCCTCCCCTCTGGGACATCAGTGCTTCCCCAACCTTTCTCCTTCGCTCATTGAAGTCCGCCCTCCTGAAATCTAGGGCTGCTGCCTTGTGTTGGAGATCACTGTCCCCTGTGGAACTAACAGACGCCGCCTGCCACTTGCCTAGGGTGTCTTCAACTATAATTGGGGTCTTATATGCTTACGTTTCTCCTGCCACGACTTGATATTAATGGAGTTGGTTCAGATGCCTTCACGTGTAGTCCAATTATGAGTCTCCCTGGCGTCTCGCGAGGTCCCGAGTTTCTGAGGGCTCTGCCACCTCTACACCCTCGCCCATTCCATCAGGGGGTGGCCAGCCGGCTGGTCCGGCCACGTATCCTCAGTTTCTCCCAGATAATCCATGAAAGAAAGGTCAATCAAAACAAACATGACAACCGAAAAGGCTCCCCTGATCTGTGTAGCTGCTCCGTCTGACTGCAGCCACCTTCCAACTCAAACTTCACCTTTGAGGGGTCAAGCACCCCTTTGTTGGCTCTCTGAGAGCCCCTCTGTAGGGCTTGATGAGATTCCTTTTTAACAGCTTAAGTTAACTATTGGACTGTGCCCCTATTA
>NW_017728906.1:194780114-194785841 GCF_001723895.1 Crocodylus porosus
CCGGCCCCAGCCCGCAGCAGCAGCGCCCCCCCCCACTCTGTGTAGATCCAGGGGCACATGCCCCATGCCTCCTGGGGTGTATGCAGGGCAGGAGCCACCACCCCCTTCCTGCACTGGGAACCCCCCAGATGAGCTGCTTGTGGCTCAGTCCCATGCCCCGCCCTGGCAATGCAGGGCTTGCCCCAGCCCCAGCCCCACTCCCTCTCTCCCTGCCATGTGGGGGGGGTGGGCAGAGTGAGTCCTCAGTGGTGAGGAAGGGAGTGGGGAACAGGCACGATCAATGGCTGGGGTGAGTGGGGCCCCAGCTTGGCTGAGCTGGATGTTGGGACAAGCAGAGGCCCATGGGGCATGTGGGCATGTGACCCCCCCCATCTGTGCATAAGGTTAAGGTGGCTGCCACTGCCCACTGTGCTTTGAGCCCCACTTCAGCTGCATGGCACCACCCATCTGCTCGGCAGCAGGATATGCATGGTGTCACACAGCTCTTCAGAGCACCAGGGCTCAAAGTGCAACAGCTGCCTTCATCCCACACACAGGTTGAGGGAGCCCCTGCTTGTCCCACCACCCGACCCCGCTGGAGCCCCACTCACCCCAGATCCTGCTCCTGCCTGTGCCCCACTCCCTCCCTGACCACTGGGGCTTCAATCTGCCCCCCGCCATGGCTCTTTCCCCTCCCCCCTGCCCCTTCCACCACAGATGTACCTGTTGTGGGGGGGGGGTGTATGTACGCATGCACTCAGCCCCCCCAAAATAGTTTTTTCCCCTCCACCTATGCCTACAGATCTCCATTCAGGTTAGGTTTATTCAGGGGTGGGCATAGAACAGGGTGGGGCCTGCTGCAGACTCTGGGGCTACATGTCCTTATTCACATGGCTGTCAGTGGCTAACAAGGTTTCTACTGGCAGAGCCCCATTTTCCTGCCACTGCAGCCACTGGCTTTGCTGCTTCCATTGTCACCACCTCTGTCCCTTACTCCATCACTGCCAAGAGTGCCACAGTGCAGATCCAGGCAGGGGTGCATTGCGATTTTGATTCCCCTACTCTAGATGAAGACTGAGACACCCTAATTGGTCTGTCAGAAAATATACCACCCCTAAATAATTTATTACACACCAGAAGTTCAGTATAAATGCCTGTGCAAGGACTGGAAGTGAGGAGTATGCATCCTGTTGTACAACTGTGATTCTTGCCATTCCACTTCAACAAATTTGACCTTTTTTTGCTCCAGAAAGTCATATCAGATTCCTGATCTCTCAGTGGTATAGGACTAAGTTATAACTGCTCTTCATTTCAGGTCAGCCTAACTTCTGAGGGAAGGGAAGGAACAGGGAGAAGTGTGACACTTGTAAGGATACTGTGGAAATCTTTCCCTAGCAGACTTTTTTAATTTAGATTGTAACGCTTTGAAGCCGGACAGAGCTTGAGAATATTGAGCAGCCTTTGGGAAGATGGCTTAGAGGGCAGAATACAGGTGAAATAGTAAAAGAGGCTTCATATCTGTAGGTTACCACAGACACTGCAGCTTCTTACAGCCATCACTATAGGACAAGCAGTAGATTTACATGCATGGGACTTCTTCTCTGGGTCTCAGAGAAAACAATGTTTCTTACATTATAACCGAAATAACCATTATAGAGGGAGAGTGAAAATGTTCTACCATTCGACCTATTTACCTATCTCACCTCTGGTGTTTTTGAGATTTGGCCTTGTTATAGGATACTTATACCTTACAGACTGATTCTGTTCCTCTTCTACTACTAGCGGTGGGACATTTGCTTACACAGTTGATGTGCAAATGGTTTCTTATACCTGTTCCTGCAAAGCTGATGGGAGTTCAGCTAGTGCCTTTAGTAGGACTCAGGGGGGTTCAAATTACAGGGAAACTGGGTGACCCCCATAATAGACGAGAGTCCCCCATAAGAGATGAGAATCCCCATGCAGGCTACTCAGCCCCCAACCCACCTGATTTTCCAAGCAGCCCAGGTGGCAGCAGCTCCTTCTGGCCGCCACCACTGCAGACCCCCGTCACCCAACAGTCGAAGTGCAATTTGAACCTTGGTGAGCATATCAATAGCAGATACATACCTATTGTGCCTTAATTATTGAGCTGTGGAGCCCTAGACTGGGAAAGCATTTTAAAGTAATATTGGCATGATTCTTATTAGTGTAGATTAGAAATTGAGAGCAGGGAAGCCTTCAGAGGGAATCAGTGGCATGGAGGAGAGCTGAATGAGCTGTTTACCCTGGTGATTATTTGTCCCTTCAGCTGTCTCTTCTCTAGATTTGTCAAACTTATTCTTTCCATGTTTACTCCTAAGTAATTTTTTTTAGACACCATTTGTGTCTATCTCCAATAGACTCTCTTTATGTGGCCAACAAGTTTCTTGAAGTGAAGTGGCCCAAAATGGGCACACAACTCCAGCTGACACCTGTACTGTGCTGAGTAGAGTGGCAAAATATCTTACATATGACCCATCTTACATATGACCTTCACGTTTATATAGTATAAGGTGGGCTTTTTCACATCGGTAATGTAAGAAATCTAATGCTGAAACAGCACTTTAACTTTTTATATTTTGTTCTGAGTTCAGATAACAAACAAGGAAATCAGTTTAGACTGAAATCTGAATCAAATTTTCCTTCTATTTTGCCCTTTTTAGAAGCATGGACCATGGTAATTACCACGCTCCAGCCAGCCTCCACATCTTGTGTATCAGCATCCCCACACATCAAAATGGTGGCAGGGGCACTTGAACTACAGCTTGTCAAGTGAGCTTTAGTTTAAGTGTCCCCACCACCATTTTGAAGTGCAGGGACTCTGATACAGTAGGCACTGTGGTGCTTTAATTAGAATGGCTCCTGACACCACTCTAATTAAAGGGCCACCTCCGCCCCACCACCACTGGAGCACATGCAAACGTGCCCTTGGTTTTCCCAATAAATGGGCAGTCTTTTTTTTCAGTCCATTTTAATTTGCCATCTCACTTTGCTTCTAATTATTCTAGTTTGAGAAGCAGAGAAGAGACATTTTAAAGGCTTAATTTTCCTCTTATTACCACAGCAGAAACCAAAAATAACTTCACTAAAGTGGCCATAGTTACACAATACTACAACATGGGTGGAAGTGACCAGAGATTCCAATCTTTTACCTTTTGGTCAGCAATTCAAAAAGAAATCTTAATGTAAAAATGTGTACATCAGTAGAGCAGGCATATCCTATAGCTTTTAAAACTTCTAAGTCATCCTCAAGTTTTTGATGTGGACTTATGCAAACAAACCACTTTTGTGATAAGTTTTTTTCTAATTAGTTTTAACTAAAAAAACCAAAAACATGATGACACCAGTGTAGAGCTTAAGAACATCTATCTTTGATTGGTTTGATGGCATATTATTTATAACAGGAATAAAAGGTTAATTGTGAAAGTACTGATTGTAACATATGAGCACAAAAGTTCAATACAAAATCTAAGTACTAGTATAATCTCCTGGAATTATGCCTGACAGCAGAGAAGAGCTGTTTAAAGACTTGAAAGAAGCCATATAAATAAATGGGAGTTCTGTTACACCTCACGGTGTCCCTGTAACACCAGAACTGTTGTCACAGACTTTTACAAAACTGTCCAAGCCCTGAGTGTGACTAAAGTTCATCAGAAGGAAATGATTTTTGAGGTTCTGTAACCACCAAGCCAAAATACATCATTTCCCAGTGTTTTTTGCTCACCAGGTAATAAATGGATCCTATCCAGTAGTTAGAAGGAATACGCTGATATATTTTGCCAAGAGAATTCACTTGACTTGAATGGATGCATGTTACTGGAAGATATTCTTATTGCACCTGCAGGTCCTATGAGCAGTAGCTAAGCTAAGCAGTGGAAGAAAAAAAAAAAACAACCCAAAACAGCTATTAATAATAGTAGGCAATAAGGGTATGTTCACTTCTTAGATATGCAATAGCAACACTTGCCATTTGCATTATGTTGTATGTGTGTAGGTAATCAAGATAAAGTTCAGCATTCATGAAAAAAAATTCATAGTCAGGATTGGACACTAAATCTGTGTGTCTGGCCATTCCCTGAGGTAACTGAGTTAATGAAAATATTTTATTTCAGTGTATTAGTAAAAGGAACTTAGTAAAATACTTCATTTTCCTATTAGGAAAATGAGTTGGATTTTGCAAACGTGTGCTTAAGAAGGTATTTTCTGCTGAATGCTTTTGTCGTGCACTAGAAATAAATATTATACCATACTGTACTTGTGGGGGCTATCAAACTGCTGAATTACCGTCTGGAGTATTGTTTTTTTCCTGGACATAGTTACTGTATAATCAATCATCCTTAATTTGAATTTGAGGACAGTTAACATGACATCTCCTACCTGTGTTTTCAACTTGTCCTTTCCACCTAAGTATGCATTTAAAGGGACACTGACAATGATCTTAAACCCCCAAATGTGGCCTACCCGTCACAACATAGTGAGTCCTGTATTAAGCTACCACCCAAGTGATGACTTAAAATTGGTCCCCTAGCAGAGGAGACCTTTAAATAAGGCAGCACAAGACAGTGTTGAAAATCTTGGGGGAAATAGTTTCAAGACAAGGCTGGCTTCTGGAGGCAGTCCTTGATAAAGGCACTGTATACAAAAGACTATTAATCCTTGATAAAGGCACTGTATACGAAAGAGTATCATCATCCTCTATTTGAAACACCACTTCTGTCAACAAGGTATTTTTAATAGCTCCTCTTTTTGGGCAAGGCAAGGATCTTTTCCCTTCCTTTTGGTGCAGAGGCAGCCAGAAACCAGAGGGATCACATATTAACCAACCAACCCTATTACTATGCTGACATTATTGATGATACTATCAACACTCCTTGTAGACAACCAAGGAAATTGTAATGCATTTCTTGGGCTGGTCTCACTGTGGTCCCATCTCTGCTGGCAAGAGACTAGTAGGTTGTTGCAACTTGGAAAGGGAAAGAAAAGTAGGAGAGAAAAATCTTTCAGAATAAACAATAGGGAGTAGAATGGCTGAGGATTATTGAGCATTTATTTTACTTTTCTCAGACAATACTGAGGGGAAAATACCATTTGACCCCTCAGGGCTTGTCCTAGTCAGGATGGACCTGAGTACGTCCTGCGCCCTGACACCCACAACTATACAGGTGGACATACATGCGTTCACTTTCTAGACTGACGGCTCGAAAGCAACTTCATCCTTGAGTCTAGAAAATGCACCAGTGAAGATGCTCAAGGGTGAAGTTGTTTTTCAGCCCTCAGTCTAGGCAGTTGCCAAATGTATGTCCATCAGTATAGTCATGGGTCTGGACCATGCCTGAAGGAGTGGGTGGGGTATACTTGCACCTATCCTCACTGGGGCAAGCTGCTGCTATGGTACAAACAAATGGTCTGGGACAGAAGTTTCATAAACCAATTTGACCCAAATCAGGTAATTCCGGTACTACATTCCAGTTGTGATGCGTAGGGGGAGCACACAGGTGCACGTGCACCCCCTGAGAATGCTGGTGCACCTCCTGTCAGGCCACACTCCCTGTTTAGGTGATGGGCAGGCAGAAGCGCCCATCTTTGAGAGCACTATCCGAGGAGCAAGGCCAGCTGCAAAAGTGGCCGTGCTGCTTCTGGAAGTGAGTGAAATCGGCCACAAGTGAGTGCGATTGGCCACGAAGGACCACCCTTCCCTCCCCCGGTCAGCACAGTCGGCCGTGGGGGACA
>NW_017728906.1:194786016-194797781 GCF_001723895.1 Crocodylus porosus
CTGTTCTGTTACAGGTTTAAACCAGTTTTTGATCACTTAAACCAGTTCCTGCGTAACTTCTGTCCCTAGTCCAAGTGTCCCAGGCTCAGGCTTCAGCCTACTTACAAATGAGATGCCTAGCCCCAGAAAGGTAATTCAAAGAAAGGGGGCATTGTATATGTCTGCACTCCTTCTGCAGTCATTAGGGAAAGATGGTCCACCTCCAAAGGATAGTGCAGAGAGGCTGGACACTGAGCAGGGACCTACCTGGGGCTAGCAGTTAAACAGTTTCTGAGGACAGGAATGTGTCTGAACTGAAAATGTCCTATTCAATGGATGGGGTTAAAAACAACCTGTTTAAATTCGCTGATGATACCAAAATTTGGGGTGAGGTGAGCACGCTAGTAGGGAGGGAAAGATTACAGCAAGATCTGGATATGTTACAGGAGTGGGCTAACATAAACAGGATATGTTACAGGAGTGGGCTAACATAAACAGGATGTGTTTCAATACTGACAAGTGCAGGGTGCTGCACTTGGGCAGTAGAAACCAGCAGCACACTTATAGAATGGGAAACTCCCTTCTTGAGAGCATGGAGGCAGAAAGGGATCTTGGAGTCGTTATTGAACCAAGATGAACATGGGCCAACAATGTGAGGTCACGGTTGGCAGGGCTAACCAGACCTTGTTGTACATCCACAGGTGCATCTCAAGTAGGGTCAAGGAGGTGATCCTCCCCCTCTACGCAACACTGGTCAGGCCACAGCTGGATACTGTGTCCAGTTCTGTGCGCCCCACTTCAGGAGGGATGTGGACAACATTGAAAGGGTCCAGAGGAGGGCCACCCACAAGATCCGGGGACAACAGGACAGACCCTACAATGAAAGACTGTGGGACCTAAACCTGTTCAGCCTTCGCAAGAGAAAGAAGAGGGGGGACCTGGTAACTGTCTATAAACTCACTAGTGGGGACCAGAAGGGTTTAGGGGACACAGTGTTTCCCCTCGCGCCCCCTGGCATGACAAGGAACAATGGACACAAATTATTGGAGAGTAGGTTTAGATTAGACATCCGCAAGAACTACTTCACAGTTAGGATGGCTAGGAGCTGGAACCAACTTCCAAGGGAAGTGGTGCTGGCTCCTACCCTGGCGGTGTTTAAGAGGAGGCTTGATGCCTACCTGGCTGGAATCATTTGAGTCCAGTTTTTATTCCCGCCCAGGCGGGGGGTCAGACTTGAAGATCTACAAGGTCCCTTCCAACCCTACTTCTATGATTCTATGAATGCGGCACATCAAGTGCCTGCATCTACTCAGAATCCAAAATCCACATCATCTTTTTCCATGTGTTCCTAACTGAGCAGGGTGGCAGCAGCAGGGCATCGGCACTCACAATTTATGGAATTGCCAGCAGGTTAGAGCATTTGCAAAGGAAGCATTAGACCTGAATCCTAGGCATTCCTGAGCCTGAAAAGATTCAAAGCCACATATCCCACCTTCCAGGAAAGTGCCTTGATCAATTGCTCCCAGAAAAAAGAAAAGACACGGTGGAATAGTGAGAGCACTTAGGCTTGATATATGAAATGAATGAGAGGACAAAAATTTGAGCATCCATGCATGAGGCTCCAAAACCGTGTGGAATTTGAATTCATTAAAATATAAGAACCAAAATGGTGGATGAACTGAGGCTCTGATTTGTGACAGTATTCAAGAATGGCTTTAATATGATGTGTTTTAAAGTTAAGCAAGTGGTAAAGTGCGTCTCTCTACTAGGGGTTCTTAAAGAGGGAAGGGGGTTCACCCAGTGATGGGAATGTTAAGACTATCTAACCAGGAAGGGCCTGCTAGATTGGAAAAGGGAGAGCTGAGTAATGAGGAGGTTGTTGCTAGTAGACGACTAGTGGAAACACCAGGGCTTTAACTGTAGATAGAAAAAAAAAGAAAGAAAAAACAATGGATAACTTATTCTGTCATTGATGAAATCTTTCAACAACAGAAGCAAAGTCACTGGAAGGAATATTGTTTTTATGGAGTGCATTTCTGTCAACCAAAGGTTTTGATAATGCTTGAAGACATACTGGATATGTTAGCTGAGTGTAGTAACTCATGGCTTTGACTTGCAGTGTCCTTCAACCATCATTTCAAAGGTAACAAGATTGAAAGTGTTTGAAAGGGTTGCATCATTATTAGCTTGGACAGAGCTTTACATAGGTGCAGGCTCAAGGGGGACCTGGTGGCTGCCTATAAGTATATAAGGGCTGTACATGAGGATCTGGGGGAACGTCTGTTCACCAGAGTGCCCCAAGGGATGACAAGTTCAAACAGTCATAAACTCGTCCAAGACCATTTCAGGCTGGACAAAAGGAAAAACTTCTTTACGGTTCAAGCCTCCACTGTGATACTGCAGCTAGTAAAGTGAGCAAAACTCTGGCTTGCATCCATAGATGCTTCTCAGGCAGATCCTGGGACATCATTCTCCTCTTGTACTCAGCCTTGATGAGGCTGCATCTGGAGTACTACGTCCAGTTTTGGGCTCCACAATTCAAAAGAGATGTGGAGAAGCTTGAGAGGGTGCAGAGGAGACCCACGCACATGTTCTGAGGTCAGGAAAATAGACCTTACGGAGACAGGGTGAGAGCCATGAGGCTATTCAGCCTGGAAAAGCGCAGGCTCAGGGGTGATCTGATAGCCACCTATAAGTTTATTGGGTGCTCATCAGGATCTGGGGGAACAACTGTTCACCAGAGCCCCCCAAGGGATAACAAGATTGAACAGTCACAAACTCCACTGCGACCGATTCAGGCTGGACATAAGGAAGAACTTCTTCACTGTCCGAGCCCCCAAGGTCTGGAATAGTCTGCCCGCTGGAGGCTGTTGAAGCACCTACTGTGAACGCCTTCAAAACACATTTGGATGCTTATTTTGCTGGGATCCTATGATCCCTGCTGACTTCCTGCCCCTGGGGCGGGGGACTGGACTCGATGATCCTCCAGGGTTCCTTCCAGCCCAAATGTCTATGAAATATGTGAAGTCTATGAAAGGCCTGGAATAGACTCCCCCCAGAGGTGGTGCAAGCACCTACTCTGGACTCCTTTAAGAAATATTTAGACGTTTATCTTGCTGGGATCCTTTAACCCCAGCTGACTTCCTGCCCCTAGGGCAGGGGGCTGAACCTGATGGTCGCCCAAGGTCCCTTCCAGCCCTAATGTCTATAAAATCTATGAAATTTATGAAATGTAGATCGATAAACTATATAAGGTTATTAATCTAAGCTACCCTTCTTTCCTTTTATTTAAAGGAAGCAAGCTGGAAAATTCCAAAAGCATTTAATAAGAAAGAAAGGAAACTTTAGCTTAAAACGTACTTGTGGATTGTGGTTGCTAAGTGCAAGCATGCACTAACATTACATTATTTATAGACCCCAGACACTTAATATCAAGGGAACGAATAGCTAAGGATATTGCAACTCATGCACTGGACATGGGTATGAATGTAAGATTATTTGATCAGGCAGATGGACATGCATGATCTATCAAACCACCACAGTTTTAACTCTGGCCCAATTTCAAAACTTTTCCCATTAGTCATTTTAAAATATGAACACAGTGGGCACATCTACACGTGACGCTAGGTTGCCATAGCAATGCACTATGGCAATGTAGAGTTGACGGGCACATACTGTGACACCACTACTACATCGCCGTAGCAATGTGCTCCCTCAGTATAGCACATTATTAAGGTGACATAGCGGCTGAAAATAACTGTGCAACCCACACAGTGCCATATGGGCTGATACTTCGCCATCATTTAGTACTTCCAAAAAGAAGTACGAAATGATGGTGCAGTAACAACGGTGCCATAGGGGCACATGTAGACGCAGCCAGTATGTCATGAAACCCTTCTGGAAAAGGAACTTCGGCATTACAGTTGAGATTTACAAAGCTGCTCAAGAGATTTGAATAGGTGTCTGAATCCCCGTAGTCTTGCAAATCCCACTCTAAAACTCTTTTGAGGGTTTTCCCATTATGACTTTAACCTTGTATATTATACCTAAAGCAAGGGCTGTCTTTTGAACCTTACACTTGCATGTTCCACTTGAGAGCCCGTGTCTCCCTCTCAGCTATACTTGGCACTTTGTCCAGAAACACATAGCATTAAACCTTTTGTCCCACTGCAAAAAAGCTAACACTTGGATGCATGTATTGTACAGAGAATTCCCCTGCAGCAGTGCTGAGGTGCTTTGTTCCAGTGACTCCACATAACCCTATTTATATTGGACTACTTATTCAAGCTGTTGTAATGATTTTGTCCTTCCTGATTGATAACTTGCTTAATCTCTAATAAAAAGTTTGAACATAAAAGACAAAGGAAAACCGATATGTCAACAAAAGGTCAGCTGGGAGAGCCAGGATTGTACAAACTGATTAATTAGCATGTGATCTTACAAAAACACACAATGAGGTGGAGGGAATAATCTTCTGCTGCTTAAAATGAACTTTGACCCAACTTCCATTAAAAGTATGCCATTGACCTCTTGGCTTATATCAGAATGAACAAATAATTAGGAATGGGTTAGCCTCTTGGCATCCTATTCTTTTCTTTATTTTTCTTTGCTTCTGGGACTGATCTGACACCAATTAAAGTAAATGGAGAGGATCCCATTAGCCTCCAGAGAAATTGGATCAGACCCTAAAATTGATCCAAAATCTGTTTACATTCTTCAAAGTTTACCTCTTTCTGTTTAAATCCTTTCTTCCCCCCACCCCTAAAAATGACTCCACTAAAAAAAAAAACCCCAAACAAGTTTTTTTTCAAGCCAGATGGAAGACCACACACAGTATTATGAATCAAAGAAACTTCACCAGCTAAAACTTAAGCTTGCAGAAATGGGAAGCCTCTATTAAATATGGTGATATTTTTTTCCATTCTCCACAGTGCCTTTTTAATAGCTCCTCTCTCTCTGTTCTTCATTTGCTCCGGTCTCAATTTTTCCTAATATTTCAGTGAATTATTTTAATTTTTGTCCCCAACTGTTTTCCCCGCTATTATCAAGTCTATTCCAGCTGCATTGTGATCCTAAGAATGTCCGTTTTGAGTCAGGTTTTTTTTTTTTTTTCTTTTTCAGACGATCATAATAAATACAACCATACTAAAAACACTGGTGTTGGTCCTGGAGAATATGTTAAGAAATACCTGACTACTAATCTATTTATGTCAAGCTTTTCACCATGGAAACCTTGTACCTGATAGAATATAACAAATGATCAGGATGACACATTCTTTGATAATCCAACTGTGTCTGAAAAAAACGTCTGCTCAAATTGTCCCCAAAAAACCTGAACTTCTCTTTAAACTATTTTAAAGATTTCCTTAACTCTTTTCTAAGTTGTTTTTTATTCTTGCGGTATGTCTTCCTTGACATGAGTTGTGTGTATAGAGACATGTAAATAGATAACTTAGCCATATAAAAAAACACTTCCAGGCATACAAGAACAGAGTATTGCTCACAATTCTGAGGTCTCAATAAAGTCATGTGTTATACCACAAATGGCTTTCTAGCAGAGTAGGTCTTAATATGATGAAAGACTAAAGCAGAGAAGATTTCTTAACAATTTGGGATGTGAAATAGAAGTGCAAATGCTAAGATCTTGTTAAGAAAGGTTGTGCTATGAGAAGGTTGTCTTTGTGGTAGAAGGGCTGGACTGGGACTCAGGATTTCTGGCTCTTCTTCAATTTCTGTCTCTCTTGTAGACTTCCTAGCTTTTAGAAAAGTCATTTAATTCCTCTGAATCTCAGTTATGCAGCTGAAAATGAGGACCTTAATACTTTCTCCCCCTCTTCATCCGTTCACAGTATTTAGATTTCACATTCTCCAGGGTGGAGACTAATTCATCATTGCAGAGCCAAGCACAGTGAACACCAGCTCAGTCAAAAACTCTCAATGCCACGGCAGTGGAGATGATAATAGTAAGTAGTGAGGGGAGGAGGAGGCATCAGGGAGGTCTTGAGGTCTTAATAACACAACTTCCAACATACCATTTATTCCAGGTTTATTCCAGCTCTAAGTATTCCAGCTCAAATGATACAAAAATCACAAATCCTCCAAATTCATTAGGTCAGGGTCAGGAAACATTTAAGAACTGTGTGATGTATTAGTTTCAGATCGTTCTGACGGCAAGCTGCCAGTCATGACACAGCTGCTGCTGCTCCGTCCGCCACCACCACAGCTTATGCTTTTATTTAGCTTCTGGTTTTCAAACTTGTAAAATTTGTATCTCAAGCGTTTTATTCACTATCCTGAAGACAAGACATTAATCTCAGATTTCAATTGAAAAAGAAGGCAGAAAAGTCTCACATGATGGTTAAAAGTTGAAGTTAAAGCACATTGGAGTGGAAGTGAATTGCAGTGCACAGCATGTTTGAGAGGAAGTGCGTAAGCCAGGAAGTGTGCTACCTATTTGGGGGCATTCTTTAATAACACTGTCTCTATTAACTAGCGCTTTACATGAGGACAGATACAGCATTCTCCTGTCATGGCCATTGCCTCTCTCCCAAAGCTGTTTCTTTTCTGGAAAAAAACAAACAAACAATCCTCCAGATATTGCAAGACCCAAATCCAGACATCTTCCCTTCCTTGGAATGGCTCTCTCTTACCAATACCTCCAACTACAAAAATGCTCTTATCATTGAGTTGGTCAGTCCTAGGAGCAGACTTCAGGACTGTGGGTCAGTGAAAGCAAGACTCTCCAGTATTTCAGTTTAACCTTCTTCCTAAGGAATACAGACTTCCGCCCGCTGTGTCTCTGGTTGCAGCTGAAAGAAGTGTCAAGGGCAAGGGGAAGAAGGTTGGGCAGGGTAGCACCATCAAGACTTGCTGGTTCGTAGTCATAAGCTTTGATAGGTTGGGTCTTTTCAAATTGAGAAAGCAGCCAGCTGATTTTGCAGGCAGATTGTGGGGCTGGCCGCCATTTTCATGGGCTTATTGTGGCGTTTCCCGCCCCCCATAGCTCTGATTGGCCAAGGGGCCCTGGTGGACCCATTTTATTTTCAGTATGGTTTTTATCATAGATTTTGCAGGCTATGCCTAATTTTGCGGCCAATACTGAATTTCATGATGTCTGTGAAATCCCCAAACTTACAATTTGAGTGGGTCCCTATTGATAGGTGCTAGCCTACCTTATCAGACTTTGTCTCATAGGCTTTATGAGAGCAAGAGGAAGAAGGGTATTTCCAAAGACAGGTCTCTTAAGACATGAGCAGGATTTACATGGTGAGAAAGCATCTGTGCCCACACTAGGACACTTGCAGCTGAGAAAGCAAAGTGATTGTGACAGGGAGTGGCTGGACCACAAGTGCTCAAGTGCCAGTCCACTGCATGCAGATGATATGAGCTGAGACTATTTACAGTAATAGTCATAGGACCATAGACTCAACTCCTCCTCCTGCCGGACAGGAAATAGTAGATCATCCAAACATGCATAAGAGCTAGGAAGACAAAAGTGAGAGCAACCACTGATGCAAAAACATCTGAGAGTCCTACAAAATCAGTGTTTCCTTCAGTCAGGTATTGTGCCTCCTGATCCATGTTTGGTAGCGGTCTGGCTACCCGCAAAACATTGATACCCTTCTCAGGTTATTTCTTTTATTGGGCCTGAGCAACAAAACATCTCAGTACTTCAACCAGATGTCTCAGTGCTGCTTCCTTCAAGGCATCATCCTATACATCAGCGGTTCTCAATCTGTGGCACGCGTACCACCTGTGGTATGTAGACATCCTGTCAGTGGTACCTGTTAACAGATTTATTAAATTGCTTTATATGACAAAAAATTGCTGGTGATACTTAAAGTTGAACTGAAACATTTGCTAGTGGTACTTAGGGTTGTATCATTTTAAAACGGTGGTGCACAATCTGTCAGAGTTTGGGAACTGTTGCCATATGTGAAGGCTTGTAGCAAGATCCAGATAGAGGAAGTCAATTGTCTCTCGTGATTTATAGAAATGGTTTAATCCTGAGGTTCTGCCTGAAAGACAGACCAATTGAACTATTAATATAGAGCTACCATCTGAAGTGTGGCTATTGGACAAGTTCGGCAAAATCTCAGCTAGAATCAGTAAAGAGTAAAGGACCCCCTTCGAAGCAAAAAGTTACTTGATTAGTTGCATCCTACTGAGAAGAAATATTGTAATCATTGCAATATCATTGTTCCCACTACTTGTTTCCTGGGTGTTTTGAAAAACCATTCTTAGATCAAGTGAGATGGGCAATATTCTTTGAAGATATTATTCTTTATTATAAGGGGCCTGCTGTAGTTACCTGCAATAGAGGAAACATAATGGCTCTAATTACAACTTTGTGGTCTACCTAGGCACTCTTGCTCCCTACTAGGTTCTCTTTGCCGGTGGTGGGAATTGGAGATGTAAAAGAGATTTAAAATTTTCAGGTGTGCAAAAATGTTGGGTGTTCTTTACATGTATCTAATTATAAAAGGAGCGGGTGGAATGAATTAAACAGTTTAGTATCCCAGGAAGCATGCTTCTTTCTCACGGTTTTGCAGCCCTCTGAACTGAAAAATAAATCAGACTGTGATTGTCTAGCCTTGTCTTAAAGACCCCCACCGTGAAGACCCCCAGTGTGGGAGCCAGCACCACTTCATTTGGGAGTTGGTTCCAGATCCTAGCCACCCTGACAGTGAAGTAGCACCTCCTGATCTCTAATCTGAATTTACCCTCTGCCAGCTTGTGACTGTTATTTCTAGTCACTCCTGGTTGTGCTTGGGGGAACAGGAACTCCCCCAATTCCTGCTGATCCCCCCTGACTAGTTTGTAACAGGCCACTAGATCCCCCCTCAACCTTCTCTTGTGGGGGCTGAACAGGTTCAGGTCCTGTAGCCTCTCCTCGTAGGGTCTGCCCTGCTGCTCCCTGATCATGCAAGTGACCCTCCTCTGGACCCTCTCCATGCTGTCCACATCCCTCCTGAAGTGCGGCGCCCAGAACTGGACACAGTACTCCAGCTGTGGCCTGACCAGTGCCGCATAGAGGGGGAGGATCACATCCCTGGACCTGCTTGAGATGCATCTGTGGATGCTGCTGCACTGACAAGAAGGGAGTTCCCCAGCCTGTAGGTATGGTGCCGGTTCTTCCTCCCCAGGTGCATCACCTTGCACTTGTCAGTGTTGAATCCCATCCTATTCTCGTCCGCCCACCCCTGTAACCTGTCTAGGTCCGATTGCAGCCTATTCCTCCCTTCTAGCATGCCCACATCCCTCCACATCTTAGTGTCATCAACAAATTTGAACAGGGTACTTTTTACCCCCTCATCCAAGTAACTGATGAAGATGTTGAACAGTGCGGGCCTGAGGACCGAGCCCTGGGGGGCCCCACTGCCCACATCTCTCCAGGTCGAAAGTGACCCAGTCACCACCACTCCCTGGGTGCGGCCCTCCAGCCAGTTGGTGACCCATTTGACTGTGTAGGTGTCGACACCACAGTCCCCATGTTTTTTAATGAGAACGGGCTGAGAGACAGTGTCAAAAGCATTCCGAAAGTCCAGAAAGGCTATGTCCACGGCTACCCCTGCGTCTAAGGATTTCATGATCTAATCATAGAAGGTTACCAGGTTGGACTGACAGGACCTGCCAGTAATGAACCCGTGCTGGTTGCCCCTGAGCATAACCTCCCCTGCTGGCCCTTAGTGGACATGTGCCAGAATAATTCTCTCAAAAAGCTTACCCGGGATTGAGGTAAGACTAACTGGCCTATAGTTTCCTGGGTCCTCCTTCTTTCCTTTTTTAAAGATGGGAACCACATTGGCCCTCCTCCAGTCCTCTGGCACCACATCAGAGCACCACGAGTGCTCATACAGCCGTGCCACAATGACCTTAGCTAATTCCCTGAGCACTTGGGAGTGGAGATCATCCAGGCCATCTGATTTAAATATGACCAGTCCCTCCAGAAGTTCCCTGACTAGATCCTCACTTGGCCTATGTGCACCTCCCCTGGGGCTTGAGGGGGGCCCAGTGTGGGGCCTGATCTGGTCCCTGCTCAGGAAAATGGAGACAAAGAAGTCATTTAATTGGTTAGCTTTGTCATCTGGTGTGACAACCAAATTTCCTGTCTTGCCGGGTCCCCGTGTTACCCGGAACCTTCTTTTTGCCCCCTATGTATTTAAAAAAGGACGTCTTGTTGTCCTTGATCTGGGTCGCTAGTCCCAGTCCCATTGCCACCTTGGCCTTCCTGATTGCTCTCCTGCATCCCCGAGCAACCGCAGTATAGTCCTCCCTAGTCATGACCCCTCCCTTCCATTGGGTGTGTGCCTGCCTTTTAGCTAGGAGACATTCCCAGATGCTTCTGGTGAGCCATGCAGGCTTTTACACCTTCCTGCTCCCTTTGATCTGTGTTGGGATTAGAGGGTCATCTTCTTAAGGAGTCACCACTCTTCTTGGACACCTGGCTCGCCTCCCCTCCAGGACACCAGTGCCTCCCAGGCTATTTTCCTTAGCTCATTGAAGTCCGCCCTCTTAAAATCTAGGGCTTCTGCCTTGCTTCAGGTCTTTTTCACCTTGCGCTGGATGGTGAATTCCAGCACACGATGATCACTGTTGCCCAGGTGGTCGAGCACCCTCAGCCCCCTCACCAGGTCCTCACCCATGGCCAGCACCAGGTCCAACAAGGCGTCTCCCCTGGTGGGGCTGTGCATCTCCTGGGTTCAATGGAGGTCCTGCATTTTGGCTAGGAACCTACGTGAGCGGTCAGACCTGGCTGACTGCTCTTCCCAGCAGGTGTCTGGAAAGTTCAGGTCCCCCATGATGACCACATCCTTTGACCTAACTACATCTGTGAGCTGACTTGAGAATTCCTGGTCTAGCTCTTCCCCTTGGTTGGGCGGTCTGTAATAGACCCCCACCGTTAAGTCTCTTTCCCCTCAACTGTCTTGTATTCTAACCCAGAGCACTTCAATGTGCCCCTCCTCTGATGCTATGCTATTTGATGAGGATATGTATTCCTCCTTAATGTAGAGTGCCACACCCCTGCCTTTCCTCCCTGTCCTGTCTCTCCTGTAAAGCCTATAGCCCTTGATATTCACTGCCCAGTCATGCGTTGGGTCCCACCACATTTTAGTGAGCCCCACTATGTCTGGGTTGGTGTCAGCTAGCAGGAGGGTAAGTTCCTTCTGCTTTTTACCCATACTATGAGCGTTTGTGTAGAGGCATTTGAGGCCTCCCGAGGATGTGTGCGCTGGCTCCCTATTCTCAGCATTGCCCTTGCCCCTGTTGCTTACTTGTGTATATGTTCTGCTCGTTGGTCTAGGCTGGGCTGTACTTGTGGGTTCTGCTTGGCTTAGTGGTCCAAGGCTTCCTACACCCTTATCTTCTTCCACCGACGAGCCTAATTTAAAGCCCACCGGAGATCTGCCAGCCTAGAAGAGAACACACACTGACCTTTAGGGGAAAGGTGGAGCCCATCCCATCCGAGCATGTCGCTCATTGTGATGTGCGGGTCCTTGTCAAGGAAGCCAAAGCCCACCTCAAGACACCATTCCTGAAGCCGCCAGTTGGTCTCTGTGATGCACATCTCATGCCATCTTCCAGGTCAGCTCACTGGTAGGACAGGAGAGAATACAACCTGTGCACCTATCTCCTTCAGCACGCCCCCCAGAGTGATGTAAAAATCGCGGTTCGTTTCTCGGGAGGCGAAAAAAAACCTTCAGCCACAGACACACTCTATTAGCAACACAAAAGGTATATATTTGCAAATAGGGTCAGAGAGAGAGACAAAAGATCAAACACTC
>NW_017728906.1:194798096-194824299 GCF_001723895.1 Crocodylus porosus
AGCTCTCCCAGTTCTTTCACCAGGGAGGGCTGACAGCTGCACTGTTTTAACAAGACACCAGGGAGGGCTGACAGCTGCACTGTTTTAACAAGACTTATTGATAATGCATTTTTAATAATATTTCTAACAAGAGCATGGTAGTCCACCATCAGGTGATCAGGGCTTCTCCTGGCCGCATCATTAGTACCCATATGGATTAGGACCATGGGGTAGTAATCGGTGGGCTGGATCACGGCCTGGATCATCCCTGTCATGGCCTGAATCTTTGCTCTGGGCAGGCAGTAGACCTCGCGTGTCAAGGGGTCCTGGCAACAGATGGGGCCCTATGTACCTCTCAGGATGGAATTGCCTATGAGGATCACATGACGCTTTCTTCTTCAGGACTGCTAGGCTCAGCCTATTTGGAGCGTGGAGAGTGTGGAGTTGCCTCCCGTCCAGTTGCCTCCTCTCCTTCCTTCTCCAGTGTTTTCAGGGCCTCGTACCTGTTCTCCAGGTGGACTGGAGGAACTGGTACTGCTGTGCTGCAAGCAGCCCTGGTTCTGGAGGTGACCGTCTGCCTGTCTGCAGTGGAGGGCGCCTCCTGAGGTGCTCCTTCCTTGGGTGTGCGGCCCTGCAGGGAAAGGAAATAACCACCAATTTCGTCCTCTGCCTCCCTGATTCCTCTCAGCCTGCTAACGTCCTCCTGGAACTCCCTCACCTGCACCTCCAGGACCCTAAGGCGGGAGCCTGCAGGACAGGTGTGGGGGTCCCCAATCCCTGCCCCCCTGGGCCTTGCTGGGCAACCCCCGCAGGGGACGCCAGCTTCCCCATGGGCTCTGTCTGGGTGGAGGCCTCAGACGAGCCTCGGGTAGGATGCGCCCCCCGAGCAGGGGCCCTAGCAGCACTCCCTGTCGACACCATTGTAGGAGTTGCTGTTTATTTATAGCTTAGTGCGGTGCCTTTGTCTTACCCTAGCAGGAGTCTCCCTCCTGGCCCTTCCTGCCTGCCCGCTGGCACGAACGCTGATGTAAATGCTGGCGCCCTCTGTTTGCGTGGCACAGCTCCCTACCAGGTCAGCTAAGAGGGATCCGGGGGGCTTCCCCTCTGGATCCAGCTCAGCTTTGTCTGTTCCCTCTGCCCACTTACCTTAGGGGGATCAGCTGATGCTGCCCCTGCTGCTGGTTCCTCTGTTGCTGCGTCCACCTCGGGTCAGGTAAGGGGGCGCACTTCTGTGCAGGACAGACGTGTGCCTGGATCCCTCCTCTTCTCCCTGCTCCTGGCTCCTTAGTGCTGGGAGCTACGTCAAACCACGGCTTTTAAAGGCCATGGTTTGAATTTCCTGCCGCTGCCCCAACAGCCAATTGGGAATGTAGGAGTTACCTTCCTGGATTAAATCAATCATGCAGAAGCATAACAAGGAGCGAGTGATCAGGACACCAGCCCTGGGTGCCCACACAGTTCTGAGCAGAAGTTACCAGTGCTGCTGGCCCACCCACCACTGGTGCCCCAGTTGGCCTGGCCTCTGCTGCTTCTCAGGGCACAGACCCTGGTCCTTATACTTCTGCATTAGGTCAGCATCCCATCTCCAACACTGTGCAGTAACAGTTATTTCAGAGGCAGTTATAAAATCATTGTAATAGGGGATTATAATTTTCCAGCTGCGAAAATACTGCAGACAGTTTGTGTTGGTTGAAAAGGATTGTGGGTCATATCTTCTAAATGTTTATCCTACCTAATGTCACTGCAGATGTATTCTTATACTTCACATCCTTTAAAATTCATATTAAGCCAGTATGTTCTGTAATGCTCTATGGTGCTAAGCACTGGCAGGTTGATTAATAAAAAACCTCTGTGGAATAATTTGGAGAAAAATACTGTTCTTGTTTGCAGTGCCAGGGAGTGGCAGGGAACCTAAAGATGCACAACACTTTTCTGTCCATTACTTTTTTAAGTGAAATTGGTGTCCAGGAAGATCTCTGCATTAGTGTCAGCTGGAAAGCCTAAAACTACAAACTCATATACCTAAAAAAGCCCTCACCCTAAATGGTAGCCAAAGGACAGTCCCTCTCACAGTTTCTCAATCCCTTCCTAAGATTCAACCTTTGAAAATATATTGATCACTGACAATTCCCTGTGAAGACAATGTTCCTCCCTTTATACATTGAAATGCTATTTAACTTTTGCCATTTTCTGACATCATTCAGATCATATGTTTTTCTGTATGGCTGCGGTTTATTTCACAAAGTGCTTACAGTTTTCAAGCACTGTGAGGTTGATATCAAGAAGCAATTTTTCTTCTCTCACATAGTTATAGGACCTAGGGCCTTTTTCACAAAATGGTTAACACTGGCAAGTTTAAAGCTGTTTCCCCCATTCCTTTGTATTACCCTTCACTTTCTCAATGTCCCGTGCAGAGGAGGAAATTTGATAATTAGCCAGGGAGAGACAGGCAAGGGGTGTGGTTATTGTTAGATGAATCATACCCCGGGGGTTGCAGAAGGCTCCACATACACTTAATTCTTCTAATTCTCTAGGGTTGTAATTATCTCAGGGTAGGTAAAATCCTATTTTTAGAAATGTCAATTTTCTTGATTTATTGGAATTTAAGAGCTCAGACAGCAGGCTTACGACTGGGACTTGCCAGCCCTGTAACGGTTGAGGCACTAGCAGTTGCATGGTAATAACTTGTGAGGGAAGTGTCCTGGGAAGGAGAGAGACTTCCTGATTTTCCCTAGTCCAGAAATGCCAGCAGACCTTTCAGGATTGAATTAGACCTAGTAAGAAACATTGCTGCTTTCTCTTCTGTGTGACTTCTGTCTATGGCCTTGTGCAACATGACGGTACCCACACTCTAAAGGTTAAGAAACAATTATCCTTGGTGAATGTTCACTGAGGAATTCTCCAGGCCCTGATTCCCCCTTCTCTCTTTTTCTCTCTTGCCTGTCACCCTCTCCCATCAGTGGCTTCTCTCAGTATCTTGTCTTAAAACCTCTCTCCATCTGATCTAAGCTCCTTCCACGCATTTCCATCTGCCTCCATGTTGTTCCTCTCTGTGTGTCCTTTAATTCAACCAAGCACTCTTATTCTTGGCAATCCCTCACAATC
Organism: Crocodylus porosus; assembly: GCF_001723895.1. Lineage (NCBI taxonomy): Eukaryota > Metazoa > Chordata > Crocodylia > Crocodylidae > Crocodylus > Crocodylus porosus. Next base: position 194,801,181 of record NW_017728906.1, read on the forward strand.
AATAATTGTCTTCCATGATTGTCATATCTGTGTGTCTGGAGATGGCTTAACCAGCATTGAAAGACTCTACTGCAGCTCGGATGTGTGTTTCTGTGTGGGGTGGGTGGCTCTGGATTCTTGATTTAGTCTGTGATGTGCTGTTTATACTGCTCCCACTTTTCCATCCTTTGTTGTTATCCTGAGGTTTCAAAGTACTGAGATCCCTGCAGCAGACTCTTCCTCTATTTGGGGCAGTCCTGGCAATAGTCTCTCACTAGTTGATGTTTATAGATTCGTAGATGCTAGGGTTGGAAGGGACTTCAACAGATCATTGAGTCTGACCTCCTGCCTAGGCAGGAAAGAGCGTTGGGGTCAGATGACCCCAGGCAGATGCCTGCCCAGCCTTCTCTTAAAGACCCCCAAGGTAGGGGAGAGAACCACCTCCCTTGGAAGCCCATTCCAAATTTTTGCCACCCTTACTGTAAAGAAGTTTTTCCTGATATCTAGCCTAAGATGTTGATATTGCATTTTTTAATTGGCCTTGAGAACATCCCTGGAGCACTTATTCTGCCCTCCTCAGCCTTGACTGAGCTGAGAGAATGAAACTTGCTTCGGGAGTCTAGAGTTGGACATCTAGATGACATGGCCAACCAAATGAAGTTGATGTCAGATGATCATTGCCTCAATACTCACTGTGTTTGCTTGTAGAAGGATGCAAATGCTGGTGTACCTGTCTTCCCACTGGATTCACAGCATTTTCCACAGGCAGCATTGATGGTACTTCTCCAACAGCTTTAGCTGTCGTCTTTATGGTGCCCATGTCTCACCTCCATATGGTCAGGAGGGGATCATGACTGCTTGATAAACCATGAGCTTGGTTTAAGGTCTGGTGTTGTGATCTTCAAACCTTCATTTCTTTAGATGTCCAAAGGCTGCACTTACATATTTGAGGCAATGTTAGATTTCTTTGTTGATGTCAGTCTTTTGTGAGAGATGACTTTCGACGTACAGGAAATACTCGATGTTCTCTGGAGTCTCACCATAGATCTGAAGTACTGGAGCTGGGGATTGTTCATTAGGACCTTGTTGGTGGAGGATCATAGTCTTCTGAATGTTGAATGGCAGTACCATTTTCTTTATGCCTTGGTAAAAACCTTAACGATTGCCTGAAGTTCTACTTCCAAATGAGCACGCCCTACATCATCATAAGTGTACTGGAGCTGAATGACTGAGGTTGGGGGGGGAGCTTGGTTTTGGTTGGGAGTCAGTTGAGGTTAAACAGCTTATAATCCATTTGGTAGTTTAGCTCTGCTCTGGCTTGAAGCTTGGTGGTGGTCTGATGTAGCATCTCAGCAGGGAATATTGAGAAGAGTGCTGGAACCTTGGAATAATGCAACCTTGCTCATCTCCCATTTTAACCATAAAGGGATCTGAGATAGAGTGATTTCTGAGAATCATCACTTGCTTACCATCATGGAGTAGGAAGAGAAGGGTGACAAATTTCTGTGGGCATCTGTCCTTCATAAGGACCCTCCACAACACTTCTAAGCTGACAGAGTAGAAAAGTTTTTTGAGGTCAGAGAAGGTCATGTAGAGAGGGTTATGTTGTTCTTGGCATTTCTCCTGCAGCTGGTGAGCTGTGAAGGTCATGCCAGTTGTGCCTTTTGATACCCTAAATCTACTGACAAGGCATCTGAAGTAGATGGAGTAGATGAAGTAGATGGAAATCTTCAAGCAGGGGGGAGAGGAGCTCACATCACAGCTTCATGCCCTCATGTTAAGGATCTGGAATGATGAGGCAATCCCAAATGGAGGTATTGCCTTGATGTCCACCACAGGAAAGATCAATGCAAGAACCCTCCTGAACCATCTCCTTCCACTTGCTGATGAGCTCCTCCCAGAATCTCACTCCCCAACACCCCTGCCTACTTGACCCACTTTAACATTAGGAATTCATCTAGAAATGAGCAGGAAGAGTTAAATGGGACAGTGCTTCAGAAAACACGTGCTTCCCTACTGCTCAAAATGCCTGATATGTTCCTAAACAATTTCCAGTCTTCAAACTGGTATTTTATAAGGTTTAGACCCCAGGTTTCCATTTATTCCTTGTAAAGCCAAAATAACTATCATCCTTCCCTCTCCTTATTATATTCCTGTTTTTAAAATGAATTTCATATTCTTGAAATTTTTGGAGATATAGGCCTAGAAATAAAAGTCCTCTATCTATTAAATGGATACCACATGGGCAACAGCAGTGCCTGTATAACAGAGATCCCATTCTGTCTATTCAGGTATATGCAGATGTCTTGTTAATATGAACTGGTGTGTTGGTAGGTTAAATAAAATTTTTTATTTTTGGAGAATCAGAGTCCTGGTTGATATTTATTAACTGTTGTGAATGTGAGCAAATTAATTAGATCCCAGTTCAGCAAATAGTTCATTCTTTGCTGAATAAAAAAGATGTGCTCATCTGCTAAAGTCTTATGCTGAATTCAGGTCACAATTCTCCAGGTTCCATTATACCATTTGCTATAGTACACAGGTATGTATGTCCCAAAGTCATTTATTGGACTACAGTGGAGTTTCTCTGGATTTACATCAGTGTAATGGAGAGAATCTGGCATGCATTGCATGAGTTTCTGTGTGTAAAATGATGATAATACCTATTTCAAAGGGATTTATTCATTAATTTATTAGTTAATAATAATAATGCTATTATTAGTATTTACTTGTCTTTGAATGCATAATAGTAAGGATTTGTCTGTCATCTTTTAATCTCCCCTTTTGCGCTAGTGATAAAAATAGCAGGTCATCCTTCTTCAGAGTCAACTGAATAAGTCATAGGAAACTAGAAAAAATAGCCTTAGAGGTTTTTCCCTTTTTCTGATTGGGAACACTTTCTCTTTCTAATAATTGCCATTGAAAATTGTTTGGCAAATTCCGTGATGACAACATTAAGGTTGCAATGTAGGGTCTGGGGTGTTTGACACATGTACTCCTCTGATTAGAAGAGTTGTGGGAGCTGAGAGGGGTTATTCCACAGACTAACCTTCTTGCATTTCCTTGTATCTGTGACTGTGTGTGTGTGTTCACTGTGGAATGATATTAATGGATGTATAAACCAACACATTATGGTATAAATATGCAGATGTATATGTTTGTTTAATTTTTTTCTGCCCATAAAGCTTGCCCGTGTCCATGACATTCCTCTGTGGCTATTGCTTTAGAGAGAAGTAAACAATATAAATGTACACGGCTTAATGACCTCCTGTATCATAGTTTGCATGTGTCACGTAGTACAGCAACTGAAGTCAGTCACATGACATATGCCTCTGCTGACACTAGAATGGCTCCTGGGACCCACTTCAATTTGCAAGTTTGTTGAGTAGTCCTTTATTGATTAGAATGTCAATTACCATTTCTCACATGCTTACATTAATTACAGTGTCCGTGGAAGTGTGGCAGAAGGAAGGCTATCATTGATGATATTAGGCTGTCAGTTAATAGTGACTATGAATTTGTAGCACCTTGAGAGTGCTGGGATGATCATTTCAAGGATGAAAACACACTGCTGAAGATTTTGTACGGCAGTAACCATATGTCAGATTTTAATGTTTGAGCTCCTTTCAATTCTTTTTGTTTCAAAATACCATTCACTACAAAAAAAGGACATAAGGCAGGGTCTCGTATTAAAAATCAGGCTTGAACTAACACAAAAAGCAAATAGAGAATCAGTGAGCCTGGCTACGGTAGCTTGTCCTTGTTCCTGGCACTGCCATTGAAAAATCCCACCCATGTGTTTCTTCTCCACATCCTCCAAACCTGGAACTGAGGCTGCTTCTGGCCATGGTTTCAGTCACATCGGAGAACTTGAGAGTGGCGGTGAGGGCATTCCAGCGTGTTTTCACTGCCTCTGTTTTGGGTTCAGATTGTGAAGCATGGGTGGGTGAGACTTATTTGTGGTGGCTCACCAAGAACACCAGGGAGTGAATGTCATTATGCCCAGTGCTCTTCGAATTAGGATATACAGAGAAATTTCTTACACTCCATTTGGTATGTGATGGAGAACTCGCTTCCAAATGTGGAGTCCCATATTCCTTTACTGTAAAGGGACACTGCTTTACCTTAAAGGGACACCGTCATTTTCTTTTTTAAAACTCTCCTTCTTGTTGTGAGTGATGCCTAAGACTATTATTGCTAAAGGAAATCACAGTTGGCAAGGGGTGGGAAGGGTAACCTGCTAAAAAGTTAAGTGATATTACCTCCTGCATCCTACTGGCCATGTTTTTATAGTTAGTGTCACTGCTTTTTCCTCTGATTAAGAGGAATCTGAGTCCAAAACTGTCAAATTATTATACTTAACCTGAGCACATTGGGAATCCTGGACTAGGGACAGAAGTTACACATAAACTGGTATAAGTGATCAGGAACTGGTTCAAATGTGTAATACAGCAGAAGTTCAGTGCACATAAACTGCTTTCATATGGCTGAAACCAGTTTAAGATAAGCCTGGTTAGATGTAGTGTCCGACTCAACTCATTTAGGTTAAATTGGTTTGTTGTACTTCTGTCTTATATCCCCTCCAGATTCAAGTTAATTCACTGTCCCCTGGCATCCCAGGATGCTTTGCACTTCCCCTGGAAATCTCCCCTTGCTGGGTGGGAAGGCTAGCCTTGGCCCATGCTATCTGCTCTGATCAAGCAGGGAGGTGTGCTTTAGTGCCTCCTGGCTTCTAGCCTGGGCCAATGCAGATGTGTGGCTGCATTTCCAATGTCAAAAGTGAATGTCTGTTCACTTGCTTATCAGTATAACCTATGCATCTTAGACGAACCTGCAAAGATTGAATCAAGTCAGTCTTGGGCTTTTTGACTGTCTGTATTTAGCCCTAGTGACACAAGTCAAGTCTGTACCTGTGTGGTTAAGGCATTATGGGAGACATGGATTCCAATGGCTATGAAATCATAAGTTTAGAAAGGACTTCAAGGATCTTCTGAACCAGGAGTGCGCAACCTGAGACACACATGCCAGAAGCAGCATAGGCAGTCTCTGTGTGGCATGCAGTAGATTAGGGAGAGAGCAGGGAGCATAGCAGCAGACAGGGGAGGAAGCAGAAAGCAGAGAAACATATTGGGAGGGGAAGGGGATGGGAATGGTACTCAGGGAGGTTGTGGGACTAATTCATGATCCACCTGCCAAACAGGCTGACCCTAGTGATCTGTTCCATCCCCCCACTTATATGTATAATTGCATGCTCTGGGATAGTATAAGACCAGTGTGCTAGTCCTATACTGTCATAGAAACATAGAAAATGAGGGTTGGAAGGGACCTCAGGACGTCTAGTCCGACCCCCTGCTCAGAGCAGGACCATCTCTAACTAGATCAACCCAACCAAGGCTTGGTCTACCCAGGTCTAAACCTTCAAGGATGGAGAGTCCACAACCTCTGTGGGTAACCTATTCCAGTGTTTTACTACCCTCCTCATGAGAAAGCTTTTCCAAGTCTTTAGCTTAAATTTCCCTTGATGCAACTTTAGGAAGGGGGGAAGGCCATCTTAACTTGGCAGCAGGTCAGAGAATTTCTGCGTAGCATGACTCAAAATATCGGATATTTTCAATCCTTTATATATCGCTTTGCAATGGAAATTCTAAAAAATCCCTTTTATAGCAGCCAGAATACAGTGCTATACAATAAATCCAGCCTTTCTCCTTATGTGCTGTTTTTCATATGCAGCACAGTTAAAATAGGCCAGGGTTAATGGCAAGATAGAAGTTCTCTTTATTGTTATGGGTGGAGTCAGAACTAATGGGAATTACTTGTATTGTAATGAAAATAGGCCTAGTCTGTTCACTTTTATAAACCAGTGTTCTCATCCTTCTCTCTGAGATTTTATACGATCCTTAACATTTTTGTATTCAAGCTATATTTGTCATCTGCCTACCCTCATGCAGAGAGAGCTCAGCCAGAAGCCGCTCGGCATCTGTAAAGATCTCCACAGGAGCACTTTATGCAGCAGAATCAGCATATTTTCCATCCACTTTAGTTCCATCCCCACTATACACTTTTGGAGCTGCCTTATACACTTTTGGACCTGCCTTAGGTTGATTTGGGATGTTCCTCAGAATGAAAGTTTTTGGCCAGCCATTCTAAGTACACTTACCCCAGCTGGGGTCCTGCACCCCATGGTGTTACAGTACCTTCCTACTGGTATCCTGTGCCGTATCCATATATCATCCTCAGTCATAGAATTTTCCCTTAAATCCACTTATTTTTACAGGACCGTGTTAAGAGACCCCAGCTTTCATTTAAGAGTCTTCTCCCTCAAAAAAGAAAAAAATATGTACTGCTGGCACTTGTGTTTGCAAGGCAAAGTTTGAACATAACTGAGAGCATTTTGTCTACATTACACAGTCCTTCCAGCAGAGCTATGTCAATTAAGGGAACATAAAAATCTGAAACATAAAAATGACAATTTGCTGATTGCTGAATGTGCAAGGAAGTGTCAAATGCATTTATTAAAATAACCAGGGAGCTACTGTTTGCTTTTTCCTAGTTCCATTTTAAATTTAATTCCTTATAAACTTACATATAATCATTTTATCTTAATCAGTGAATGGAAGCTGCCCTATGTCTACTATGAAAGGCGCCCCTGTTTAAAAAGTGTCAGGACATTTCAGCCCTGGTTCGCTTGGAGGAATTAATTTCCTAGTCATTTTTTAAGGCCAAGCAGTGCCATTATAATCATCTCCTCTGACCTTCTGTATTGTACACACTAGAATTAAACTCAGTGATCCTCAAACTTGACTATTTGTGGCTGAAGTAAAGAATATTTTTGAAGCACACTTAAACCTGAGGTTAGAAGTGTGAGTAATGGAAATCTAGCCATTCTCTTGGTAAGCTACCCCAGTAGTTAATTACTCCCTTTGTTTACAATTTTGTATTTTATTTCCAGGTTGAGTTTCTTGGACTTCTGCCTCTTACTGCTATTGGATCTTGTTTTGCCTGCTTCTGCTAGATTAAATTTCTCATTGGTATCAGTATGGTACAACAATTACCTGGAGATCATTAATGGGCTTCCACTGATGTGTCTATACTATGTCCTCATTGGGTCCCAGGAGGGCTACACTTGTCTATGTTGTTCCCTCACACTCATTTTTGCAAGCACAAAAGCCAAAAGCATGGCAGTTAAGCTCCTCTGCGGTGTCTATCTGCAGCTATTTCCAAGACCTAGGTCTCCAGCATACTTGACAGCCATTACTAGGGATGCCCCAGAGTGGTTTCATCATCACATTACCACATTTGGTGCACACAACTGGGACTGTGCGGATAGGGCACGTTCAGGTGTATCCATCACAGGACTGTAAATATACCCCACATCTTCAAATACTGAAGCCACTAGAGTCCTTCCAGGGAAGCAGTCTATAGATGTAGCTGGGCTAGATGTAGATAGCTAGTTAATAGGATTATTTAGAAGCCAGTTGCATCTGTATGGTTTCTTCCTTCTTGAAGTAGGGTAGAGAGAAAAAGCACCACAATGAGTAATAAGGATGGGATTTCTAATCTGGGAACAGAGCAGAATAGAACAAGCCTGCAAGGACCTATTCATATAGGAAGGAAGATGATTAACCGTGTCTTGCTGTGCGGGGAAAATGGACTTCTTTGATAGCTCAATGGCGAACTGAACCAGAACAGCATGTAATACTGCTAATAATATCAGTGATGAGAGAAAGAGAGCAGTTTTACTGAGGACAATAGGGGCTCAAGCCTGTAACTTGCTGCACAGGCTATCAACTCTTGTTATACCAGCAGACAGAACATTTTGCAGAATTTGACCAATCACCTATTCCTAGAGGCACTGGGGACTGCAAATGTTTCAGCCTTTAAAGACACAAATAATTCCTGGACATTTGGCTGAATTAAGGAAATTAAGAAAAGATTGTCAACTTGAAGAGAGAGTTTAAAAGGTTCAATAAAGGGCATGTTAGTGTACTACACCAAATGAAGAAAGCCAAAAACAGTGAAATGACTGAAGCTGATTTGACATGCAAATGTGCTTTAGAAATTGCTCTTTCAATGAGAGAGAAAAAAGCTTCTGAAGGTGCTAAAGAATTGTTTGAACATCACGTGCAACCTCTAAGGTAGAGGTGAAGAAGATAGTACAAAATGAAGAATAGAAAAGACTGTATGGTGTCACTGCCAAATAGCACGTGCCATCACTTTTCCATGCACTATCCTGTTGTGTTGAATCTCCGAATCAGAATCAAAGCAAAGGACCCTTTAATCTCTCCAAATTGATTCGGAGAGATTTGGAAAGATTCAGTGATTTGGACACAGACACAGCTTTCAATGATTTTTTCTACATATCTCTAGATAGCAAGCTGCTTATGAATGGTGCAATGCTGGGGCACATGGAGTGTCCCACAGGAGTGCAAGGGCTCCCCAGCATGCTCGGCAGCATACCCAGAAATGGATCAGAAGTGCACTGGGGGCCCCCAGCTTGGCGACTGGTGCTTCCTGGGTGTGTGTGTGGCAGGGGGCACTTGGGGTTTCCCTATAGCTGATCACTGAGCTGGGGGAGTGCTCAGGGTGTGTGGGGGGGTGCACCACTGTGCTCCCCAGCAGACCTGGAAGTGTCCGATTCATCACTGAGCATGTGGAGGCCCCCCCGGCACTACTGTGGGGATGCTCCATCTGCCCCAGGATCGCAGCATTCACAAACCGTGCTGGTACTTCGAGGTATGTAGAAAAAGACATTTAAAGTTGAGTCTGAATCACTGTTTCTCTGAATCAGCATTGAATCTTCGGATTTGGCTGAATCGAATCAGGGACAGTGATCCGAATCAACAAATCGAATCACTGGCCCTGATTCGGGCTGAATCCAAATCGAATAGGGCCAGCTTCGCATACCCCTATGAATCAGCACACATTGGAGCAGGCATTGGGCATGGTTATAGGTGCTGTAGGTTACTTACTAATTAATGATTTGAGAGTTACTGCTTTCTAGGGAAAAAAAAGACATATATTATATATTATGGCCTTTATCCCAAATGAGTAGAGGCCTTTGCATATATTACCCTTAAGTAAGTTGTGCTCCATTTTACCATCTGTTAAAAAAAAGTCTGTACTGCATAATGTAAGGAATTCATCCATGTTAGTGAAGCTGAGGTACTATGATGATGAGCACTACAGAAAAGCTGGTGAGGCAATTAAGAGCTTCATATTCAGGACCATGTTTGAATAGTGTTCGGTAAATACTACTGAGTTGAGCCACACACTGAAATTAATTTCACTTCAGATTCCCCCCGGCCCCCGACCTCCTCACCTTCTGCTTGAATTTCCAGCTATATTGGAAGAGCAAAGTCTGAAAATTATGTGGTGGGAAATGTATCTTCAGCAGTAGAAAACCCTGAAATATTTTTGGTGTTTTTATTTTCTTTATTCTCTATTTCTTACCCTTCATATACCCTCAGATATGAATGGTCAGGGCTTCATTTCTATACTCATTACTGACTTCAAAACTTGATTCCAAAAAGCCATGAAAATGAGGTATTTTCATCATTTTTGTGTGTTCTTTGTTCACTTACTGAAACTCAGAATTTATCCAGGTAGTCATGTCAGAAAAAGGCTGTGTATATCTTTATCCACACCATCCCTTTTCTGTGTGCCAATAAAATACAATTACATTAATAATTCACACACACACAAATCGTAAACCTGACACATGAGAGGAAGTAGATATATAGGAGTGTGTGTTTATGCATCCATATGTGTGTGCATACATCTTCACAAACACATTGTGTGCATGATGGTATGTATTTATGCACATAAAATAAACATCAAGGCTAAGTACAGATGTTCAGAACACCTAAGATGGAAATGCTTAAGCTTTGTGCTTTCCTCCAAGTGCCCTAGGCTAGGTCAGGAGGGAACAAAACAGACATTCTCCCTTCTGTGCATGGGGGAAGCAGGGTTCCTGCATTGGCTGATGGAGCACTTGAGCACACCTCTCAGCAGCTGGGCCACCCCTGATTGGCCAGTCTGGCCTTCTCCTCAGCCCATCCCCCTGACCAGCAGCCATCTTTCAGAAGTAGCTGGGAGCACGCTGGCCCCTCCTCCCCCAGCTGGTGCTGTCTGTCTCATGCTGGAGGCGGGGGGCGGTGGGGCTGGATCGACATGGTGGGGGTATCTTCTCCTCCACCAGCGCACCATGCCCAGAGAAAAAACCCCAAGCCCTAGGAATCACAGCAGCTGCAATCCCAAGGGTCTGGGGGGTTTCACTTACCCCTAAGCCTTAGGGATCATGTCTGCCATGGTTCCTAGGGCTCAAGGGTGCAAGTAGGCTCTGGACCCTGGGGATTGAGGCTGCTGTGGTCCCTAGGGCTTGGAGGTTTTTCACTGGGCATGGTGCACTGGGCCCACTTCCCACTGCACGAGCCAGCCAAAACTGGGGTTCAGCCAGTTTGAAACCAGTCTGTGTGCACTGACCTTCTGTTCTGTTACAGTTTTAGACTGGTTTTCAATCACGTATACTAGTTTACATGTCATTTCTGTCCGTAGCCCAAAGTATTGTAGTTCTGTTTCCTTGTTCTTAATAAGCATTTTATTATTCTTTCTGATCCTTTTTTATTTATTTATTTTTTTTGCACAGAATTGTCCTGTGAACAAGGGTTGGTTGACATTTCTGTATAATTAACTGGGATTATGTGGGAGGAAGGGCAGGCCCTGTAGTAAAGGTGCTAATGTGGCACTGGATAGACTGAGGTTCAATTCCTAGTCTCACCACTGACATCTTGTGTGAATTTGATAAGGTTACTCCATCTGCCTCCGAGAGACCTACAAAGGAAGCATGCTCATCAGGAGTTTCACTGGGTTACTTGTCATCTCTAGTTTCCATAACATGATTGACATCAATACTATGTTGGTCTGAGGGACACAAGATGAATCGATAGGCATCATATTTTTGTTCTTTGTGTTTGCATCTACACGTATGGTATAGTGTGGAGTAGACTAAATAGGTCTGCCATAAACCATCTACCTATATGCTTATATAAGGGCACAGTAAACTAATTAACTCCACTTTAAGGTAGTACTCTTGGGGTAAATGCTACCATGTGTAAACGTTGGCCGCAAGCATAAATTGCACCCAGTCAGCCCAGCCAGCCAGCAGCCTGCTCCACCCTGGCTCAAATAGCTACTGTCCCAGGCACACACATAGATTCTGCACCCCGCAGCAGTTTACTGCTCCAAAGTTTATTGTGTCACATTAATTGCACATATAGATGCACACGATAGATCCTAAAGGCCCTAATCAGATTGAACCACCTAATTTGCTTGGCAAGTATATTTGAAAGCATGCTAGAAATTTTCCACAACGACTAGTGGTTTTGGGTGACCATTCAGAGACATGTTGAAGACTTATTTTCAAGAAGTGATGAGTTTCTGAAAATCAAGTTTTTTTAAGGCACTTCAAAATGGGCACCCTTAACCACTAATCACTTTTGCAAATCTTGGCCATAGTTTCTACCCGAAACTGTTCAAGGTCCCATTAATAATCCTCTGAGTCACCCAGTCTTCTCTACAAGCATGGTCATTAATCATAGATGAAGAACCTGAAGGAGTAGCTAAAACAGGAGAGGCTATGAAACAAACAAGCTAACATTACACTTACAGCATTTGATTGATTTAGAGCATTTGCAGGAGCTGAGTAAAGACTCTGCTGAGGTTTCACTAGAGTTGCCAAGGTAGTTGCTACTTCTAGAAAAGGTCAGAGAAGTTAGACATAGCTGGATTGTTCACAGATGGCTGATGCTGTCAGCTTTATTTGAAATAATCCATACTTGAGTTTCAAGGGATGAATCATTCAGTTTCTACTACGCAGAGGGCGATGTAGTTAACAAGTTTTATTTTGCCAATGCTTTTGGTACTCTTGGTGGCTTTATATACAGGTCTATAGTCTTATTTTGTATCTATATCACTTTAAATTCTTTTGAAGAGGAGCAGGGGGGATGTGGCGGGGAGGCAGGGATAACTTTTTCTATTTCACAGCATAAAGATGCATCAAACTCTCCCAAAATGGTATAGTTGGATCAGGGTAGGTTTCTTTTTGCTGTGTGATCATATTTGTTCATGATGGAACCTGTGCTTATACCTGTCTATGATTCCTTAATGTGCTATTATTTTTATATACAGTGCCTTGATTTAGCATTCAGATGTAGAATAGGCTTTATAATCATTATTTTATTTGCAGTTGTACCACTTATCCTATTAACTTTGCATAGACTCAAGCTAATTGACCCTATCTAAAAGAGTGTTCAATATTTGACTCAAATCTAAGGGCCCCAAGAATTAATACAAAAGCATATTCCTTTGTAGAATACCTTGCATAATATTTGGAATGAAGTTGCTAAGTGACCCATTAAATTAAGGTAGCATCCAGCGTGAATCCTGAACATTTACTAATGTTTGCATAGCCGATACTATAATCACTGGTACATTGTTTAAAAACAGAAGCCTGCCACTAAATATTATCTTTATTTTTGATGACTCCCCAGTAAATGTTCTGCTATGGTAGCCCATGGGGATTGGTACTATATGGGAGTTGACAAAAAAAAAAGATCAGGAACTAGAACAGCCCAAATTATTATTCTCGTTCAAAAATCGAGGCCTCTAGAAATGGCATCTAAGCAAGATCTAATTACCAATGCTTGATCCTGGAATGGCTGTGAGATATGTGAATACAGTGAATTTGCATATGCAAATCTTAATGTACTTTCTGTTACTTTCTGTTGAATCCGCTCATGCCAATGCATTCAGAGTTGTACTTCGTATTTTCAATATATTCTGTGCCAGTCAGTCTAGCAGCACTTTTCTCCCACACTTCTAGCTGGAGTTATTAATTATGGAGGCCCTGGGACAACATCGCAATGTCTTCCTTGTAAACTTTGATTTTAAGTCTATTATTCAGGGTTAAATCTGTAATAGCTCAAGTGAATTCAGTAGTCTTATTCTCGATCAGTGGTTCACAACCTTTCTGGAATCAAGGCAGCTTTCATAGGACTCAAGGCACCCCTCCATTGCTCCTAGTCCTTTCACCTTCAGCCACAGAGAAAAGTCTCTCTCTGTCCTTTTTATAATTACCTTTTAGGTATTTAAAGACTGTCATGAAATCCCTCCTCAGTCCTCTCTTCTCCAGACTGAATAATCCTAATTCTTTCACCTTTCCTCATAAATCCTGGTTGTGTTGTTTTACACCAAGTCACAGAAGTCCTAAACAATTCAATGATTTTCAATTCAAACCTGATACAGCTATACCCTCCTAAAAGCTGCTGTCTGCACAGGGTAAGTTATTTACTTTATGGTCCCCATTTTCCAAAATGGAGGGTGAATTTTGGCCTCTTGCCATCATATCTCCTTCTCCTTTTGGAACAAGCTCAGCTGTTCCACACGTACCAGTCTCTTCACCTGGATGAACATTAAGGACATTTATGACTTATAATAAACTACAGGCTCCTGCTTGCACACAGGAGAAATGTAATGATCTTCTCCACCCACTGCTACAATTCCATGGCAAGTGTCAGAGGCAGCAGAGCCACTACAAGAGGGCAGGGAGGTTGGAGTACAAGCATGGTCCTTCCATATCAAACAGCCCTTATCTTCCCCAGAGGCCAAGAGATGTGAAGAACAGCACAGTTTCTGAGTGCACAACTTACTCTTCCTCCAAATACTGTTTCTGTCATGGTTCAAAATGGCACTATTGTGTTGATATTATTAGAATCTATATTTACTGAAAAGTAATACTCTAATCAGGGTATGGACAAGATGGTAGGGCTGAACAGGAAAAGGCTTATCCCATCAACAAGCGTTTGGGTATTTTCAGAAATATCTACTCAATATAGCTTCTAACAGAGAATGGAGAGGTTCATTACACCAGGACCAGAAAATAAAGCTCAATTTCTTGCCGGCCTTCCTGTGTGTTGCAGATGTATTGCATGGTTTATAGGACGAGCCAGATAGGAAACAATATATTTTTTTTCCTAGCAAACTTTCTTGAGGTTCAAAACTATTCCCTTTTCATAGGATTGTAGAAAAGTAGGGATAAAAGGGACCTCTTAACGTCATTTCATTCAAACCCCATTCTCAAGACAGATTGTGAGGGCCTCTCATCAAGCATGCCTGGCTGGGCCAACCACCTAAGATACCGCACCTGCCCCTGCCCTTTGGCTAATGCAGCTGCCCCAGTTCTCTGCCGCTGGATTGGCTGTTGGAAGCTCAGCTCACCCCTTATAAGAACACCTGCAGCCTCAGGCTACAGGCACACCTTGACACCTGTGCCAGCAAGCCTTGTGTTCACAGCTCCCCTTGGTTCTCCTGACTTTGGACCCTGGTCCTGAATCTCCCCTGAAACTGTGCTCGGAAGTGCTGGCTCTTCTCTCGTGGGCTTCCTTGGCACCCTGACTCAGCTTGGCTTTCTTGCCCCTGATCTCGGATTCTCCCTGGAACTTGACACCAGCTCTTTGACCCCCGGCTCCTCACCTTGGCTTATATCTTGGACTGCGTTTCTTGGATCTCCCCTCTTGGCTCCCCTGGAACTGAGTCCCATGGTCCCTGCTCCACTGACTCAGACCCAACTCGACAATCTGGTAATCTGTGCCTCCGTCCTACTGACTCCCTAGTTGTCCCTCAGGGCCTATCCATAGGCCTAGTGCAGTGGTTCTCAACCCAAGGCCTGTGGGATGGATGCATCCCAATCAGCACACTGCTTCAGCCCATGTGTCATCCTGTTAAGTGGATACACGAGAAGTAAGTTGTGTGGGTGTAGCCCACATAACACATTGAGAGCTGCAAGTGTGACCCACTATGGCAAATAGGTTGAGAACCAGAGGCCTAGCTGCTCACATCCCGTCTGAACGCTTACACAGATCATCTCTGACAAAAACCATCCCAGCAAAGTGTCTGTGTAGCCTGCTCTTGAAAACTTCCAGGGATGGAGATTACATAATTTGTCTGGCTAGCCCGTTCCAATGCTTGATCACCCTCACAGTAAGAAAGTTCTTCCTAATCTTCAACCTAAATTTCCTCTGCTGCAGTAAGAGTGGTGCATTCCTGCAAAAAGTTTTGTTGCATCATCTGCCTGTTCAAATGAAACATGTTTTCATCAATATTCCCAGCCATCTCTGTCTGCAGCCTGACACACAATGTACCCTAGTGTCTGTAAGTTTTAACGGTGGTAACAGAGTCAGATCCCATTCACAGGTGCTGGTGCATCTGATTATTTTGCTATTCTTCTTTAGTGCCAACTTTGTGCTAAGTGGTTTGAGACAAGAGTTTCCTATCCATGCATGTGAGGGCCTCTAGTATTTCAGGCTGCTGGTTGAAGTTATTCTTAGGAATGTATGAATATCAGGCCACATGATCTTAAAAGCATTTCACTACGTGCAAAGTTACATTCAGTAAATTTAACAGGAGCTTTACACGATATGATTTGGCTTCATAAAGAAAAGTTGAAGAAAAATATTATCTCTGGTACTTTAAAGTAGCTCACAATGCTTTTACTGCTTTACCCTATTTAACAAAAACACTCTCTCCTTTTCATTCGTGTTTGCAACACTGTAGTGCTGTTGTTGAATGGGTTGAAAGTACTACTGAATAAAGAGGTGAAAAGTCAAGAAAAAGATTCCAGAGAGACGAGGTGCTTTATTTCTCTGAATTGAAATCCTTAAACTCATCATTAAAGCAGCCAGGTAAAAAGAGTCCTTTATTCAGCAGAGGGCATTACATAGTCATTCAGACTTTAGAATCTCTTTTGAGTGGAATTCAAAGATTTAGTAAAAAAAAATCTTTGGAGTACTTTCTGCTATGCAGCTTTCTTGCAAAACATGAAACACAATGTATTGGAGGGTTGCTGTTTTTAAAACATACCAAAAAAGGCTGTAATTACAATTAAACAGGGGATTTATTTCTATGTAATGTATTTTAGTACATGTTGACACACTATGAAAAGTAGGGAAATGCTGTTACCTCATCTGCTGACAGGTTTAACCATCATGCATTACATATCGCTCTCACTTTCCTAACACATAGGCTTCAAGTCTTGCTGTCCGTTGGGTGTAGCTACATGTGCACTTTGATGCAAAGTTACCTATTTTACTGTGCATTAAAGTGTCACATAAACAAACTGTGCAATCACATTAATGCTTAGTTAAATAGGCAACTGCTCATTCAGTGTCACTTAAAAACCATGTGCATTCATTACTGCGCATTAAGGCAACCTAATGCACATTTTTTAGTACCTCACACTGGAGGTACTAAATTTAGTACACATTAGAAAAAGCACCTTAATGCACATGTAGATATGCATTATGACACATTCTGGTTCTATGTGTATCAAGGTGCAAATCTTTGCTTTTGGGTCTCCTAAGCCTCTGAAGCTTATACTGCAGGTTACTAATTCAGTGACCATGTGTTTGTCAGATATCTAATAGGTAAAATTAAATTAGTTCACGTTGTATTTTCTTTTTTTAATAAGGAAAGAGTAAATGTGTTTCTTAGCCTAGCTCAAACTATCCATCCCTAAGGACAGATGAATGGCACTGGGCCAGTCCATGTATCAGATCCCCCATATGGGGACCAGTTCTCAGGCCAGATATTGTTCATGGGTTTATGTCTACAGGCACAATCCAGTGCACCAGACTAACCCTTCATGCTGGGCCAGATGTGGACTAACCCCACGTTAGACTGTCCTCATGTACTGGATCCAGGTGTGGGCTGACCCCACAGTTTGGCATGTGGGGGGGGGTCATCATCTGACCTCCAGAGTCCCCCAAGGGTCCAGAAATTTGGCAGTGTGGGAGCAGTTTCAATGTCAGTTCCCATGGCTCCTAGAGCTTCTGCTCCCCTCTGCCAAATACGGGCTAGAAGACATGGCTCCACAGGAAGGATCTGGCCCATGAGTGATAAGTTGAGTACCACTAATCTAGCTGGCTTTTATCATCTAGCCTAAGCAGTATTCAGAGCTAGATTTTCACAATTGATTTGTTCCTATTTAAGTATTCAGAAATGTGACCAGATTTTCAGAAGTGATTCATAGATCTTATTCCAGCCATTTATCACATAGTAGGCACATGTACATGTGCATTAATGTGCTGTATGTACTGTGCATTAAGTTAAGTACGAATGCACAGTAACTAGCACTACTGCACAGTAGCAGCAGGACATACCTTTTTAGTGACACTAATGCTCATTAATAATGTGCTAATGTGCTTTTGCTGTGATGCGCTAATACACAGTATAATTAGTCTACTGCACATTTGGTGTCTTACGTACACACACCCAGTGTGATCCTATTCCACCCTGTTCATGTCCCTGAAAAAGAGTTGATAAAAAAGTTGTGTAGGTCCTCCTACATTTTGCTTTTCATGACTAGCTTTAAGGCAAAACAGCAGAAATAACCCAAACTATACCTACGCTGTGATGGGCTCTACATTAGCTGTTACCACTCAGGAAAGAGATCTGGGAATAACTGTGGACAATTTGCTAAAAACATCAGCTCAGCGTTCAGCAGCCATCAAAAATGCAAAGAAAATGTTAGAGATTAAGAAGCAAAACTGAAAGTATCATTATGCCCCTCTATAAATCCACAGCATGTCCATACCTTTAATACTCTGCCCAGTTCTGGTCTCCATACATCAGAAAGAATATAGAAAAAATCACCTTCTAACCTTTGGAACAGAATCATCAGCAAGGAAGGAGTAGGAAAGGTCAACACCAGTTTCATAAGTTCATAGTTGGGAGGGTCGGAAGGGACCTGAGCAGATCACCACTATGACCCCCTGCCATGCCAGGAAAGAGGACTGGGTTCAAACGACCCCAGCAAGGTGTTCATTCAGGCTCCTCTTAAAGACCCCCAGGGTAGGAGCCAGCACCAGTTCTCTTGGAAGTTGGTTCCAGATCCTAGCTGCCCTGACCGTGAAGTAGCGCCTCCTGATATCTAGTCTGAATCTACCCTCTGCCAGCTTGTGACCGTTATTTCTTGTCACCCCTGGTAGTGCTCAGGGGAACAGGGACTCCCCCAATGTCTGCTGGTCCCCTCTGACTAGTTTGTAAATGGCCACTAAATCCCCCCTCAGCCTTCTCTTGTGGAGGCTGAACAGGTTAAGGTCCCATAGCATCTCCTTGTAGGGCCTGCCCTGCTGCCCCCGGATCATGTGGGTGGCCCTCCTCTGGACCCTTTTCATGTTGGTCACATCCCTCTTGAAGTGTGGCGCCCAGAACTGAATGCAGTACTCCAGTTGTGGCCTCACCAGTGATGCATAGAGGGGGAGGATCACCTCCTTGGACCTGCTCGAGATGCATCTGTGGATGCATGTCAAGGTATGGTTGGCCTTCCTGACTACATCCCCATACTGCCGGCCTATGCTCTTCTTGGCATCAATGATGACTCCAAGTTCCTTTTCTGCCTCTTCACTGATGAGAAGGGAGTTCCCCAGTCTGTAGGTCTGCTGCTGGTTCTTCCTCCCCAGGTGCAGTACCTTGTACTTGTCAGTGTTGAAACCCATCCTGTTGTCATCCGCCTACCTCTATAACTTGTCTAGGTCTGATTGCAGCCTATTCCTCCCTTCTAGCATGCCCACTTCTTCCCACATCTTAGTCTCAACTGCAAATTTGAACAGAGTGTCCAAGTTGGTGATGAAGAAGTTGAACAGTGCGGGCCCAAGGACCGAGCTCTGCGGAACCCCACTGCCCACATCTCTTTAGGTTGAATAGGACCCGTCCACCACCACTCTCTGACCACAATCTGACTATTGACCCATTTGACCCAGATGTTGACACCACAGTCTCCTAGTTTTTTAAAATGAGAACAGGGTGAGAGAAAGTGTCAAAGGCCTTCCTAAAGTCCAGAAAGACTACGTCCACTGCTACCCCGTGGCTAAGGATTTTGTGACCTGGTCGTAGAAAGCCACCATGTTGGTTTGACAGGAGCTGCCTCTAATGAACCCATGTTGGTTGCCCCTAAGCATAATCTTCCCTGCTGGCCCCTTGCAGACATGCACCAGGATAATTCTCTCAAAAAGCTTACCCAGGACCGAGGTAAGACTGATTGGTCTATAGTTTCCTGGGACCTCCTTCCTCCCTTTTAGGAAAATGGGAAGCACGTTGGCCCTCCTTTTGACCAAATGTGCAGAACATGGACCCACCATCACCAACATGCTCTTCTTCCAGAAAAATAAGCACAAGATATCATGTTAAAACCCACAATCTAATCCTTGACACCTGATTGACTATGTCATTGTCCATGCACAGGATTGTAAAAACATCCACATTACCAGAGCTATGCTAGGAGCTGATGTTTGCTGTTCTGATTACTGAATCATCAGGTCATTTATGTCACTCAAACTGGCTCCCAAATGATGACTGCAGCAGAAGCAATGCCAACAGAAGATCATTGTTGAAGGACTCAAGGACACAAGCAAGCAAGAACTCTTCTATCAGTGCCTCAATGAAAAACTGGTCAATTCCAATCAACAACAATGGGAGAATTTCAGCACTGTGTGGGATGCCCTCAAGGCCACTGTCATCAGGGCCTGTGAAAAGACACTTGGATCCTCTACCAGAAAACATCAAGACTGGTATGATGAGAATGACTGGGAGATCCAAGAGTTGATCAATTGCAAATGCAAGGCCTTTCATGCTTGGCAATATGACACCACTTCCAAACAAAAGAAATTGAATCCCCAATAAGTCAAGGCAGAGGTCCAAAGGAGGACCTGTGATATGAAAAACAAATGGTGAGAAGACAAGACTAAGGAGATTCAACATTTCATTGACATCCATGATATACACAGTTTCTTCAGTGCCACTAAAATCATCTACAGTCTGAGCAGTCAAGGACCAACTCCCTTGAGACCTAAGGACAGAGGAGACCTAATCAATGAAAGAGGAACCATCAATACCTATTGGAAGAAGCACTTTGCATAACTTCTTAATCAAGGCTCTGCTGTTGATGAGAGGGTTCTCAACTCTATCCCACAACATCCAGTCAGAGATGATCTCAAAATCTCTCCAACCCTTGATGGGGTGAGGAAAGCCATCAAGCAGGCAAGAAACAACAAGGTATTTGGAGTGGATGGAATCCCCACTGAAATCTTCAAACAGGGAGGAAAGGAGCTGCCATCACAACTTCATGCCGTCATCTTAAGGATCTGTAATGATGAGGAAATCCCAGTTGGCATGATTGTAATAGTTTTTAAGAAAGGAGATAAATCTAACTTTGGAAACTAGAGAGGGATCACCTTGCTGTCCACCACAGGAAAGATTGTTGTGAGAACCCTTCTGAACTGTTTCCTTCCACTTGCTGAAGAACTCTTCCAGTGCAGGTTTAGGGCATCAAAAGACACAACTGACATGATCTTCACAGCTTGCCAATTGCGGGAGAAATGCAGGGAGCACTGTAACTACTCTACATGATTTTGTTTGACCCCACAAAAGCTTTCAACTCTGTCAGCCAAGAAGCGATGTGGAAGATTCTTCTGAAGTATGCATGCCCACCAAAAATTGTCACCATTCTCTGCCTGCTCCATGACAGTATGTGGGCAGTGGTTCTCAGTAATGGATCTATCACAGATGCCTTTGAGGTTAAAATGGGAGTTAAGCAAGGCTACATCATTGCTTATTTTAGAGTTGGCGACATCTAACACTGTTAGAGAAGCACCATCAACTCTGCCTGCGGAAGATGTTTCAAATCCAGTGAAAAGAAAGGTACATCAACATTAGCAGCCTCCTGCAAACAAACACCACAAGCACTGAAGTGATGATCATCCAACCTCAACATAGTTGGGCTGGCTATGTCATCCAGATGTCTGACTCCAGACTCCCAGAGCAAGTTTTATTTTCCCAGGTCAACCAAGTCATGTGTGCTCAAGAGGAGGCAGAGAAAGCGCTTCAGGGAGGTCCTCAAGGCCAACTTAAAAAAATGCAACAACAATGTCAACTCATGGGAGACTATTGCCTAAAACAGTCCTAAATGGAGGAAGAGTATACTTCAGGGATCTCACAACAACAGGAGCTGAAAAAGCAGGAGTGCAGAAACAGCATGTCATGGACCACATCAAGAATCCAGTGTCACCCACTCCACATGGAAACTGAGCTTCACTAGAGTCTATTAATCCTGGAAAGGCCTCATCAGCCACCAGCTGACAGACAGATAAAACAGTTATGGAAGACAATCATGCTTGACTGCAAGGGATTGCCAAAGAGGAAGATTCAGTTTAGAAAAGAGACGCTTGAGTGCAAACATGAGAAGGGTCTGCAAAATGCTAAATGGTGAAGAGAAAGTAAATACGTATTTATTATTTTTTGTCTTTCACAATACAAGAACTAGGTGGGCACAAAATGAAACTAGTAAATAGCAAGTTTAAGATGGACAAAAAGAAGTTATTTTTCACACAGAGGTTCATTAAAGTGCGGAACTCATTACCACAAGTTGTGAAAGCTGACAGACTACCCAGATTCAGAAAGGGATCAAATTACTGCAGGAAATGGGCATCACTAGCTATTGAGCATGGGAGTTAGATCCCTAACTCCTCTGAATCAGAACCTACTAGACCTTAAATGCTGGAGGGCACAAATGAGAGAAGAACAACAGAAAGGAAAAAAAAGAAAAAACAGTTCACTCTCCCTTTCAGCATGCCCTCTCTGGGTATTACCCAGACATAGATTGGGAGGAACACCCAACTAAGTCAGATTGATCAGGTAGCTTCTTAACTGTAATTGATGAGCTCTTTCTGACCTAGGAAGTGCAAGGGCCAACCAGAGGCAATTCTCTCCTAGTCTTGGTCTTGGCCAAAGGAGATGATCTGGTGTGTGGCTTGAACACTGAGGGTAGCCTAGGCAACAGTGACCATGAGCTCATCAGGTTCACTGTCCACCACAAGGTTGAAAAATCAACTAGCAGGATTGAAGTCCTCGACTTCAAAAATGCTGGCTTCAACCAGCTCAGGGCATTAGTTGGGGAGGCGATGCAGGACCAGGGATGGAAGGTGAATGGGGTACAGAAAGAGTGGTCATTCCTCAAGGACACAATCCTCGAAGTACAAAAGAAAACGATTCCCATGAAGAGAAAAGGTAGTAGAAGGGCTGGCAAGCCCTCCTGGCTCAATAGGGACATTGCAGTCCTTTTGAACATGAAAAGAGGTGTACACACAGTGAAAGCTAGGGATAATCCTCAAGGAGGACTATACAACAGGGGTCCACACTTGTAGGGAAATGATTAGGAAAGCTAAGGCAGCAACTGAGTTTAAGTTAGCCAAAGCAGTCAAGGACAATAAGAAGTCCTTCTTTAGGTATGTAGCGAGCAGAAGGACCACTGTTCCAAAACAAATGGAAGTGTGGAGATCCTGCTTAACACCTTTGGACATCTCATAATGAACACTCAGGAAAAAAACTGAACTCCTGAATGCTCACTGTGCTTTGGTACTTCACTGGACCAAGGGGAAAGACAAGCAAGATAAGGATCACAGGGGGCATGGAGGGGATGATAGCCTTCCCATGGTGGGTGCTGAGCTAGTGCAAAACCAGCTAGAAAAGCTAGCCATTTATAAGTCAGCAGGACCGGATGGAGTTCACCCGAGAGTGGTGATGGAGCTGGCGGAGGTCATTGTGGAACTCCTCACAAAAACTGTTTCAGAAATTGTGGCATACAGGGGAGATCCCTCAGGATTGGAAGAGGGCCAACATTGTTCCCATCTTCAAGAAGGGGAAGAGGGAGGACCTGGGAAACTATAGGCCAATCAGCCTAACCTCCATCTCAGGAAAAATCCAGGAAAAACCCATTAAAGAATCTATGTGAGATACACTTGTTGAGGGTAAGATGCTGAACAACAACGAGCACAGCTTTGTTGTGGGTAGGTCTTGTCTCACCAATCTCATCTCCTTCTATGAACAGATCTCTCACCACCTGGACACAGGAGAGAAAGTCAACATTCTATACCTAGACTTCCAAAAGACTTTTTATATAGTATCCCATCATATATAACTGCATGCTTAGGGGCAACCAGTACGGGTTCATCAGTGGCAGGTCCTTCCGGACCAACCTGGTGGCCTTTTACGATCAGATCACCAGATCATTAGATGCAGGGGTAGCAGTGGA
>NW_017728906.1:194825008-194905608 GCF_001723895.1 Crocodylus porosus
CCATGAGAACTGGCGCAGGCTCCTACCCTGGGGGTGTTTAAGAGGAGGTTAGATGAACACCTTGCCTGGGTCGCTTGACCCCAGTACTCCTTCCTGCCAGGGTCGGACTAGATGATCTGCTTAGGTCCCTTCCGACCCTAAAAACTGTGAAACTATGAAACTATATCCTTGTAGAAAAATTGGAAGATTGTGGGCTTAACTGCTCAACAATTCAGTGGATGGAAAACTGGCTACATGCTAGGACCCAGAGAGTTCTCATGAATAGATCTGTGTCATTCTGGCAAGAAGTGGACAGTGTCCCTCAGGGGTCTGTGCTTGAACCAGTGCTTTTCACCACCTTTATTCATTATTTGGCTATCGGAGTGAAAAGCTTGCTGGCCAAGTTTGCGGGTGACACCAAGTTCTTACTGGGCAAGATCATCTGACCCTTACGTTCTTATGTAAAAATGATGCTGTGTTAAAAAAGTAGACGTTAACATTTTGGGAGGACTTAAAAAGGGTGGGATAGGAACATATGTGGGCACCTAAGTCTACCTAGGTGCCTAATGTGTTTAACAGAATCTAGTTCTAAAACTGTGGTCGTCTTATACCCAAGATATAGATTTTCTTTTTTTTTTTTACAGAAAAACTGGCTTATAATGCCCAGGTCCTTCTCTAAGTTGCAGCTTTCCAAGACAGAAGTCTTTTTCTTATACCTATAAACTGAAGTCTTTGTTTCCAGATGTATTATGTTACATTTGGATGCATTATAATGTATTTTGTCAGATTGTGATTATTTAACTAGGCATCTCAGACCACTGTACCAGTCAGTCAGTCATATTTATGTATGTGCTGAACAATTCTTTTTTATTATTATTGTTCCTACCAGTTTTCTAGGAACAGAGATTAGGCTTACTGACCTGTAGTTCTTGCTGTCCCCTCTAGAGCCTTTTGAAATATGGGTGTCACATTGGGAATGACGTGCGACTCCCACATTGGGTTCACTTACAGCCTCTGACTGATATTTCCTTGATGACTTAGGGAAAGTTATGTTCTCTTTCTTTGGATATCAGTTCCCATTATGTCAAATATAGATGACAATATTGAGTGTTTATTGTTTGTACTGTACCAGCACCTAGGAGGCTCTAGGCCATGAAGAAGCATCCAGCTTTTGTGCTAGGAGTTACACTAAAATATAACAAAGCATACTCTATGCTCCTGAAAGCCTATAACCAACGTGTAAGTCAGGGAAACGTTTGGAAACAATGGACCAGTGTTGGTGAACATGAAAATAGAGTTAGCATATCAGTGACCTAACAACCAGACAACTTCTTGTATGTATTATGATAGAAGTTAGTTAGTAACTTGGAGAATATCACACATGTGTGTACTATATCTTGTCTGCTTGGTACATTTACCAAGCTCCTTGTTCTTTCTGAGGTGTGTCCCAAACCAGAAGCAGTGCTGCAGGCAGGCTAACTGACCATACCACTCAACAGTGTTCATTAGCCTACCCCTACCAGCTACATGGTTTCCAGTTTCAGAGGTAGCCCACATGGAGCAGCACAGCGTTGCTTCGTATGTTAAGAAGAGTTGTAGTGCCCTTAGATGGAAAGATTCCTAGAGCAGAACTGATGTATTTTAAAGAGAATATTATGTCTATGTGCACAGAAGTATAGCAAGCTCACCCCGTGCCCAGAGCAGGGGCTAGGGGCACAGGCACATGATTCACAAGATGCACATGATTCATAGAGCTAGGACGTGACCGAAGCTCGCCAGTGGCACAATATACCTTGCAAATGCATTATTACTAGTTCATATTTTATAGACTTTTCCATTTGTAAAGAACTATGGCTCTGTTACCACAGGACCATTGATATCAGTGCTATAATATCCCCCAAAAGGTGTGATAATAGTTAAAGGAGGTGGCAGCTATGGTGAATCTGAGCCCGGCAGTCCCTTCCCCCTGACCCCATACTCCAAAATTTTGAAGTAGATTCCACAGTTTTCCAGGAGATGAGGCCAAACTTAATCATCTCTCTGCCTGTGATATTCAGGTGGGGCTCTTTCCTCTTTTCACCACACATCCTCAGAGTGTAGTTTCTCTGGAGTGATAAATGCTGGTATTCATTCATCTTGTTACATTTTATTAGAATTACTGTACTAAGCAGTGCCTTTCATTTTGAAGCTTAAAGTTGGTATAATATATCGAGATCAGGTTCAATGCCAGCAGTATAGGTTTGGAGGAGGAAATTTTTAATATGAACTAGAGGTAAATCCACTACAAAACATTATTGGATTAGCTCTCCTTAATGTTTAATTAAATTGTTTTTTTGTCTATGAGCTATTATAACTAAGAAACCATAGATGTGAACAAGACTGCATCTCATTACAATTTAATCATTTAAACCTCTGCTTGTGTCTGTAATATTGAGAAACATGCATTATTTCATGTTAATAATCCAAGCGGATTTCTTCAGGACACGTGCTTTTGTCCGTCATCCACCGCGATTACCTGCTTTGCGAGGAGCAAATCCTCCATTATTGTCTAATTCTCCCAAAGATGAGTTCTGTAATGTGGTACAAGTTTTGTAGTAAAAACCATATAGGAACATTTTCCAGGTAAGGTGTAAGAATAAAGAGACCAGAAGGTAGGAAAGAGAAAATTGAAATGGTCATATGCTTTTGGATTGGGTGTGAAAGTGAAGCTAGGCTACAAGGACACAGGGTAAACACAGATAAGGCGACACATTTTCTGAGGAGTTGCTGTTAGACATCTTTTTAGGCTTCCACCCTACTAAAATGCATCCCCCTTTAGGATGAATTAATTTTCCCCTTCAGCCATGATTCAGCAAAGCACTTTAGCACACACTTACCTGGACGTCCATGAGGGTTCCCACTGATTCACTAGCCTGATTTCAAAAGAACTAATCACAACCTTAATACTGAACGTATGCTTAGGCATTTTGCTGCATTAAGGTCATACAAAAGCAGCCCAAAGTGAAATGTCCAAAGTAGAGTATACATGTGGAGAGAAGAATAAGGACTATAAAAATGATTGATTGGTGGAGGGAGTGGGCAGCAGAAACAGTAGCAGTTGCAAAATGTAGAGGCCACTACACTAATACATACCTAATCATCTACAGAATAGGGCTGCCACCCAGCAGACATCTGAGAGCATATGGCTTCCTGAGATCCTCCACATCCTATAGAAAAGATTTTTTTTAAAAAATAAGTGAAGAAAGAAAGAAAAAACAGGAGAGCTAAAATCGATAGAGTCCATGGAGCCTTGTTCCTGCTGTGCCCAGTAAGTTGGAGAGCAAGGGCAGCCAACAATAATGAGGCTTTTCTACTTCATGGACAAGTTGAGAATTATGGAAGCAATTTGAAGTGAATCATTTGGAGCTCAAGAGAAAATGATTCTTCATCATGTGCGATTTCAATTACAAAAAGTTAAAGGATCTCCTGGATATCTAGAGCCAAGTCAGGGTAAAGACTTCAAAGAAGCATTTACAGACAAACCCATCCTGCCGGTCTATTAGAGGGAATATGGGTTTAATCCTGCAAAGAGCTGAGCAACGCTTGTAGGTGCTGAGTGCCAGGAAACTCTCACCGAATCACTATAAAAATCTCTGCTTGAATGTTGAACTCTGCTTTTATTGCTCCCTAAATTTTCCACTCTCAGCTCGTTCCCCCCTTACTTGTTTCGTCTCTGTGTTGAGTCCTGTCTGTCACACGGCGATGGACCTTCTAGGTTAAGGTACTTTCTGCGCCCATTAGCCAGAACAAAGAGGCTCAATTCTTGGTTTGGGCTCCTACATACTAAAATTAGAAAAGTAAGTAGTAGTAATAAACTTATTAGGAAAGAACAGAGGAATTCTCCAAATAAATCTAAATGCAACAGAGAACCCTTTATTGATATTCATAAAAAAGTTTTATTGACTTTTTGTTAGCTCATCTTTTAATTTTCTGCACTGTGGTGCTTCTTGAGTCTAACGTGGCTGGGAAGAAAAAATAGCAATTTACATAAATATTCTCTTCCCTGTCTATATTGAGCTTGTACAAAAGTAATGGAAATGCCACCGCAATGTCTACACTTGCAGTGTTTTTAATCCAGTTTTCCAGACTCGAAAGTTCTGATAAGTATCAGAAGTTCAGGAGGGTTAACGATAATGTGGCAAATCACTATACAAATGCACCTGAACCAAGATTTAATATGTTTGTTAGCAGCATTAGCTTTCAGTATACTTGCTACTTAAGAGTAGCATTAATGTTATGCACAAAGCATGGTTCACTTCAATGGGCAAATCATGGGCGTGTGTTTGGGAGGTGTGGTTTGGGAACATGAAGATGCTCTAAATCACCTTCGCCCCACAGCTCATGTACCAATGTTAACGATTTTTCATGCTGTGTTGGTTCTCTGTACTGCATTCCCTTCTCACTGAAAAGGCTTATTGGGACACGTGGACAAAATGATGAATAAGCTGCAAGCTTTCCAGTGGGACTCCACTAATACAGCTCAAATTCTGCTTGAATTCTGGAGAGAAATCAGGCAAAAAGCCTAGGTTTGAACAGACCCTAAATTTGGGGGATATGGATCCACACTTGGCTGTATAGGCTCATCTGTAGTGAATACATACATTTAAAGAATTTGAGAAGCAGGAATTTTCTTGCTCAGATGGTATAAACCAGTAGTGCTCTGTTGGTATCTGGTACTGGTGCTACATAACTGGACTAAAAGTATGAATCCAGACCATGGCATATTGACTGTTTAACATGTGAGCAGAATTATGCACCTTCTAATGCTGAAAGGCAGCATCATTTGGTTTCTCTCTTTAACAGAGACACAGTATCCAGAGCCCTGGAGGCAGATCTGGGATTTGGCAAAGCTGGGCTGAGGAAGCAGCCACCTGCACTGCAGGGATCGCTACACCCCGATCCCAGACTACCCCCCGCCTCCCCCTCCACAACCCACCGGTGTAGGCAGGCAGCTCCATGGGACTGACTTTTTTGAAGCCCCCAAAGCATGTAAAAATCTCCCCACCCGCTTCTCCTCTGAGCTCAAAGACACATTCCCCACTTTGCCCTTCCCTTCGCCCCCCTACTGCTTTCCTTGCTGTCCTCTGGGTGGGGGGAAACTTCAACATTGCTTTTACCTGCTCCAGCCAGGCTCTGGAAAGTGGGCTCATCTGGGGACAAATACAGTAGCAGTGGCAATGGGCAGGGGAGTTACTCCCCGTCCCCACTCCTGCTCCTGGGGGGACCAGGGCAGGCTGGAGAAACCCCTACCCCAAATCACCACTGCTGCCACTGTGGCTGTTTCCGGCTGAGGCCAGCCCTTGGGCAGCCTGGCTGGACCAGGTAGGAGCAACTTTGAAGCTTCCCCCAGGCCTGGGACAGTAGGGAAAGTAGCAGTGGGAGGTGGGAGAAGGGGAGGAGAGGGGACATCCCTTTGAGCATGGAGGGGACAGGGGCTGGAGGGATCCCCATGTGCTTCTACAGAGGCTTCTACGGAGCGGTCCATCCCAAAAGTGGGGTGCAGCCGTGCCACGGCACCCCCTCTGGATCTGCCCCTGCAAAGTCCATCAGGCAGTGGTTAACGCTACTCTGAGAACAGTATAGTTAGCATTATATCCAGCTGCCCTTGACTCGTCAGCCCAAATGAGAAAATATCCATTTAGAGCTGAGTTGACTTGGGGCAGCCTTCGCCAGGAGTCTAGATCAAAGCCTGAACTCATGACTCTGGAGACAAAACAAGATGCCGGAAGCACTCTGTTTCTTTCTCTCTCTCTTTATATATGTTTTCTTGTTTTCTAACAAGATGCCTATCACCCCGTTGTAAGCATCAGGGCTGGGAGCCAGGATCTCCTGAACTCCCCTTCCTGACTCGCTGATTGATTTATTTGTAGCCCTGGGCAAATTGTATCATCTCTCGCTGTTTTCCATTTTGTACAATGGTCTGCTGCTATTTACTTTTTGACTCCGCAGCGGGGTAGTCAGAAATGGATGGTTCAATCTACCAAGTGCGGTCCATCCAATGTTCCCGCTAAATTCAATGAGATGCCACGAGCACTGAGCACTTCTCTAAGATGAGGGATGAGTATTTATCCAAGGCCAGTGAAAGCTGAGAGTTGGAAGCCTGCCTTGGAGATTTGGATACTTACCTGCAAGCTGCTACTTAAGTGCTAAGCATTATGCTTACAGGAGAGCACTTAGTTGCAATGTTGTCTAACACAATTATAGTCCTAGCCTACATGCTACAGTATGCTTGGCAAATAGTCCTTATTAGTCAGTCACATGCTATGGTGTCCTTTAGGGAACAGCAAGGTGACCTGACCCCCTTGAAATAGTGAGCTACAGGGAGTTTTAATAAGATTTCCTCTGCTGCCTTTTATCTTTATAGAAAAGTGAGGGGGGGATAGGGGCTGGGTGGGAACGTCCACAAGCAGAGTAAATTCCTCTCTGCAAGCTGTCAAAAGTAATCCCTGATTTTTTTTTTTTTTGGTAGGTGTAAATCGATGTTCTCTCCAAGATTAAAATTTATAGCCGTAGTAAATCCTCTGCACAGCGATAAACACTGGACATTCCCCGCTCTGGGAGCACTTGCTGCCTTAGAGCAAATCAACACCACAGCTCATTCCTGTGGTCTATATTGCCTGTGCGCTCAGTGGGGATTCCTACTGGTCTGAACTCAGTTATTGGCAAACATTGTGCACATTGAGAGGCATTGGTCCTCGAGTCAATGACCCGGAGATACAAACACAGCAGCTGCACCACACGCCTGTGAAGAATTCCCATTAGATGTGAGCATGAATACTTTCTTTATAGATCCTGGTAATGAGGCTTTCTATCTGCTTTCTGTGTTGTGGGGTAGTGGAGAACAAAACCTCTGTACGCTTCTCACGACGCTGCTTTGGCACAGATCAGGGAAGAGCGGCTCCTGGGTAGGATGCGGGCGTTGTACCCTCAGCTCGGGCTCCATCCACTAGCTCCCTTTGTCTACCAATCACTAACCACATCTTCCTGATGCATCCCAAGCGTCTGGCGATTTCGGTGCGTGCTTTGGGTATGCCGAGAGGGAAGGACTTTTCTAAACAGAAAACTCTAATGTCCTTTATCTTATGCCATCTGCTTAGAAAGGCACCACCCTTCTAGTGTGGATGTAAATCAAGAAGGAAGTGATGAAGTGATCAGGTTGTATTTTTCAGCCAGTAATAACCTTTGTATTTAGTTCTGATATAAATGAACCAGGGCTATCCCTAGTGGGGGCACGAATCGAGGAGACTGCCCCAGGCCCTGTGCTTTGTGGGGGCCTCGTGGAGCCGGGTCGGCTTCGCATCCGGCTGCTCGCCGTCCCCTCCCTCTGCCACCACTGCCGTGTCTGGGCCCCACACAGGCTGATTTGCCCTGGGCCCCAAACCCTACTATGATCATCTCTGAAATGAACTACTTACAGTGATCAGAATTATTTCCAGAGGGGAAAACAAACCTAAACCAACCTAAAAACAGGTACTACCAGAAGTACACTTGCTCCTCACAGTCTTCCTTGGGGGTCTTATGCATAAGTAAGTTTAACAAGACCATGTTTTCATGTTTCTAATAACTCCAATATGCTGTCAGATCATAATTAAACTTTTTCATTATCTTCAAGCTTTCCATAATTCTTCCCCCTTGCTTCCTGCCCTGTCCAAACACACACTTCTGCTCCTTTGTTCACCTTTGTATTTTTCTTCTAGTTTCCCAGCCTCATGTTTTGTTCCAGTTGCACATCAGTGTTGCTTTTACAGCTCTGTACCTCAGTTATTTTTTCCTTTGGAAAGCTGATGCCTTTTTCCTTCCCTATCTCACAAGGTTAGCGTACTGTTTGTAAAACATATGTAGTTCCTTTGGTGAAATATTATGTTTTTATTGGTATAAAGGGGAAAGGAGACTTTTCTTTTATTGCTCTTACTTTAACCATTGATTGTTTTTTAAGCTTTCGATGTGGAACATAGGATGTGAACATGTGACGTAAATGTAGCCGTTCCCAAACTGCATAAAATTTAGAATATATATTACAAAAAGCAGGCTCACAGGACTTTTGCTGTAGCAGCTAAATTAGTTTAACCTCTGGAAAAGCATTGAGAATATGTATACAAGGTATGACTCTAGATAAATTTGCCAGAGCAATCAAATTAGAGTCAAACATTGAGTGCGTTGTTTTTCAATGGAACTGATTTTCCCACTTTCTCTTTTATTTCATTCTCATGGGTCACATTAAGAACGCACCTGAATGTACTGCAAATGCTCTGATTTTGAAAGGGGAGGTCTAAAAATAGACTCATTTGGAATGAGTTATAAAATCTCTCTTCCGAATAATTTGTGATGAACACAAATCACAATCTCGCCTTGTACAAGAGGATATTAAGGCCTTATAAACAGACCCGTTCTAGTTTGAGGGCACAGTCCTCCTAAAGATTACTCATTGAAAAGCTCCAGTTGCAAGCTCTAATCTGCCTTAGATGCCGCTTGTGATCAGTGCTGACAGGTGAAGCTAGCTATATAGTCTCCCTGCAATTTTATTTAGGTAAAGTATTTTTCCCTTCTGGTCCTAAATGGGTGTTTGATGTTGCTGTGTGATGTCAAACGATTGCTGTGTTCAACCCTAGCTGTTTTCCTATTGTTGAGTGAAGCAGTTTCTCCTACACAGAGCATATGAGACCTTATCACTGGAGTCAATAGGAAAATTGCAGTTTGATTGCAATGGGGACAGAATGACGTCCAAGGTTTAGAAAGCATTTTGGGTTACTTAGTGATGGGAACTAGCTAGGGAGATATAAAGTGGCTAAAAGATTATGCTCTGATGTCACAATAGACCATATGGCATACGGGACATTGGGCTTTAATTTTGAAAATTGAGGATTTAAAGTATTTGGGAGGCAGGAAACCTTATAGGGAATGTCAGTTAACTCTTCTTCCTGTCAGTATGCTGTCATTGTCTCCACATTGTAAAGATAAATATATTTCATTTTTGCAAAGATCACTGGCTGTCTCCTTACTTTCAAAAAATGTATTTTTGAAAGCATTAATTCCATATCAAAACAGACAGCCAGACTTTAATCAGGGAGGGGCAAGTATTTGACAGTTTGCGTAATTAACCGCTGGAACAATTTCCTTGGGAGCAGACAAGATTTTTTTTGATTTGATGTCTTTACATTCAGCTCAGAGCTCTTTCTGCCAGCTCTGCTGTAGCTGAATAAAAATTGTGGATTTGATGCGGAATTTCTGGTTGAAATTTTGTGGCTTTTTATGAAGGTGTGAGTAAATGGTCATTAAAAAAACCCACCTTTATCTTGCTAATCTGTGCGATCAATGGTTTTTGAAGAGGGGGAGCCTCTCTCGCACTGGTTTCTGTTTCTCTGCTTCCCAAAAAAATACACGATACCTCTTGATATTTAGTTAGGATCCCCCATCATTGCCACCAAAATACAGTCTTGCAGGTAGAGGGTCTTCAAAAAGTGTAGAACATTAGCTTATCCCTGATCAGATTGAAGGTAGTAGTAAAAATCCCACTGACTTCAGTGGATGCTGAGTTAGGTTAAAACTTGGTACAGCTGGACAGAAATATTTGGATTAAACAGATTTTCCTCTGAAAATAGACAATGTTCTTTTTTTTTTCAAACCAAACCTTTTTTTTTTCCCCAGGAGCATATTGGTTTTGACAAAATTTTCATCAGACCTAGAGTCAAATGTCTGGTCCAAACCAGAGACAGGGAGAAAGAAGAGAGAGCTAGAGTCTGTTTTCAGAACATCCAATAGTTTGGTGGTCAGGGAGCTCACCTGGGATGTGGGAGACCCAGATTAAAGTGAAAAGTATGAATTAGGGACATCAGGACCTCGAACCTGGAACCACACACAGGCGAGCATGTACCTTTAACTTCTACAAACTCTTATGTAGTTCCTTCTCAATCCCCTCATTAAAATAATAATAATAATAATAATAATAATAATAATTACAACATGGAGTTGTACTGATGTGGAACTGGACATTTTGTAGGATGCATAAACCATTTGTCTCTCCCAACTACAAGGCTGATTCTTTTATGAAAAAACATGCCTATGTTTTAGAAGATGATGTTTCTTTCATTAGCAGCATGTTTTGCAATGGCTTTCCCTCAGCTTATTTTTTCTAGGGATACGTTTCTCACACAGAACACTACCATATATGCTTTTGCCTGGATTTTTACTGGCACGCATGCATTGAATGGTATGCAGTCCAGCCATTTGTATATTTAAATAACTAATTATGCATGCCAATTACACTCTGTGAGCTCTCTTTTAGCAACTCTATATGTGAATGAATGGTCCAATCATGCAAAGGCAGTTTGAGTAACTTCAGTCTGCCCATTGTTAGACCCGTTGACAACGAGGGACAGGTTATTTCTCACTGACAATTTGGGATATATTCGTAAAAGCTCAGATGAGATGAACGGGGAGAAAATGGGCTTCGTGGGTGAATCCACACCTAAACTGCAAACTTTAAGAGAATGTTAGGACAATACATTGTCATTATTATTTCAGATTTATAGTATAATAGCAAATGGAGCAAAACCAAACAGGGATCAGTTAGCCAGTTCTGAGGCACAGATGGACTGTTTCAGTCATCAAAAGGTTCATAGTTTTATCTTTTCTTATGGAAGTCTTATGCTGCTTTGATTACTTCCCTCTGTACATTGGTTTTTATATAACCTTTGTACACTAACCTGTCACATCGGGTGCTTACAGGCATGCAGCAACTAGCTCTAACTTATGCTGCTTCACAGAAAGTGCTATGAGTTAGAGCAACCCTCCACCTCCCTTCTCTCCCCACCCCTCCCCCCATGCTGGGTCTAGGCAGGTGGCAGATCAAACTCCACTTTGGAGCTGAGCTGATCCAGCAGAGAGATGATGCCTGCTTGCAGCCTTTCTCCCTTAACCCCACCCCATCCCCTTACAGCTCAGTGCTGTGTACAGGAAGGGAGGATGGCTGTCTGGGGAGGGAGATGCAGGCTGTGGTTCACCCAGCCTGAGCTGGAGAGGGAGAGGGTGAGGGCGGGGTGGGGGGCTCTAATTCAGCTCCCTCAGCCCAGCCCTGATTGCATGCAGGGACAGACAGAAGTTACCTAAGGTGCTTCACTTTGGAGTGCCTTTATTTGAACCCTCAGTAGGTGAAGGTTTAATTTGTTGCATGATCGGCCACTTTTAAAGCACTCTACAGCCATGCATTTCTGTCATGGTATGGCTGTAGAGCGCTTTCAGGGGGCCGATCATGCAACAAAAATGTCAGCACCCATTGTGAGCCAAGCTGCTTTCATAGAAAGAAATCACAAACTATTGCGAGTAATATTCCAGAGACTATCCCCCGCTTCTTTATAGCATCCTTTCCACAGAGTGTGGAAAAACATCCTTCTCTTTATCTCAGTTTGCCAGAACATAATAAATCTTACAGAAGTTTGTGACTGCCATAATCTTATAGGCTTTAAGTTATGCACAGTTTAGGCACTACCCTTGGTATGAGCACCCAAGCACTTACCAGAGCTACCTTTTCAAATCAGCCATAAACACTTTATCAGCATAAATGTAACTTGTATGGGGTGATCCACAACATATGTTTTATTTCACAAGACCCCAGTCCCTTGTTCTATAACGGCTGGTAACCTCATGGAGGAAGAGCAGAGGATTTTACAGTCCCTCCCTGTTTTTTATCCCAAGGCATTATGGATGCAGTTGCTATAAAAGATATTTTAACAGGAGGCACGTCTTTTATTGACAGAGACTCAGTGATTCTCAGTGAAGAGCAATAAGACAAAGTAAGTTCTCTTCCAATTTGATATAGTCTTATCAAAGCACTTGCTGTGACAACAGTGGGGATGAAGCAATGAAAGTGACAGCAAATGAATATTGTGAAGATTCTTACTGTTCATAAATATATATATAAAAGCAGTACCTCTTTACATTCATGAAGTTTATCTAAAATATTAAAGCACCAGTTTTAAATACTACCACCAAGGATATAAATAAAATTGCATCAGTTATGAAGACTTTAAAAAAATAACTGGTCTGTCAAGGAAAACAGGCAGCAGACTAGGGAAAAAGAGAAGACAAAAAACTCCTACTTTAAAACCATCAATCATTCTCCTTCAAACATGGCACGAGAATTCAGGTTTTACATAGTTGACATGGTGTATAAAGTGGTAGCTATATTGATTTGCATAAAAGTTGTAAGGATTTAATTTTATAGGAAACCATCTCCAAAAACATTTGCCTTGACCCATTTGCTGGCGCACTGGTCCTTTTCTTGTCTGCTCCTCCTCCATGCTTTATCATTTTAAACTGCAGTCTCCTGTGTGTTGGTACAGTGGATCCATACCTATGGACTTCATTGCCATATATAAAAAACAAAAATAGCCAAGAATATGAGGATAACTTTATTTAAAAATGCTGAATAGTAATCTTGTAATATTCTTGTTAAAGGGCCAGTTAGTTTATACACTACATTTGTAACTGATGGGGGTTTTTTTTGGCCTCCCGTTGTTACAAACATCCCCGAAAGAGCTGAGGGAGGAAAAGAAAATATGACTACATTTCTCCCAACTTCTACCATACCTGGACATTGGTCTCTCCTGTTGCTCTGGCTGCAGCACTGGTCTCCGCTTCCACTTCCTACTCCTGACCCAGAGGACATGGAGTATGGCAGGGTTTGGTGCAACCCATGGTTCTGGAGGAGCCCACAACCAGGGACCCTCTCCTGGTGCAGCAGGGGTGGCAAGGGGCTCACGTTCAGCAATTGGCCTGCAGGATCCTGTCGTTAGCAGTGGTGTGGTTCCTGTGGTGTTTGTCCGTTCACCCCCTGCCCCCATGGGGCTGCCCATGTGATATGAGGCTTCTGGCCACTTAGAAGTTGAACAGCCTTGTTGTATTCAATACCCAGGGAGAGAAGGTATGAGACAGACTGGAGTTCTCTCTGCTTTTTTTTTTTGCATGACCATGAGCTTGATGACACTAGTTATAGGGTATGAGACTGCACTGTAGAGTAGACATACCCAAGCTAGTGAGAAGTGAGGTAGCTCTCGTGCCATTAGAAGTCCAGCCATAGCAATGCAGAGCACTGTGGAAGCTGCTAAACCTGCTGGTGCTGCTACCAGTTCCTGAGCCAGCTCATTTAAATCTAGTGCTTATATATCTACATTACATTGCAGAAATACAGCCCGTAGCTGGAGTCATTTACACTACACTGGCTACAGCACAGACATATCCAGAGTCATCTTCATTCTTTCCAGTGTGTACCAATTGTTAGACTGTGATTTTGTTTTGTTTTTCAAAGAAGAACACTGGGAGAAATGAATAGGATATTGTGACTGCAAACCCAGAAGAACTTGGCAGAAGGGGACTCAAAAACAGATGCACTTTTAACTATCATTTTCAAAATTGACAAGCTTTCAAGTTGAGCATGTTGTTTAATGCTGTTGTGATATTATTGTTTTCTGACATAGCTTTATGACTGAGTGCCAGATAGCAACTCTGTGGCCAAGCTTCACATTGGGAGTAATATGGATCCACTGTGTTCCAGGGACAGCCAGGAGGTATTCTCACTATTGCCACCCTCAGACGTTAAAAAAGTCCTAAAAAAAATACCCCAAACCTCAAATTAATGAGCTTGTATAATTACAGTTTGGAGGTGCTTTGCTTTCTGTTTTCTGAACCTTTTGAACCCATTGGACAAATTTTCAAGCTTTTTTATTCCCATGATGGCTCAAAATGTGTTTGTATGTTGTTGTTGATTCTTCTATAATCCCATGGCTTTTTTGAATCAAGGCTTTTAGAAAAATACCAAATTTCACTGAATCTGCAATACAGTTGCAAGAGTTGGAAACAATGCATCCCACCTCAGGCAAATGAAAGTACCATTATGGCAAGAAATACCATTGGCTGCTGCTTTCCTGGAATACAGCTTCCCAAGTTTAGGATAATAGTATCATAGGAAAGTAGGGCTGGAAGGGACCTCTCAAAATCATCATGAACCTTCCAGTAGTGGACAGCATCTTCATTGCTCAAGTGGAGTACAACTGTCAGCAACGGCTCATGGTCATGCAAAGAAGGGCAGTGTTTTTCAGGATGCTGGAGTCCAACCTCATGGAGGACTTTCAGTATCAACCTAGATATTTTGAGCTGTGTGGTAACATCATAGGATCGTAGGGTTAGAAGGGACCTCAGGAAGTCATTTAATCCATCCTTGTGCTTTAAGGCAAGATTGTCTCTGACTCAACCATCCCCGCCAAGTGTCTGTCTAGCCTGGTCTTGAAAATGTCCAGGGATGGAGATTCCACAACTTCTCCTGGTAGCCTGTTCCAATGCTTGACCACCCTCACAGTCAGAAAGATCCTCTTAATTTCAAATCTAAATTTTCCCTGCTGCAGCTTGAGTTCATTGCTACTGCCACAGAGAAAAGTCCATCTCCACCCTCTTTATAATCACCCTTCAGGTATTTGAGGACTCTTAAAAGAAGGAATCCTAGGTTTCCATGGGGAAAAAAGCCAAAATCTCTGAAACTCACCCCCAGAAATATTTTAAAAAACCCTCACAAGTAAAATGAAACATGTAGGGACTTACCAAAACCGCAACAGAAGTGCAAAGTGCACAGGACACCACCACCTTGATTCTCGGTTTTCTTGCCAAGCCTCCCACCTCAAATTGACAGTAGGGCCTCAGTGGCCTTGCACCTCACTGCTGATCAGTGAGAGGCAACAACTGTGGCAGAAACACATTTTTTGCCTCTCACCAATCAGGTGTGGCACAGGGCCACCGGGGCCTTGTAGCAAGTCACCAGTGGGGAAGAGTAGTGCAAAAAGGCAAAATCCATGTTTTTTCTTCAGTTTTCCATGGGAAATGGATTTCAAGAGTCCTTGGTTATCAGATTCCCCCTTAGTCCTCTCTTCTCCAGACTAAATAGCCTTAGCTCTTTCAACTTTTCCTTGTAAGTCATGCTTCCCAGGTTTCTAAATTTTTTCTTGTTCTCCAGTGGGCTCTTCCTAATTTGTTCACATCATTCTTGAAGGGTGGGACCCAAAACTAGATACAGTACTCCTGGTAAGAATCAGTTCCTGTGATTTGCAAGTAACACTCCTGTTAATACAACCCAGTATGCTATTGGCTTTTTTATTCAAGAAGAGTACACTGTTGGCTCATCTTCAGTTTATAGTCTACTGTAACTCCCAAGTCTTTCTCTGCAGTATTGCAGCCTCACCAGCCATTTACCAGTCCATATTTGTGCATGCAGTTATATTGACCCAAATGTAGGACTTTTGGATATCTGCAACCCCACCCAGCTTGGTGTCACCCACAAATTTGCTAAGCATGAGCTTGATCCAAACATCCAAATAATTACTGAAGATACTAAATAATTCCAGGACCTGGTAAAACCCCACTTTTTACCTTCTCCCAACTACACATTGAGCTCTTGATGACCACTTGTTGAGCATGATGATCCAACCAGTTATATATCCACTTTACCATGCTTTCATCTAGTCTGGATTTTCTTAGATTGCTAATGAAAACATCACAGGAGATAGAATCAAAAGTCTTGATAAAATCTAAGTAATATTATGTTAACCAGTTCAAGAGGGAACTAGCCTCATGTAACATCAGAGGCTTGGGTACACCAGGCTGACAACATACCAACTTAAGAGCCTACAATGCACTGGAATACTGGTGCCACCTGAGTCAGGGACATGCCTCCCCCGCCCCCCAACCAAGCTCACTGGCTGTGGGGAAAGAAGGGGTCCAACTGGGAAGTGGCTGTGTCACTCCTCAAAGTGGCCACGGTGCTCCTGGAAGCTCCATGCCCCGGCCAGCACTCACAGGAGGGGCACTCCTACTTCCCCCCTGCCCGTTGCCTAATCAGGGAGCATGGCCTCTCAGGGGGTACACCAGCGCTCTCAGGGGATGCACCCCCATGCACCCCCTACGCATCGCCACTGCTACCATGAAACGCTGTTGTCTCAGTATGCATATAAAGTTTCTTTCCTACACCTCTGTCTGCCTGCCCTATAACTTATTGCAGATTATGAAGCATCTTCATCCTTCTTACCTCATTTTAGAACATCATATTGCCAAAGTCAATTTGGATGAATCAGTGCAGTTGCTGAATGCAAGGGACATATTCCTGCCAAAAATCATCCACAGAAAGCACAAGAAGCCTCTGCACACCCACTTAAGGGCCTAGAGAAAGCTGTATTAATGATTTATAAGCTCCTTTTATTTCCTTCAGTTTGAGTTGGAAATATACACAACCTACTGGAGATATACACCCAAGCATCAGATCAGGGAGAAATAAGTATTCCTTCACCCAGAAATAAATTCCATCCCCTAGAGTCACCAAAATGTGATACAAGTCATTGCAGTCCAAGCAGGTGTTCATAAGGTGATTATGTAGTACTTTGGTCTCCATTGGGCTTCTTAAGTTTTGCTCCTTCTTCCTGAACCTACACTATTGGGTTTGAGTTTTACTTTCCCCTGGTGAGGCTTCATATTATCAACAGATCTAGACTCTAATTTTTTTATTTTTTTTTTTGTTGATTGTAGTTAGGGGCCAGAAGTGGTGCTGTCTCCTGGACATCATCCACTATAATGAGATATCATTCAGCAAGTTGGGTAGGCCTGTGATCTTCACTCTTCATACTTACATGAATTATCAGTGCTAGTATTTCAATTGCCATTACTGGGTACAGAAATGAGTGCTAGTACGTGCCCTCCAAATAGTTATTATTCCATACTTTCTGCAGATTCACATCTAGTTTGAAGTTAAGGTAACCTATACAGTAACCAAACAGTCATGCTAAAGAATAAGAGTGCCTTCAAGTGGAATAGGCTGTTCCTATTATTTAGCGGGTGTGTCTACACATTCATTATTGTGCCTTAGATACTGCACATGTAGCTTAGTACTTAATTAAGTACTAATTAACTGAACAGGAACTAGAGTTACTGTGCAGTAACTCCAGCACATGATTATTTTGTGATGCTTACTGTGCATTAGCTGAATAACACTACGCAGTAGGCTATTAGTGTGGTTTTTAACTGCCATGCTACTGCAATGTTATTAAACTAACGCGCAGTAAGCGTCTCATGTAGACGCGCCCAGTATGTAGGAAATTTCTGTATTTCACGCTTTCTGCTTCATTCCACAACGGTAAGAGCTAATGCCTTAATGAAAGCTGAGATTCTGGAAAACAAGATAGTAGCTTCAGGGATGGCATCGTATCAGCTCTTATCAAGTCCTATAATTTTAACACAGTTTAACACAGATGTATGTGTTATTTATGCTTCGCAGTTACCTTAGCTAAATGGAATATTACCTGGAAATGACTCACTCACAGCTAAGAAAAAGCCACCCTAATCTGTTTCACCTTCTGTAAATTAACTATTACCTTAGTCTTTAAAAGAAAAGTTTAAGCTAGAGACTGGTGCAGCTAAGATTTCAAATGGTCAAGGTTATCAGCATTTTTCTTTTCATGCCATATGTTGTTTTCCATTGATTTTTTTTTTCTGTCAGATTTTTTTCCCTGCTGTTTTCTATCTTTTCATGCCATTTTTCATGTCTGAAATAATTCTCTGGTAGAAATATATCATGTTCTTTGGCATAATAGGGAATGGGACATCTGAATAAGCAAAGCTGTCTAGATATATCTTTCAGTTCGAGCATCTGGGAGTTATATGTATACACATTTCCCAAAGTGATGAGTGTAACATTTGTCCTCTTTACAAGGGGCAACACAAGGTTTATATGGCTTAATTAAGTACTCAGATGGACTTAGACATATGACATGAATAGACATTGTGCCAAGCCGTCTAAGGTTAATATTCAGCACATACACAAGATTAAATTTTTGTCAGTCTACATTTATTAATGACAAAATGAGTGATCCAATGATGTCAGGGGGACTACTTTTATGGAGGGTATTACTGAGTTTGTGAAACACTGTCAAATTCTGGCCTATAACTGCTTTAAAACTCCATGGTGTCTGTAGACATGCAGGGATACTGTTTCAGTGCACTGTAATTATAGCGCATTGAAGTAGACTTGATTAATTGAGTCTGTTGGAATGTGCTAATTAGCATGTTCCAACAGCCTCTGTGTCTCATGTATTCAGCAATCCCATGATTCAAAATGGTGGTGGGAGTGCTTTAACTAAAGCTCATTGAATAAGCTTTAGTTAAAACTCCCCTGCCACCATTGTGAAGTATGGGGCACTGAATACACAAGACACAGCAGGTGCTATTTAGTTAGAGCTGCTCTAATTAAAGTGCCCCTTCCCCTCCGCCCCTTCCCTCCACCCCTGGAGGATGTGTAAAGATGGCCGCAGACTTTCATTGATATAATTGTTAATAATCACAAAGTTATGGTGAGATAAAGTACTATCCCTATTTTACAGCCAAGGGAGGTAGGACTCACAGTTAACACGGCAAATCATTTTGGAGGAGAATAGGAGCAGAGAACTGAGGTCTTTGATTCTACTCATGCTCAGGGAATTACGAGCAAAAGATTTTTCCAATGGGATGCAGACAGACCTTCCCCTGATTTCCATGTGTTTTCACTTCATAAGTTTAAACATCTTTATAAGAGAGTTTAAACTATGAGTCAAGTACAGATAGGTCCAACTGGGCTGTGGTAGCTGACTAAGATGGTATTCTGGTGCTGCTGTAGACAGTGGAATCCAGATTCCACCTTCTATGAATCAATATATGAAAATCAGCAGGCAAGATGATCATGGAAGGAAAAACACTGGCATAGCCAATGAAAAATACATCCAAGTTCACTTGCAGTGATAAGGGGTGTATTCCTTTTGCTCTTCTTTATAATCTGAAATCCCATGTGACTGAATAAGGATGTGTGAGGTCAATCAAGGTTTAAGTGTTGCCAATATTGATTTCTGAAGCAGTAAACTTGGCATTGTTTTAATCCCATTTTTCTTTCCTCAAAGATGTTTGAGCCTGCTAATAAATGCAACAGTTATACAGAATAACTGCAGTTGATAAAAATCTATAGTGTACATTATATGCAGAACTCACGAGGTGTTAGTTATCCAGAGATATGATATTCTTTAAGGAAGATAAAGGTGTAGTAGAAGTGAAGAACAGCCTTTTACTAAAGCTGTCTCTAACATCACCGCCTTAAAAAAACACCTTTCTGATGGAAAAAAAAAATAGCTTGGTTTTCTTTTTTAAGTGGAAAAGGTTATTGAACTGAAATGCCCATTGAAACAATTCTGAGTAGCGATTGCATTGTGATTGGTGATTGAACTGCATGTATATTTATATAAAAATCTAAGAACAATGTGACATGATATTAATTCATCAATTGTCAAGTACTAGCGAGACCCCGATCTCAGTCCAAGTATATTTATAAATATTTATTCAAGTTCCAAGTGACAGTCTGAAAACTAGCCAATATTTCAGAGTTTTCAAGGGTGTTTTATGGTAATTACATACAAACATGATTCTTTGATGGGACTCTGTCCCAATTTTATTCATATGTTTCCAGTACTGCTAGGGGTAAGACAGAAGGAGAGATATGAAGTTCTGCTAATTTTTTTTTTTTTTTGTATGGCTTCTCAGGAATTTTGATAAAATGTTTTTTTTTCTCCCACTGGAAAATGTCAGTTCTGCAAAACAGAAACTTTTTGTGGAATTCAATGACATATTTGTTAAGAAACATTTCTTTGCTGAATCATAGCCTGACTACAAGACATCTTACTGATCAGGGACCGCCCGAAGAGAGAGAGACAGGTTCAAATCTGAATCCTACCTATGTTAGAGCAGGGACTTGAACCCAAATCTCCCCCATCCTAGTGGAGTGCTTTCGCTAGTGGGCCATTGGCTATTCTGATTTTTGCGTTTCTCTGTAAAACACATGTTGAAAGTTTTCTTTGTCTTGATGAGGAATAGCAAACCATGTTTTTTTATCTCAGATTTTCAAGGAAACCATGTTCTGCTCAGATCAACTCCTAAAGTACCTTCAGCCTGTGACTAATTTTGAATGTCCAAGCAGTCTGCTCCTCAAATTCTTGAAATAAAGCATGGGCCCATGTCATCTTCTGACTTGAGGCCTCCGTTATTTGGAGGACAAGAGCAGTTGCCAAGGACAAATTAAGAGCTCTCAAGAACATGGGGGTAACTTCTGGATTTAAAGGAGTGAAAAGGAAAATTCAAAAACGACTTTGGTCAGTAAAGAAAATGCCTGCTGGGCAGCCCTGCAATTAACCTTTCTGACTGTAGCCACCCTGTAGTTAGTGGAGTCATTTTGTAAGCAACCTTTTTTTTTTCCTTTGTGTCTTCCTTGTTTTTGAAATGTAACAATGATTATAAACCATGACAACAGAACAGCAGCCTAAAGATAAAAAGCCAGCCTTTGACTTTAATTTAAGCAGAGCCCTGGTTA
Source organism: Crocodylus porosus (assembly GCF_001723895.1). Taxonomy (NCBI): domain Eukaryota; kingdom Metazoa; phylum Chordata; order Crocodylia; family Crocodylidae; genus Crocodylus; species Crocodylus porosus. The sequence continues at coordinate 194,845,440 of NW_017728906.1, forward strand.
CTGATGCCAGGCAAAGGTCCTGTTTTACACCTGAAGTTCAGTTGAATGCAAATAGTTTAACACAAGGAGGGATTCTTTTGGTCTGTGAGCTGTTGTACAAGTGCATATTGAAAGACATGCATAAAAGACACGAGGAGCTTACAATCTAAATACAGAAGAATGCCAATATAAAAAAAAAAGAAAGGAAACAGAGCTACAGGGAGGTGAAGTGACCTATCTAAGTCTAGGGTTTCCTAGGAAGCATAACTAGAAACAATAGTGCCAAACTGGAGCCTGATCCCTGATCCACAGAGCTTCTCCTTAACAATGATTTCACATGGGCTATGCCAGTTTATATTGGCTAGAAATGAACTAGTATTTTAAATGGGGAGAGGAAGAGGATGACCCTATCAGCACTAAACTCAGCACTAAAAAGAGACATTGCAGAGAAATCACTGGAGAGTTAGGCCCATAAAAGAATGGCAGTATAGGTTTCCCTTGCTTTATGCTGTACATGCGTTCCTGGAAAACAGCACATAACTCGAATTCGCAGAAAGGGAACCAACTTTACAATGTAACAAATAGGGATACGTTTCAAGAGCTCGACTGTACTGACCCCGAGACCCATTTCTACAACTTTTACAAGACAATTTTAGTACTCAGCACCAGCAGACAGTACAAACAAGCACAGGGCACTATCATAATATGGACGGCAACTACGGAAACACGTGTCGCAGACAACGAGCGAGGAGCACAGAATAATACAGGAGACTATATTTTTGTGCACGTCACTCCCACAATGCACCACACAAAGCAGCTAACAGCGGTCTTCCATCGCACTGAGCTCAGAAGAGTGAATTTACCTCGCATACAACAAATTTCTGGTATAAAAAGGGTCTTTGCATAAGAGCGAATTCACACATACAGAACCCGCATAAAGCGAGGGAAACCTGTATGTGCCAAATTGTCAGGACACCAAAAGAATGGGCACTAGTGGGGAGAGAACATCATCTTTATTAACATTTTGATTTTGCTTTCATGTAAGTCCCCAGTGAGCGAGAAGTAAAATTAGCTACTTGCTTTGTTGGCTGGGCAGAACTCAAACAAGGTCTCATGGCCTTTGATCATTAATTTGAGTGAACCCTAATGGATGGCTGAAGCCAAAGTCAGTGTGTGAGAAAGGGTCAAACCCAGGTTGTTTAGAAGTTTTAGTTGTAAAGTGGTATTTTTTTTCCCATTAAACCTTTCCTGGTTCCAGTTCTGACACTTTCTCAGTAAATCTAATGGCTGAGTTTTTACTTTACAAACTTTTATTTCTAAAAACATATTTAGCCAACCTTATTTCTAAAATACGTGATTGATTGCAAAATGGATTTACAAATCCACAGACACATTTACCATTCTTCTGCAACTTGAGGCAGATATACAAATTCAATGACAGATTTACAAATCATGTTATAAATCCCTAAATAAAAAGATTTCATTTACCCAACCTTATTTTGCACTTGAGATATAACTGTTTTAGGCTATAAATCAACACACTGAAGTCCTGCCATAATAATCAAGTTTATAAATCCTACTCTCATATTTAACTGTTATGATTTATAAATCCTTTTCAAGTTTTATATCTCTGTTTTTTCCTTGAGGCAAAGATTTAGTAATGGGCTCCAGGTTACATACCTAACTTTGATTGGGTGTTATTCTTCCCATGACTGTATGGAATATGATGGATTCTCTTTCTGAACACTCCAGGGAATAAAAAAAAAAATCATCAGTGCTATATCTTTGTGGCTCAAAGCATCTGTTTACAGAGCACAATGTAATGTCGTGCAGAGATACCCGAGGTAGCTCATTCAGATATACCCAGAGTGCTGTGTAGACATACCCAAAGAGACAATCCATCTCGGTATGATAATATTGAGGCTGTTACAAAAGAAACCAAATAGTCACATACTTTTAAATAACTTTAAACTTAAGTAGTTGTTTTTTCCCTAATTTCATCTAATGAGACTGTGAAGAAAAATCATTACTGACATAAAAGCCTGTCAAACTGGGAGATATTCAGGAAGTAGATTTCATTTCTAAATTTCTTTGTCTCTAATTTGTTATTGATATTGGTTTTTTTCTCTTTAACTACAGCATTTTTCATTTCAAGCTGTACTGAAGCAGAGCATCACCTCAATAACAGTGCTGTAAACTCAGCTCAGAAGCATGGCCCATGGATTTCCTAAGTGTGTCTTGTTTAAATAAGAAATGTAAGAACAAAATGATTTGTAACAGGTGAGAATCGTATCTGATAGTGCCACTATGTTGAGTTGATATGCACAACTAAATAAAGGAAGCTACTTGGAGTACACAATGGCCATGTGTAGACCAAATGAGAGGCATGTGTGCACAATACTTTAAAGCAGACTAAATGCTTTTGCACCGCTTTAATGGTGTCGGTGTTTGCACGCTTCAGCAGTGTATTGTGCATTAATTTCAGCCACTGTAGGAAAGTTGATGGCATAATGCACCTTAAATGGCTTGGAGTGCAGCAAACTAAAACTCCTTGGAGGAGCTTTAGTTTGCTGCCCCTACAGCCAAGTGAAGCACCGGGCTCCATGCAGCTGCACAGCTCTGCAGGAGGCCTTGTAGGCAGCCTGGCGGCAGCCCGGGAAAACAATTCTGCCCAAGAAAAGTGGTGAGTCTCAGTCTCATCTTCCTTCCCATTGAGCCTGCCTGCCTGCCTGAGCTGTATGGGGGCCCAGTGCTTCCCATCGCAGCTGTGATGTCCTCTGGGACTGCCCAAGCCAGGTGTCTGTGGGTAGGTGCTGCCTGGGGGGGAGCCACTGCTGCCACGGAGGAAAGCACCAGCCCACCCACCCCTCGCAGTTCAGGACACTTGGGCTCTACCTCTGCTGTGGGAGCAGAGGAGAAGCGGTGCATCCTGGGATGCTGGATGACTGCACATTGCTTGTTTTATCTCTGTGGAACATACTGAAATTACCCTAACAGGATTGTACTAGTACGGCTTGTGCAAAACAACGAAAAAGCCTATAGGAACAAGTCACTTGGCCCCGAGGCCTTCAAAACATAAATGTAACTCATGCTAAGTGTCCTCCAAGAATTTCAAAGTTATGCCACTTCAGGTGAGGGGACACTTAGCATGAGTTAACAAGCTTTAACATGATAACACTTGTACCTTAAGGGCACTTAATATGAACTAAGTGTAACATGTAACTTCTCCCTATATAGACACAAAATATCTAAAATGGGTGTGGACATACAATTAAGCCAATCTGAAATATCACCGATTGTGGACTGGTTCATGATTGTGTAAAGTTCTGTGGCTCCAGCAGCAGAGGGTGGGAGGGAGCACCCAACCCAGTATGTCTGGCAGCGGGGTGAAGAGAGGAGTGCTTACACTGATGTTTTGAAGGCCTCAGGGGCCAAGTGACCTGTGCCTACAGGCTTTTTCGTTGTTTTGCTTCCTCCTCTTTCATAAATTTGAGTTCAGTAAACTTCAGTAACTTAAAATTGACTGAAGTCTGCAATGTGCCTTCCTGACTTGGGGAGGGTGAGGGCAGGGGAGTAGCTGAACTCGTAATTTTTCATTCCCTGGGTCTGGGGGAAGGGATGAGGAGGAGCTGAGGTCAAGTAGGGAGTGATGATGCAAATAGTTATTAGAAAGATAGTTTTTTATTGAACAAGCAGTACAAGGGAGCTCATTGGTAAAAAGTGCTAAGAAGAGGGAAATAAAAGGCAAGAGGGTGGTCAGAAAGTTCTGGCTGAGTACTAGATTAACCAGTTGCATCAGTGGGGGTAGAGTGATGCAATGTGGGATGCCTGAAGAACCAACAAGGCCCGTGTCATGGAATGCTTGGTGTCCACACATAGAACTGAAACCGTTCGCATTTGAACTAGTTCAAACTTATTTGATTTTCCAGGCACAGTTTTGAATTATTTCAGGCAGCTTTAACTGGTTTAATAGATTTTTATGGCAGTTCCCTGCTGGCTTAAATGGCATTTGAGATGCCCTTAATGTTATGTGTGTCCGTAAACTTTGAACAATCTCATGTCTGTTCAACACTAGGGCATTCATGTCCCAGTGAAAAGAGTCAGAGCTTCTTGTAACAGATAAATGCATGATCCCTGCATCTCTTCCTGTCTCCACCCACGGCTAAAAACAGCATAGTCATGTTGACCTTCCCTCAGTTCCTTATCACTATTAAGGCCAGAAGTTTGAGCTCCCCATGTACTTTCACTTATGTCATCAAATCAGCCTTTTAGTGTTAGTAGCAGTTAGGTCAGTAGGTAATAGTTGTTATCTTGATTTCTTGTGGTTATTATGTCCCTTATCCCTTGTGGGATTTTGTTCTCTCGATTTAAGAGGGCTTAAGGCACTCTACACCAGCCTTTAGGACTTCACCCCAGCTACAAGCACTTTTATGGCTTTTCTTGATGCCCTTCAAAGGCTGGGTAGTTTACCTCTTTGTGCCAAGAGGAGAAATGGCATTCTTCATATCTTCAAACCCAAAGGTACTCTTGAAGTACATAAAGGACCCCACAAAGGCTCCAAGAAAAGACTCCTGAACAAGGAAGAGAGACCTTGATTCTGCAGCCAAGTGATTAGGGTATTTGCCTGTAAGGGGGAAATTTTAGGTTATGGTCCCTATTCCCAGGGTTATTTCTGATTATTTTTGTCCAATTCGTAAACAGTCCTGGGGACAGATCCCAGACCTCCTGTCTTCCCTCTTCTGTGCTGAGTTCTCTAAGCATGAGGCTGCAGAGTCAGGCATCCTCTTTCTTGGTATTTTGCTGGCCCAGGACGTGTAGATGGTTCTCTTCCTCAGACTGCTTATAGCTTAGTGAGAGATGTTAGTTGGAATTCCCTCAGGCTAGGGAAGGCCTAAAACCAAGGTCTCCCACATCCTGGCAGACTGGTTTAACCACTAGACCTTTATACACAAGAGGACACTACTACCATCTCTCCAGAAAGCATAGTGCCCCAGGCACTTTATGCTGAGTTGAATGATGCCAGTCATTGTCATGCCTTGATTTGCCCTCTTTTTGGGTACTGATTGGCCTTGTATCTGAATTACAAAAGAACATGTGTAAAAACCTAAGTTTAGGCTCTTAGAGCTCTTTGCAGGCCAAAATGTAGGCACTGGTAGGTGTCTAATGTCTAATGCATGTTGTGGCTGCTGAAGCAGAGGTATTTTGGGTCAGAATTTATACAGTTAGTTTACCAATCTGGCTCTGGCCCTTAATTCTTCAAAGTTCATTAGGAGTTGTGGTATCAGCTATTCACATTCAGTGTGGAATATATTTATAGGACTTAATCATACTGTATTGCTATAATACCTTGAGACCTAACCCTAAAAGGTCTGGTAGGAGCACCAGCATGACACCCTATGGATTCTAGCACACCTTTTGACCATCCCAGAAGTAATCACAATGGTTAAAAGCATGGATGAACTACAGGTTCCTATTGCAAAACCTTCGTGAACAGTTTTCTACTAGGCACAGTTTCAATGAGACCATGCTCAAAATTGTCAACAAAAGCCATTTTGTATTTTTATCCTTAACCACGCCATTCATCTCTTCCTTTAGCAGAGTCTCACAGTTATAACAAGAAGGAGAGACTCCATACTCTTCATGTTTTTCAAGCCCTCTCTTTCTACTTAGATCAGACAGAGGTGGTTAGCCATGTTAGTTTGCAGTCAAGCAGAAGACATGGTCAAGGTGTACCTCATAGATTAATTACAAAAACTTTAATGAAGAACAGCTCATATCATCAGACAAAATGGAAGGGACTAGAAGATGCACCTCTACTCTGACTCCCACTGAGGCAGGACTAAGGCAGGCCTTTCAGGTTTCATTTCAGCATTTCTTAACACTCAGCCAGAATGAATGCCAAGCAGCCACCATATAGGGATTTCATCTTGATGTCCTACCACATCCTGCCTCCTCACCAGCTTTCAGCACACTCTGGCCGCATACAATGATTCACTTTCTCCTGGGAGAGTCACTGCTCTCCCAAGAGAAACTATGGGTATACAGATGTTCAGACCTTTCCTCTGGGTAAAAATGGGTGCTTCAGGCTGAAAAATAACCCTAATTTAACCAGGGTTAAATCACTTACGAGAAAGTTTATCCTAGGGAGCAAAAGTTTGCACATGCTGTGTCTTCTCTCAGATGAGAACATGATCCTTCCCTCCTAGGAAGACAGTCTGTAGCTTACTGGACTCTGCTACTTCAGCAAGGAGAAGAACATGCCATTTTCAAAATCCCTACATTATGCGGCAGGGAAACAGGATGACCATGGGCAGTCTTGGTTAGCCAATCAGGGCTGCCCTATGCATTACTGCCATCTGTCACCAGGCAGACTAAGGGAGCCTACAGAGCATGCTATAATGTATACAAAGCCTTTTAGCTTTCCCCGCTCCTCCCACCCCCCAAGTGCACAGTACCAGCACTGTAAGCTCTACTCTTCAGGCCCTCATCATTTGAACATCTGTACATATGGCTCTGGGTAAGTTTATTTACCAGGAGACCAAACATGGAAGAATTAGCTCAGATTATTTGAATGTGTATATGCAGCCTCTATCAGAGCCCATGCTACTTCCATGGCTTTGTTGAGAAACTTACCTGCCTGGGCACTTTTGGAGAGCATTACACAACCCCTGCCTCCTTCAAAGTGGGATGAAGACTCTAGGAAACCTAGCTAGCCCAAGCAGCAAAGAGTGTTAGTGTCACCAAGAGGAATCAGTAGGAAGAAAAAGAAGAAAAATAGTTCTTCATCTTCTTGTAACTTTTCTTTATACACTGCTGGTGCCTGTTCCATGGCATGTGCACCTTGCTTTTTGCTTTGGAATTCATGTCCATCTTGATACTGGTGCAAGGGAACTGACAGAGGTGGGAGGTAGCCTTAGCCTTTATTGCTTCAGATAGAGATAATACAAGTGTATGATCTGACATGATGGGTTTCTTAGGCATGCAGGCACCTACTGCAGAACAGACATGAAACACCATAAAATGAACGGTTATGAGAGTTTTGTTTTCTTTTCTGGCCTGTAAGACTCTGAACATTGATCCTAAGAAACTGGGTTTTAACAATGTTAAGTGGAGATCCCTGGGTTTTTTTTTTTATCAGCTTTTTTTGCTTCTTATACTGACCTATTAACCCATTTGTTTGGGGGAAAAAAAGAAAAAAAAAGGTCTTGACTTGTACTTAAAATGGTATCTCAGAGAGAAATGCCAATACATGTCCCTGTTTACAGCTTTTAAGCTATAGACACATAAAGCAATATATAAATATACACATGCATGGAATCAAATTGAAGAAACAAGGAGAAAATGTCCATTCTTAGCAAGTCACATAAAAAACTTCACTCTGGAGTTTAGAAAAACCACAGGGAAAAAGTTGTTGTCATCTTTTTCAATTAGAATACAATTCTTGTGTTTTACATACTTAGTTATAATCAATTTTTTTTCAGGTTTAAAACCACTGTAACTATAATAAACAGAATGTGACCTTCTGTTTCTGGCATTCCTTTGTAATGTGTAGAATAGTAACCATTTAAAGAGAAAGGAATATTACTTTCACCATCACCATTCTAGAATACTCACCATTTGTCCTATGTTGCACACTTATACATTGCCTCACAATGCAGGATGTTTTTAGGGGAGGATAAATTATACTAGCCCCGTAATTATGAGCACTCCCAAGTAAAAGTTATGTGAAAATCAAAAACAAGCTCCCATGAAGGAAGAAAAACGCATAGCTATTCCATCTGAATGTCTTGCATAATGTAGTTGAAGGATAGCCAAGGCGAAGAGAGATGTGAAAAAAAAGATTAAAGAGCGTGAGTATCAGATGTTTGTTGTTGATATATTCATTTTCTGTATCCATTACAGTTTAACGGTGGGTTTATGGAAAAAGTTCAGCTGGTGGAAATGTGTTTGTTAGTTTTTTAAGGACTACATATTAAGGAAAAAAAGTATAGAGACACATACCCTAATAACAACATTGATCATGACCACTGTAACTGGTGCATTGAGAGAAACTGGGCATGAATCTTCATTAGCTATCCTTATATTGGTCTCATTCCTAATCTTCTGCAGATGTACATTAATACTGTGTTTCCCCTGCACCTCCAAATGCCCTCCCATATACAAACATCGTCTGTCTAAGATACTTATCAAAGCTTCAGGGCAGGGGATTTCACCAAACATTTATCTTCAAAACACCATAAATCTGGTGGAAATGGAACAATACTTCCTGAGATCTACATACCTTATTTATAATAAAAGCCATCATATCCCCTAATTCTACCAAGTGATGTAAGTTTGAATTTAGACCTTTTTCTGCTTTGCAAGTCTTTCGGGTTTTTTGGACCGTCTCCAAAATTTGGAAGTTATTTTGATTATTGGTTGTTTTAATCTGTTTAAAAATATGTTTCTAATATTTAAATACTTTAAATGATCACTTTTGTCCTGATGTAGTCCATAGAAGTGGCAATGTAATAGCAACAAAATGCTGTTTGCAATATGTAGTTTTCAAATGCTCCTAACAGAGCTTTCTCATTGGTAGGTTTCTTCTTATTGTATGCAGAGATCAGGCTGAGATCAAATTCTCATCAGAGATTACACTGAAATGAAGATGTCCTGTCTTTAGTATACATTACAAAAGTCACCTCTCAGTGAAAGGGTTGTTCAAATGAATTGGGGTGTCAGCCCAACTGCATAAAGTAGGAAAGGCCAAGAAGAAGAGCTATGTTCCCTTGTTGTATGGTTGGTGATCTTCCAAATCATGTGCATGTGTAGTAATGGAGATTAGGGCTGTGTGAAGCTTCAGTTGCTGATTCGATTCAGAGCAGATTCAACCCAATGAGAGAGCTGGACTCCATGCCAGTGAGGAGGGGGAAGGGTGCCATGGGGGATCCCCTGCCAGGACCCATCCCCTGCTTGCTCCCCCAGCCCCTTTGAGCACCCCTGGATCCCACCCACTGTCCTGGCCCCATCAGTGGGTGACCCACTTGGCTCCAGCATCCTGGCACTTTAAAAAAAAACCTCCCCACACTCATCATCTCCTGCCAGGTGGGTGGTGATCCCCGCTGCCTCCTACTTCCCCACGTTGCATGGGGAGCTCTGCCATAAGTCCCCATCCCTTGCCCAGTCTCCCAGCCCCACCAATGGCTGCCCCACCTGGCCCCAGCATCCTGGTGCTTAAAGAAAAAAAAGCCCTGCACCCACTAGCTGCTGCAGCAGCCATTGGGGCCTCTGGGGGCTCATGGCAAAGCCCTTCCCCCCCACAGTGCGGGGCAGTGAGGATTGCCCCTCCTCCCCACACACAAACTTGGCACACTGGGGCTGGGCAGGGCAGCCATTTGGGCAGGGGGTTTGATTCAGAGATTCAACCGATTTGGCAGCAGCCAAATCTCCAAATCAGATTTGAACAAATTGATTCGGGACAGTGATTCAAATCTCCAAATCTAATTACTGTCCGCCTGAATCAGCTGAATCTGAAGCTGAATCCAGAGCATATACTAGCTACTTCACATAGGCCTAATGGAGATAGATACTTTGTAAATGAGGGTAATGATAAATCAGCTGAATCATGGGCCCCCTCTTCACATTACAAGTATCGCTCAATTAAAAGGTTAATTGTACAGTTGCCTTGAGACCAGCTACATGTGCAAAGTACTGATCACACAATAAAAAGCTCCAACCAGCTATAAAGTTACACCTTGAAAATGTATGCTAGTTTTATAGCTGGTTGGTACTGAGATTTAATTTGCATGTGTAGCAGGGTCTCCCCTGCAACTGGAAGCCCTGTTAGCTGAAAGGGATCCCAGCTTCCAGGGTGCACTCTGCCCAGCTGGGGCTGCATGTCCTGCAAATGCCCATGACTCTCAGCCCCACAGCAGCTGTGGGCTCTGGGTTATGGCAACACCCCTCAGCTGTCAGGACCTAAAGTCCCACAGCTGCGGGTGCTGGATCCCTGAAGTGTGCTCCCTGGCAATCTCTCCACCCTGGGGATGCATGAAATCCTTTGTGCTGGGAGATCACTCCTGTGACAATCCTCCTGCCCCAGGGGTTTCACACCCCACCCAAGGCAGGGGGATCATCACAGGGGTGATCCTCCAACTCTGGTGGTTTCATGTACCCCAGGGGCTCCCATGGCTGGGTGGCATGTGGCTCCCAGCTGAGGGAATTTGCTTCTTATCAGTGCAGGGGAAGCCCAGGATCAGTTTCCCATTGCAATGGCAGTAAGGTGCAGTGGGATCTAATACACAGTTCTACAATCGTGCCTTTTGCCATGCATGTGTGATTATGTGAATTGCTCATTAGACCAACCATGCCTTTACCTGCACATATAGAAGAGGCCATAGTCCTATAAATCCTTAGTTGGCAATTACTCAATTTCTAAAACACAAACTGTTCAATTTTATTCACAATCTTTTCTTTCCATTCAAGATTGGCATGTTTTTATTTAGTCATACTTGTTCTTCATTGGCATCAGAAATTCTTGATTTAAATCACCTGCACAGCTCTATTTACAGAGGCTGTCTATTTTAATTACATAGTCTATTTAAGAATGTACATACCAGATTCAGACACTTACTCTTCATGCACCTTCCTTACCTATGCAAGCTGATCAATTGTTGAAAAGAAACATCAACATATAATGTGACCTTCTGTGTCTGAATCTAGTCCTGTTATCATAGGGGCTGACTTCATAAACTGATCGTGGCCAACCTTAAAAAAGAGTTTGGTTTTTGCCACTACTGTTTCTTTTGGAAGAATGCCAGGACCTTACTGTTCTGAAGTGCATTAGAAACCTCTTCTGATTCTGAGTTTACATAATGAGAACAGTTTATACCCTTTTATTCTTGTGCCAAGATTGTTCTTTAGCTTAAATAGATCACTTTCCTTCCTGGTGCTTATCTTCTGTATGTATTTATAGAGAGTAATCAGATCCCCTCTTTTGCTAGTCTACAAACATCAAAGTTGTATTAGGATATGTTTACATCACAGGTTTGCCCTGCTCAAAGACATGCATTACTCCCCATACACTACCTTCTGGACTGGAAGCAGTGTAGTCATGTTTGCCTGGCACTGCAGGTACACTAATTAGTATGGCAGAGCCAGTTAGCTCACCCAGCGTGCCTGTATGAGCCTATCTGCTTCCAGTGTTAGGGGATAATGCACACTGGAATTTGCCTGGCATGGTAAGTTTGTGACACAGAGATATCCCTCATGTCTCCTCTCATAAGATTGGTTTTCTGTTCCCATGATGATCCTAGAGCACCTTCTTCACCTATTCCAGCTAGTCTTCAACTGTCTTGAAGGTAGGTAAGTAGAAGTGTTTTCACCTTGCCTTGCCATTTTTCTGTCTAACCTGCTTCTCTAAACTTAGAGGACAAGCCCTCATGCCTGAAACATAAAAAACAGCCTTTAACTAGCCACAGGTAAAGCAAGAAAATGAGGGCATTGTAAATGCCCTGCCATTGCAGGGAAAGAAAATCAATTCCCCCATATGCCAGGATGAGATATAAATTAATAGTTAAGATCAAGCTTGATTCTGGCTGTTTTACCCACCTGAATAGTATTTTCTAATTTTTTCTCTTCCCTTCTAATGCCAGTTTCCAATGAGCTTTTTTTTTTTTCTACTTATGTTAACAGAGGGGGAGAATGCAAGGCTTATGGGTACCCAGTAGAGTAATGTGATAACATGCAGCAAAAAGGGGTCATAAGTAGAATGTTTTCAGAGTTTTCAGGATGAAGTGCTAAAGTTTAGTAGCTGGCTCTACACAGGGTGTATCTACATGTGCACAGTAACCAACATTACTATGCAGTATAGACATGTGTCTACATGTGCATGCCCATACTGAGCAGTATATATGATGACTTACACTGACTTGAGTATAGATTTGATACGTGTATTATGCAGGTATCAAATTTATTCCCAATTAGTCACTGTGGAGTAAGGCACATGTAGACACCTTACTGCGCAGTAACACTGTGTGTATGGAATGGACTGACTTGAATTTAACGCACATTCAGTGTTAATGCGCCTTAATGCCTGCACGTGTATATGTCGGCATATTCCTGGTTACTGCGCAGTAACTTATTGTGCAATACATTTGAGCCAATGTAAATGCACATGTAGCCATGCCCACAGAAACCTGCAATAGAAAGAAGAGGCAGTAGTAACTTGGGGAAAATGTGAAGGAGTGAATTGAAGGCACCAGTGGGAGTGAAAGTGGTAAAGGTACTAGAAGGAAGAGTAAGAACAGAAGAAAAGAGAGGTATACAAAAAAAAATTGGGGGGGTGGGAGGAACCACTAGAAAGAGAGATGAAAGACACAAGAAAACATGTTATTGTCTGGTTTCATTACAAGAGCAATTGTGCTCCTAAGACAAAACAAATGTTGAGGAAGGATCTGAAAGAGTCATCTTCAGCTAGGTGGCCCAGTTGTTGCAGCAGCATTACAATAGCTCACAGCTTAATGAGATGGATTTCAAATTGTGGCTTTATCTTTCTCTTCTTCCTCTCTCTTACAGAGGCCACATCTACAAATGTGCTTTAATGGATTATTTTAATGCACATTAAAGCATCACTGAAAAAAAACATGCTACTTAGTGCACATTAAAATAGGCTAATGTGCATTAAATGTCACTTAAAAATCATGGGTGCCTGTAGATGTACTGTGAGGCTGCTCTGATGTGCTGTAATGACAGCACATCAGAGAAGACTCAATTGAGTCTGCTAGAGCATGGCAATTAGTGTGCTCCAGCCAGCCTCTGCATCTTGTGTATCAGCGTCCCTGCACTTCACAATAGTAGTAGTGATTTAACTAAAGCTCATAGTGATTTAACTAAAGCTCATCAAACAAGCTTTCATTCAAGTGCCCCTATTGCCATTTTGAAGCATAGGGATGCTAATGCTTGAGACATTGCTGTGACTGTCAGAGCCATTCTAATTAAAGTCTCCCTCCCCCCGCACCCTTGGAGCATGTATAAAAGTGTCCTGTGCTCTTTAGTTAATGTGCATTAAGACAGGCTAATGCACATTTTCCTAGTACCTCACAATGGACCTACTAGATTTAATGTGAATTAACCAAAGTGTGTTAATAAATGTATAGACACTCCCAGAGAGATTTCTTCTTCAGGGTGAAACCCATCTCTGGGTTTGCCTTTGCTTTCATTCAAGTTAATAAGAAAACTTTCATTGACGCAGGAGAGGATCATCTTCTGTGCTGTTCTTCATACCCTAGCTTCTTCCTACTTTTTTATACAATATTGGGTGTATTGTTTTGGATATTAATCTAAGGGCAATCTAAGGATTTTTTTTCCATCTCTGAAAACATTGTTTCTATATAAAACAGGCCTTACACATTTTGACCTTACAAATGCATGTACATAATCTGCTACAATTTCTTGTACATTCTGGTAATTTCCCACAAAAAATATCTGTGTTACCAGTGGAGTTCATATAATTATATTATTAATTCCCAAACTACTCTTAATGCCAATTTTTAAATGATCTCTTGATATATATTTTTTCAAAATATCTCCAGAAACCATGAAGTTTAATTTTCATCATTATTTATCACTTAGAGATCTACAGGGCATAACTCTCAGAGCAAAAGACTGGAAAGATTCCCTGCTGGAGATGTGCTTTTGAATAAGATATTATACTTGTAAGTTAGGTTTCCTGAGTATCAGAGCACAATTGTGGGGACTTTTAGCATGTTGTTAATACTGTGGTTAATATTATTACTATCTGCATGATTATTTGAGGGGAGCATGCTTTAATGTTGTAATTCATTAGCTTTGTGTAAGAGTCATTTGTTATGAAGACAAGTACAAAATTCAGCAGCACATCTATTTAATAATGTCTCCCTGAACACATTAGTCCAATATTTTCTCCTAAGCACTGCTATCTTACTGGTTCTGGTATGGTCTGTTTTTACCTGGGGGTTACAACAGACTGAGCAGAATATACGCTAACAATGTGCTCTTGTTACGAAAAAGGCCAGGAGCATACTAGAGTTCATTAATAGGAGTGCCACTTGCAAATCAAGGGGTGTGATTCTGCTGCTCTATTCAGCATTGGTGAGGCCTCACCTGGAGTACTGTATCCAGTTTTGGGCCCTACACTTCAAAGAAGGATATAGGCAGTTTGGAAAGAAACCTGCAGAGAGCAGTGAAAATGATTGAAGGACTGATAGGGAAGACTTATGAGGAAAGGTAGAGTTATTTATTGTGGAGAAGAGATGAGAGGGGAGGATTTGATAACAGGTCTTCAAATACTTGAAGAGTGATTATAGCAAGGATACAGGTGGGCTTTTCTCTGTGGCCATAGGGCACAGGACTAGGAGCATGGCCTGAAGCTGCAGCAGAGGAAATCTAGGTTGGAGATTAGGTGTTTTTTTTTGACTAGGAGCGTGGTCAAGCACTGGAACAGGCTGTCTAGAGAAGTTGTGGAAACGTCATCCCTGGAAGTTTTCAAGAGCAGACTGGACAGACAATTGGCTGGGATTGTTTACTCCAGAATGACCCTGCCTTGGGCAGGTGGCTTGATTAAGTGATCTTGTGATGTCACCTCCAGCCCTACTTTCTTATGATCCTATGTTCTTGCCATACAGCTCAAGATCTCTAGGCTAAGACTGCAAGACCTCCATGGGGTTGGCTGCCACCAACACGAAATTGCTTCTCTTTACATGACCATCATCTATTGTTGATAGTTACACTCCAGTTGAACAATGAAGCTGTTATTGACTAGGGGGAGGCTCATGATGAGTGCGGAAGACAGAATTAAATGCAGGAGCTAGTCTATAGAGATCATAATACCTGCAGGGGTATGCCCCACTTGCTGGTTTCTTCCCAATCCTGCTTTGCCTCCTGTCATTCACTTGCTATGCTTTTGATCTTGTTTATTGTACATGGGAGAGGTCTTTGAGGATCAGTAGTAACCTCATGGGAAAGGCTGATCTGTTAGCCCTACCAGCCAAACATCTAGCCTTTGACTTTCTCATGGTACTTCCCTTTAAGGGGACGCACCCCTTAGGTTTTTGGGACCGTTGTTGGGGCCTCAGCTGTCACAGCCTCAGCCCCTTTTCTTCTTTGGCCATACTGTTCACCTGGTCTAACTGTTCAAGATCTCAGCCTCCAGGGTTTAACCTTGCCTGGATGGCAATCCCCTTTCCTGGGGTCTATCTGCACCCCAGTAATCTCTGCCCCTGTCTTGGGGCCTGACCTCTGGTGTTTACTGCAAAGGAGCACCATCAAGTGCCCTTGTCTGTGGCCTTCTCATCACCCCTTGGAGCTACCTCCAGTCTACCAGTAGATCTAACCAGCACTTAGACACAAGTGGGGAGCCTGCTCCAAACCACTGGAAATCCTGCGCACATAAACAGAACCATATAAACTGACATGCTTTGGAAACCGTGGACGTCATGTGCATCAGCAACAGAGCACGCCACTGCACTGAGAAAACGGTGGTGGTACACTTTAAACTAAAACACTTTTGATATGCTTTAGTTCAAAGTGCACCACTGCCACTTTCTCAGCACAGAGGCATCTCACCATTGATGCACGTGACATGCGGGTGCTTTTAATTAGCCTGGTTAACTAATTAGAAGTGCCCAGTGCCATGTTAAGAGCATGCATAAAAATGCCCTAAATGTCAGTCTCATGGCTATAAAACAAAATCCTACCAACCCTGGGTTAATATTTCCTGCAGCCTAATTGTTCCCCATGGCTTTTTCTTCACAGCTCTTTGGCACTGGTTAGCTTACCTCCTTTAGCCACTATGTGCAGGAGCTTCTTACCTGGCAGGGCCAGACTGCCCTTCTCTAGGTTAGGGACTGGGTTTATATTCTTAACCCAGCCCCCTTCTGGACACCTGATTGGTCCTTTTTGTCTCTTTCCCCAGTGCCAGGTTCAGTTAATTGCCTCATTAGCTTCCTGGTCTTTGGTCCTTTACCCACTCAACCCCCCTAGTAAGAGGGGCAGGGGTTCCCTCTTACAGATGCATAAGACACAAGAATGACGATGGAATTGACTACATTTGAAACAAGGGGGGGAATAATTTCTACACTCAGATGTATTCAGACAAAAGTAAGGACCAGGGATCCTGGTTGTCTCTGATTTTTAAAAATCCCCAATTTTTGGTTTAAAAAAAGTAACCCCAAATCCACGTTTTTGTCATGATTGAAATGGAACACCACAAATATATTAATCATGAAAAAATGTGGACTTAAGTTATTTCTGATATAGGGTCTTGGTGTAAGAGAGACAAGGACCTTGGAAGATCCTCCCATGTTCTCATTATGTATACTTGGTTCTGATTCAGCAATTGAACACAATTAAAAAAATACTTATGCATATGTTTAAGTGGTTAGCTGGATTGAAGGGTCTGTGCGGATGATTGATCAACAACTATGGGTAGGTTTTAGCTATCCTTAACAGATATCACTGTTATTTCATATCTGAAAACATGAATTGTCAATGTGTTGTGTTTGTCAATCCATTTCTCTTTGTTTAAGGAACATGTACCCATATTTAAGTAACCTGCATTTTTTTAAATAAGTCATACTTCAGTTTAATTTTATAGCTTTACCATTTTCTCCTTGAATCAGAGTTTTGTTTTTGTTTTGTTTTTTAAGTATTTTTCCATTTAGAATAATAATCCTTCACATTGTTTACTGCTATAAATTCTCCATTGCTATTTTGGCCAATCCCTCAGTATCTAGAGCTTTAGGTATAGGTGAAAAGCATTTTATTAAGACTCTGGCAGTTTCTGGATAAAACAACAGCTTATTTAAATCTTCAGTCAAAATAAAATATACTTTGAGCAATATGCCATGGGAAATTTTCTTCCAGGAGATAAAAAATAGGTGCACAGAAAACTTAAAACAACAGCTAATTATGCCAAAGCTATGTTCTTCTTTTATGCTTTTGTACATCATAAAAAAATCTGTTTTTAAAACTAGAAGACAATCTTATCTTTTAGCAACACAAAAGAAGCAACGTCTGCAAAATGTATAATTCATAAATTGTTGCAATCATCACTCAAAAAACACTCCTCCCTTTGAAACCTTCAGTTTAAGAAAATGGTGTGTTGTATTTTTTATTTTATTTATTTTGGTTGTTGTTTATTGTTAAAAGGAATTTTGTTTTAACATAATTTATAAGCACTTTGGAGACGACCCTACGTAATAGCCGAAAGGAATAGTGAGCTTTGTACTATAAGGAAATTTGCTAAACTAATAAAAAATATGAATAAAGCAACAAGCAGGAAAACAAAGCTTGAAAGCCCAAAGGCTAAGAGCTTTGTGGATCAGGGGAGTGTGACTGATGTGGACCTCTTTGGTATCAGTTAAAATCTGTCCTGAGTTGTAAAGAACTTACAGCATGATGGCTGTCTGGTGACTTCTGGGGAATGAGGGATTGGGTTACCTCTTTGCTATCTAGCATCCAGAGGTTCACTGGTGTGCTGCATCTTTCAAGTTCTGCTGATCCTTAGCTGCACAGCAATCAAAAGGTTGCACCAACCATATTTTAGAGCAAGTTCAGGACTTGACATTACTTCATTGTCAGGCAATATGCTTTCTCCTCACCCTGCATACTTCTAGTGCTACTACCTTTGGGCCATCCTCAGTTGTCACTTTAACACAGCGGACAGGTTGATTTAGCTTGCCTACAGAGCCAGGGTTGAAGGCTAAACTTTGCCCTTCCTAAAGCCCTAGAATCATAAAAATCAGGGCTGGAATCAATGTGTCATATACCTGCTACATAGGTAGAAGAGACCGCCAGAGGTTATCTAGTCCAATCCCTTGTCTGAGTTGGGATCATCCCTGACTAAACCATAGAAGTCCTTGTCTAATCTATTCCTAAAACTATAGTCAGTTCTGTTGGATAACTACAAAGTCTCTTGACTAAAGACCCCAAAAACACCCTAACATGAAGGTATAGCAAGGGGATGAGAACTACAAGTGTCCTGCCACTGGAAGGGTTGTTAAAATGCACTCAAGAGATCCCAAGAAGATGGCCAGGTTGCTTACTACTGAGGAAAGCAAAAACCTAGAGGTGACCGATATATCAGCCCATATAATAGCGGTACCCATAAAAGGAAAATTGACATTATTGGCAATTGGCTTTTTTGGCCGATGTGGCTGATAATGTTGCTGATAAATGCCGTGGAGTGCAGCCCAGCAGCTTGGAGAGCGGCGTCCAGCTGGTAAGTTTGTGTGGGGGCAAGGGTAGTGTAAGGGACCTGGGGAGGCAGATTAAGGCCCCCATGGTGAGGGAAGAAATGGGGCTGGGGCTGGGGCTGGGGCTGGGGCAGGCACTGCCCAGCCATGGTGGGGAAGGGTACGGGACAGAACACGGCTCATCTG
This sequence comes from Crocodylus porosus, assembly GCF_001723895.1. Lineage (NCBI taxonomy): Eukaryota > Metazoa > Chordata > Crocodylia > Crocodylidae > Crocodylus > Crocodylus porosus. The sequence goes on from NW_017728906.1 coordinate 194,863,817, forward strand.
GGTAGGGGCGTATCCCACCACAGTGCACACCCCCAGGGGAGGCCTGGGGGGCACATGCTCCCCAGAGCTTTGTGAGGGGTAAGGGCAGGCTGCCACTGCATACTCAGGGCTGGAGGCTGCACCAGCCTCTTCCCAGCAGGGGCTGTGCTGGGCCTGCACTTGGAGTAGGCGGGAGCAGGGCAGGTGGTGGTGGCACTGGGAGGGGGGACTATGGTGAATTTTGGGATGGCCATAGCCCACCCCATAGACCCTCCTTCCAGCGATGCTGCCAGCCCCAGCCCTGCTTGCCCCAAGTACAGCCTGGGCCCAGCTGCCCACCAGGAAGAGGCCGGTGCAGCCTCTGACTCCGAGTGCACAGTGGCAGCCTGGCCTCAGCCTGCGCAGAGACCTGGGGGCGACATGCCTCCCATGCCTCCCCCAGGGGTGCATGGTACAGCAGGATCCACCCCCCACATCCCCTGAATGAGCTGCAGCTCTATCCCGTGCTGTGCCCTACCTCATCAGCAAGGACAAAAAAATGAATGTGTTCAAAACTGTAATATTTCATAGACTTTAGGGCTGGAAGGGACCTTAGAAGATCATCGAGTCCAGCCCCCTGCCCAAAACGCAGGAAGTCATCTGGGGTCATAGGATCCCAGCAAGATAAACATCCAATTTGCTCTTGAAGGTGTTCAGTGTAGGTGCTTGAACCACCTCCAAAGGCAGGCTGTTCCGGACCTTCGGTGCTTAGAAAGTAAAGAAAATCTTCCTTACGTCCAGCCTGAAACGGTCTTGCAGTAGTTTATAATCGTTTGACCTCATCATCCCTTGGGGTGCTCTGGTGAACAAACGTTCCCCCAGATACTGGTGGTCACCCTTGATAAACTTATAGGTGGCCATCAGATCACCCCTGAGCCTGCCCTTTTCCAGACTTCAGAGCCCCATGGCTCTCAGTCTCTCATCATAAGGTCTGTTTTCCTGACCTCTGATCATGCGCGTGGCTCTCCTCTGGACTCTCTCAAGCTTCTCCACATCCTTTTTGAATTACAGAGCCCAAAACTGGACACAGTACTCCAGCTGCGGCCTCAGCAAGGGGGAGTACAAGGGGAGAATGACATCTTGGAATTTATTTGAGAATCATCTATGGATGCAAGCCAGCATTTTGCTCATTTTACTAGCTGCAGCATCGCATTGCAGACTCACGTTCATCTTGTGGTCAATGATGACCCCCAAGTCTCTTTCTTCCGTAGTGCTAGCTAGCGTAGCACTGCCGAGTCTATAAGGATGCTGCAGGTTTTTCTTCCCAAGGTGGAGAAACTTACATTTTTCAGTGTTAAACACCATCAGGTTCTCATCTGCCCATTTGCTGAGCCTTTCCAGGTCAGCCTGGATCATTCGCCTGTCTTCTGGTGTGGATGCTTTGCCCCAGAGTTTGGTGTCATCAGTGAACTTGGCAAGTCTGCTTCTGACTCCAGTGTCCACATCATTAATGAAGATGTTGAACAATATAGGTCCAAGGACAGAGCTTTGTGGGACCCCACTGGTCACAGGACACCATGATGATTGACTTTCATCAATTGCTACCCTCCGGGTCCACCCACAGAGCCAATTTCCCAGCCAGTGGATCATGGTGGCCACAATTGGCCAGTTTTGCCAAGAGGTGATCATAGGATACCAGATCAAAGGCTTTTTTGAAGTCAAGATATATGACATCAATCTCTTCTCCCTTTTCCAGGTGATAGGTCACCTGGCTGTAGAGGGAAATAAAATTGGTCAAGCAAGACCTACCCACAACAGACCCATGCTGGCTATCCCTCAGGATGTTGGCGTCGGCCAGTCCATTAAGGATCTCATCTTTAATAAACTTGTCTAAGACCTTCCCCGGGATGGAAGTCAGGATCCACTTTCCTCCCTTTCTTGAAGATTGGCACCACATTAGCCTTCCTCCAGTCTTTGGGCACTACACCAGAGCACCAGAAGTTTTCAAAGATCTGTGCCAGGGGCTGGGCTATGATGCTTGCCAGCTCCTTGAGTACCCTGGGGTGTAGATTGTCAGGGCCAGCTGACTTGAAGGTATCCAGCTTCTCAAGGTGTTCCTTCACAGGGTCAGCATTAATGGAGGGCAGGGGATTTCCCTCACCCGGACCGCCCTGTCCTGTGGTGGGCATGAGCATCCCATGGGACTGATGAAAGACCGACGCAAAGTACCCATTTAATTGGTTGGCTTTTTCCTGGGCTTCAGTTGTCAGTTGCCCCATCTAGTCCAGCAGTGGTCCAATGTTGCCCTTATTTTTCCTCCAGTTCCCCACATATCTGAAAAAAGACTTTTTATTGTCCTTGATGCTGGAAGCTAGTTGGAGTTCAGTTGCAGCCCTGGCTTTCCTGGTTTGCTCCCTGAAGGACTGGACCAGCGCAGAATAATCCTCCTTGGAGGTGAATCCCATCCGCCGTCCTTTGTAGGCCTTTCTTTTTAGCCTCAGAAGGTCTGCTAGGTCCCTGGAGCGCCGGGGGGGCTGCTGAGCCCTCTTACTGCCTTTTCTCTGAGTTGGAATAGACTTAGCTTGTGCATTGAGTATCACTCCCTTGAGGAGCAACCACTCTTCTTGAACTCCCCTCTCCCTGGGGTCATGGTCCCTTAAGGTCTCACTGACAAGCCTCCTGAGCTTGTCAAAGTTGGCTTTCCTGAAGTTAAGGACTTCAGCATTGCTGAGTGACTTGCCAGCTTTACGGTGGATGGTGAAGGTGATCAGCTCGTGGTTGCTGTCATCCAGCTTCCCATTGATCACTAGGTTGCCGATTAGGTCATCCCCAGTAGCCAGTACCAAGTCGAGCAGCGCTTTACCTCTCATTGGCCCATAGACTTCTTGAGTCAGGTAGAGGTCATCCATGCATGATAGGAAGCTTTGCAACCGCTTGCATTTTGCTGAGTGATCCTCCCACAAGATGTCTGGGTAATTAAAGTCACCCATAACAACCATGGTTCTGGAGCATGTAGCCTCAGCCAGTTGCCAGATGAACTCCTGGTCAAGCTCTTGACTTTGGGTGGGAGGTCTGTAGTAGACTCCCACCGGCGTGTTCCCTGTGCCGTGTTCCTCATGGATTTTAACCCAGAGGGTCTCCAGTCATCCACCCTGGTCACCAAAATCAGCTCTTATCTTCATGATCCCTCCTGTACAGGGTATAGCCATCTATACCCGTGGTCCAGTCATGAGTGGAGTCCCACCAGGTGTCCATTATTCCTATGACGTCTGTGCCCGCTGGGCTTCGCTCGCTTTTGAGGGCACCGCCCTCAGGATGTCGGCCCCACCCCGGGACCCTTGAGGGCAAAACGGATGTTCTTTCACCATGTCACCTCCCCGCTCTTTCCTGCCACATCTTGATGTATCGTCAATGGTGGGGAGTAGCCTGACGGGTTCTTGTTGCCCAAGTCCGCCCAACGGATGTACACGGGGCTCCAACCACCCCTGCACCCTGGCCTTACACCACCTTCTGGAGCTGGCCCTGGGGAGGTGGCCCGAGACTCTTCTTTCCTCTCTGCCGCCTTGCTTTTCCCCCTTTTCCCTATACTCAAAGGGTCGAGCCTCTATTGTTATGAATCCAGCTCCAGAGCCTCAGCCCTTAGGACCTATGTTTCTAATGGGCTCAGGCATCCGCGGTCCCAGCGGCGAGCCCACCCCAAACTGGCTTCTCCTCAGTGATCCGCATCACCCTACCGCGCCTTGAGTGCACCTGGCTCCGGCGGGTCCTACGCGGTGACTTCCCTTCGCCACGATCCCGTCCAGACGCCTCCTGCCTGCTACAGACTCCTGGATGCTTGTGCTGGCTCCTACCCTCTGGCTCTTCCAGCTCTGGCTCCTTGTCCTTCCCTGGACTCTGCGGGACCTCGCCTTCCGCTTCCTCTGCCGGTGGATTTCCCTCTTCGGGGCCATCCTCCCCCTCCATTGCAACCGCCGCCACTTTTATCTTTGCAGGCCGACGTTCGACGCTGACATCACCGGCCAGCTGCAGCTGTATAAAGAGCTGGCTCACGCGCCGTGCAGCTCTCCCCGGGACGTCGACTCCTGCTGCCAGTGAGTTTTTGTTGTCACCCCAGCCTCCAGGACAACGTTGTAATAATTTGCATTAAGCAGGAGGACGAGCTCCTCCTGCTTATTCCCCAAGCTCCTGGCATTAGTGTACAGGCAGGCAAGTGTCCCTTTGGGGGCTCTTGCCTTGCCCACAGATTGTACCAGGGCTGGGGCAGGAGTAGGCTTGTCAGTGAGTGCCTTTGCCTGCTGGCTTTGCAAGGGTTGCTCAGCGGGGCAGCAATGGTGGTGGTCCCCCCATCTCCCAGCAGGCTTAGTTTAAAGCCCGGTGGAGCAGGTCAGCTAGTCTGGCTGAGAAGAACCTCCTCCCCAGTGGAGAGAGGTGGAGGCCATCTCTTCCCAGCAGCTCACTGCTTCTCTCGCCAAAGAGCAGGCTGATGACACCAGCACCATAGTCTTTAGTTAATATGTTTAGCATGCTTACTCTGGCCCATCTTAACCATGTGCTTATCTTTGATTTTTAACACACAGGAAGCCTCCACTGAATATTACTTAGTTTTTTCTCTGCTTAAAGAATATCTGCAAAAATTCTCATCCTATTTAGAGGTTTTGATCTGTAAGCACATAGTTCACAAGTATGTTATGGATTATTGTCTGACTGTTGCTGCTTCTCTTCTTCCTCCAATGAGTTGTTGACTTCACCTATGTGTTCATGCTCTTCATGTTGTATGGTCAGCTATATAGACCAAGCAGTATTTGTTTTTTCTGGTGCCCATTTGGAGGAATGTGACTTTTTAAACAGTATTAAAGAGTGAACAAATAACATGCTGCACTTCGTCAACTTCCTTTATACTAAAAATCATGGACTAAATATAGACATTCAATTTATGACACATTATAACCTGCCTGACATCTGACTCCCTAGGTATCTCTCTACTATTCATCCCCCTTCTCTCTCTCTCCCCCCCGCCCCAGCCTCTCTCTCACTCGCTGACTCCTCAATCTACATTTTCACTGACTACCTGTCTTGTATGCATACCAGACCATTCTCTGGCTTCTTTACTTTTCATTCCATCCAGGAAGAGCACACACCAACTGCTGAAACTTCCTTAGCCTGATGAAGGTTTTTTGAACCTGAAAGCTTGCTTAATAATTGTTTTCTAACTATTTAAGTTGGTCTAATAAAAGATATCAGATTCACCCAAAGAACCATGTCTGCTTATGCCCTTAGACCAGCATGGCTACAACCTACACCGAAATAACGTGCTGAAATTTAAAAGTTAAAATTTGAGAGTAATTATCATTTGGACTGAATTGGTGAACTTAGATATTTATGAATACTCATTTATGAATAACCCCATCCAAAAAACTTATGAATAGCAAATAATAAGGATTCCCACCCAGCTCAGCACTCAAAATTTCAAATCTTGGTGAATCCTGTTCAGTTGGATTGGCATAATCACATACAAGGCATGCACAAGCATTACATTTTACCAGTACAGTGCATAATAAGAACCTTTGAAGAAATGTAAGATTAAGGCTTGTACCTATAAACATCTGACTCAGGAACATAGTTTTTGTGTCAACCCTAATAGAATCTCCTTAGTAAATGGTCATCAGTCTCAAATTTAGGATCTCATGTGTTATAAAATCAATGAAGTCTGGACAGGATCTGGTTACTGGTTTCTTCTCAGCCTCTGGTTCACTATTCCTGTGGTTTAAACTCTCTTTCTGCCTCCCTAACTTGAGTTTGGGGAATTCTCAGTCTTCCTTCTCTAGGCCCTGAAACCAAGCCTGATCCTGCCAAGGGCGTCCATTGGCTTATGGACCATCGGGTAGATTTTAAGCCCAACTGATCTCTGGTTTATCTTTTAACATGACAGAGAGGTATTGTAGGTTAAATAAGGATGATAGGCTTTGCACAAGAACTTAATCACACAGACATACATAGTAATCTCCAAGAGCACAGACCACTTGAGCTAGGGACAGAAATTACGCAAAAATCTGGAATAAATGATTGGAAATCAGTTCAAATCTGTAACACAACATAAGTTTAGTGTGCACAATGGCCAAAACCAGTTTCAGATAAACTTGGATGGGTGTAGTATCAGCCTTAATTGATTTAAGTTAAATCTGTTTATTGAACTTCTTTCTCAGATCCCCTCTAGATTCAAGTTAACACAGTCTTCCAGCATCCCAGGATACTTTACACCTCTCCAGCAAGGTCCACCTTGCAGGGAGGGTGGGCTAATCTTGGCCTATGCTGTCTGCTCCAGCTAAGCAGGGAGGTGTACTCTGCAACCATGTAGCTGCATTTCCATAATCAAAAGTGAATGTCTGTTTACTTGCTTATTGGTTCAATCTATGCAACTTAGACTAAACTGCAAAGATTGAATTGATTCAGCTTCAGGCCTTTTCATAGTTTCATAGTTAGTAGGGTAGGAAGGGACCTGAGCAGATAATCAAGTCTGACCCCTTACCATGGCAGCAAAAAGTACTGGGATCAAAGACCCCAGCAAGGTGTTCATCCAGCCTCCTTTTAAAGACCCCCAGGGTAGGAGCCAGCACCACCTCGCTTCGAAGTTGGTTCCAGATCCTAGCTGCCCTGACAGTGAAGTAGCACCTCCTGAGGTCTAATCTGAATTTACCCTCTGCCAGCTTGTGACCATTATTTCTAGTCACCCCTGGTAGTGCTCCGGGGAATAGGGGCTCCCCCAATGCCTGCTGGTCCCCTCTGACTAGTTTGTAACAGGCCACTAGATCCCCCCCCTTGGCCTTCTCTTGTGGAAGCTAACAGGTTCAGGTCCTGTAGCCTCTCCTCATAGGGCCTGCCCTGCTGCCCCTGGATCATGTGGGTGGCCCTCCTCTGGACCCTCTTCATGTTGTCCACATCTCTCTTGAAGTGTGGCACCCAGAACTGTATGCAGTACTCCAGCTGTGGCCTGACCAGTGTCACATAGAGGGGGGGGATCCCCTCCTTGGACCTGCTTGAGATGCATCTGTGGATGCATGACAAGGTGCGGCTGGCCTTCCTGACTACATCCCCACACTGCCAGCCCATGTTCATCTTGGCATCAATGCTGACTCCAAGATCCTTTTCTGCCTCTGCCCTGATGAGAAGGGAGTTCCTCAGCCTGTAGGTATGGTGCTGGTTCTTCCTCCCCAGGTGCATCACCTTGCACTTGTTAGTCTTGAAACCCATCCTGTTCTCATCCACTCACCCCTGTAACCTGTCTAGGTCTGATTGCAGCCTATTCCTCCCTTCTAGATTGCCCATATCCCCCCACATCTTAGTGTCATCAGCAAATTTGAACAGGATGCTTTTTACCCCCTTGTCCAAGTCACTGATGAAGATATTGAACAGTGCAGGCCTGAGAACTGAGCCCTGGGAGACCCCACTGGCCACATCCCTCCAAGTCAAAAATGACCCATCCACCACCACTCTCTGGGTGCAGCCCTCCACCCAGTTAGTGACCCATTTGACTGTGTAGGTGTTGACACCACAGTCCCCTAGTTTTTTAGTGAGAATGGGATGAGAGACAGTGTCAAAGGCCTTCCTAAAGTCCAGAAAGACTACGTCCACTGCTACCCCTGCATCTAAGGATTTGGTGACCTGGTCATAGAAGGCCACCATGTTGGTCTGACAGCACCTGCCTCTAATGAACCCGTGTTGATTGCCCCAAGGAGGGGATCCCCCCTAAGCATAGCCTTCCCGCTGGCCCCCGTGGACATGCACGAGGATAATTCTTGCAAACAGCTTACCCAGGATTGAGGTAAGACTAACTGGCCAATAGCTTCCTGGGTCCTCCTTCCTCCCTTTTTTGAAAATGTGAACCACACTGGCCCTCTTCCAGTCCTCTGGCACCACACCAGAGCACCACGAATGCTCATAAAGCCATGCCAGGGGTCCCACAATGACCTCTGCTAATTCCCTCAGGACTCTGGGGTGGAGATCGTCAGGACTAGCTGATTCAAATACATCCAGTCACTCCAGAAGTTCCCTGTCTAGATTCTCACTGCGCCTTGGCCTAGGTGCACCTCCCCTGGGGCCTGAGGGGGGGCCTAGTGGTGGGGCTGATCTGGTCCCTGCTCAGGAAAATGGAGGCAAAGAAATTGTTAAATAGGTTAGCTTTGTCATCTGGTGTGATGACCAGATTTCCTAACGTGTCTTGCAGGGGCCCCACATTACCCGGTACATTCTTTTTGCCCCCTATGTATTTAAAAAAGGACTTCTTGTTGTCCTTGATCCAGGTAGCTAGTCCCAGTTCCATCTCTGCCTTGGTCTTCCTGACGACCCCCCTGCAGGCCCAGCAACTATGGTATAGTCTTCCTTGATGATGACCCCTCCCTTCCATTGGGTGTACACCTTCCTTTTAGGTGGGAGACGTTCCCAGATGCTTTTGGTGTCTGTACTTAGCCTTATAGCTCTATGTAGTAGAATAAGTGAATAAACACTGTCTATCTCAAAGTCCTTATGACTCTTGAGAGTCCTTAAGGTTACTTTGTATACTTAGAGGGGACACTCACTCCTTCCGTTCCTTCCTTCAGCTGATATTTCTATTTTATTTGGAGGGAGTGACTCCACTTGACTTTGATAATCATCTGATTTTAATCTACCCCCCACCCTGGTCAACTGTATAATACTAGTTTTCCAATCACGTTCAGACCATGGATGATTCCAGTTCTGGCTTTTCCCCAAAAGGTTACTGTAACATGAGTCAAAGGAAAGTAATCTTCTAGCAAACCCCCATTGAAGAAGCTGGGAAAGGGACCCTGCAATATCAATATCGCAAGACCCTTCTTTCCTTGGATACCTCTTTCTAGACATAGTCCCACATTGTGTGTCAGATACCAGATAAAAAATGGATGATCTAAATAACAAGTACTGTTTATAAAACTAAATTGAATTCAGAATGTGCTTAAACCTATACTTCAGACTATTACAGCTCTTTTTCAGACCACATAACTGAAATGAATATGTCTAGCTATTAGGCAATACACTACTTGTATAGATGCTTTCAAAATGTGCTCCTTTCCAGATTAGGGACTTGCAATTTACAAATAACCACAGGTACTTTGCATCTATTTGGTCCTTCCCATATTGCTAGGCTGGCTGGATCTTGCCTAGATGAGAAAGGAAGGTTATTGGGGCTTGGGATGGAGATTATTCAGAACCACATAGTGGGCACATCTAAGCAAGATGCTAAGTTGTTGTAGCAATGAGCTAATTTGCCGTAGCTCAGTCCTATGGCAACCCAGCATTGGTGGGCACAAACCATAGCTGATGCTACGACACGGTAGCATTGGTGTCATGGTTTGTGCCTGCCAATGCTATGAGCTCATTGCTACAGTGACATAGCATCTCATACAAATGTGCCCACTATATGATTCTGACTCTTCTCCATATAAGGAAAAGATACCAGTAACAACTGTGCACTCCGGCGCATGTGTAGATGCACAAAGTGAGAAAAAGAGGTGCAACATGGCAGCAGTGAATCCTGGGAGTAGCAAGCCATCCAACATGAGATAATTTGTAGCATCCCTGTGACACTGTAGGAAGTTAGAGTCCTAAATATTTCTAATTTTGGATAATTTAATATTTTCAATTTTGCAGTCTTCCCACCTTTCAAGGAAAACGTGAATTTTACCACAGAAGGCAGACACATTTTGCAAAAATAAAATGGCATAAAATAAAATAAAATAACAAATGTTAAATGCAGAATTTTCTGTTGCAAAACAGCTTTGGCCAAAAACTTTCAATCAGTCGCTAGTTTGCATCTTCGGGATCTTTATTTGTAAAGCATTTTCACTATGAAAGCCATAATTAGCATAGGAACAATAATATTCAGATATCATCTTCTCTTCCCTGGAATAATAATTATTTTCATTGCATATGTATTTTTTTTTAACTCTTGGCAAACACAGAATCCTAGCAGGATAGAACTTATAAAAACCCCCAACTATTCTTTTCTTTTTCTTTTCAAATCAATGTTTCATATACCTGCCACACAGCTGTAATCTATCAGATTTCTGAGTGAGTCCCTTTGATATATTTGGAGAGATAATGTAAGTGAAATGGAAATGAAAAGAAGGAAAAGGTCACAATCTTGGAAATAGTTCTTTATAAAGGATTTGCATGACCACCTGATAAATATGCCTCAGTAGGAACCAGTGTTACAATTAAGGTTTGTAATCTCATCTCAACCAGTGATTCCTCCTCATAAATATTACCGTTCCTCTCAGTAGTACTTTCAATAGGATTACTTCTTGCAAGGAACAGTGTGATTAATTCCACAAAGCGAGACTCATTTGAATGTTTATTCATTTTCCAATTATCCAGTAGCTTTGAACTCCCTTTCTCCCGCCCCAAAATGAAAGGTTATTTCAGGTGAGCACATGGACACGTCCCATGAGATAGCTTCTCTGTCTGCCTTTTAAATCAGTTGGAGCAGCCTTTTGGGGGCAAATTAACTCCACGCCATTTCCAAGTACCACTCCAGTCCCCTTCCCCTTCCCATCAGCTGCAGTGCTTTCTGCTTCCTGCCTGATCTGCTTCCATGCTGCCTATCCCTTCCTTGGTCTGCTGCATGTCACGCACACAGCCTGCCCATGCCACTAGTGGCACAAGTACCCAGGTTGACCACCCCTGTTTTAAACTCTCTCTACCCCCATATTTGTTTTCTCTTCTCCACTTATCCTTTAAACTCCAGCAGATTGCTCTAAAACTGAAAATCACTGTCATTTTTTACTTATTGAGATTGCTGATTATGTTATCCTCCAAAGGCTCCAGCTGAAATCAGGACCCTGTTGTTTGAGGCAGTATATAGACACTGAGAGACAGTTTCTGCCCCAAAGAAGCTGAACTGGCAAGATAATCAAGTTAAGTATAAAATAACACAAATTTTAAAGTACGTTATATTGTAATGCTTTGTGTTTAGTATTATAGTAAGACCTGTGGGCTGCTATTATGCTGCCTTGGCTGGCACTTGTCATTTCAGTTTTCCTGCAGGCGGTCTGAAGGAAAATTCTGATGTTTACAGCCATTTTGAAAGTTTCTTGCAAAAAAATTGTTTTGGTGGAATGTATGATTTACACTGGGAAATGGAGCTTGCTCTGGTTCTGGCCCTCTGCAGACGGACGAGTCTCAATCTAAATTAATTATTTTGCCTTCCTGTATGGCAAGGAGCACAGTCCTTTTCCTGGGATTTTCAAAGCATATATGTCAGGCCATGGCCTCAAACCTGGGGTCTTTGCTTGACCAACATGTACCACTCCTCCCAGCCTGATGGCCTACGCTTGGCCACTGGCTGGTCAAGGCTGTCCTGAAGCCTCCATCAGGGCCTGGCCCTCTACCTACTCACTGGCATTTGTGTGGCCAGCAGGGGTCACCTGGCCCCCCTTTCTCCAAATAGACTCATGACCCTGCACATGAAGTGTCTGGATAACAAGGCTTGATGTGATCCCAGACTGCTTTGCTGTTCCTTCCAGCTTATGTTCTGCAGCTGCTCTCAGCTGATTTCCTGGCTCTTCAACTTGGCTTGTCCTCTGTCTCCATTCTCTGTCTGAACCTTCTGCTTGTACCCAGATACTATTCTCTGCTTGATCTCTTGGCAACTTGGCCTGGCTAATCCTCTGACCATGCACTCAGCCTGATCCTCTGGCTTTCTGATTTGGCTTGTTCCTAAACCCAGTTCTTGGACTGACTTCCTGGCTTCCTGACCTGGCCTTTACCTGGCTTCTGCTCATTCTTTCTGATCTAGGTTGGCACCTTGATTCCTGAGTGGGCTCAACCTGGCCACCCACAACCTGGTATGACAATGTATTAATGAACTACTTCTCTTATTGCAGTGGCAGGGCATTAGCAGCACTTTAATCTCCCAGCTTTTAACATTATTTATAATATTATTGGTGTTTTGCATATTTTTCCTTGTAATTGGAGGTGACGATTCAAAGTTGCAATTTTGGGTATTCATTTGGTTCATGATAGTCTATAAACACTGGACTTGATAGTCAGGGGGGACTCCAACCCTACGTTCTTAATTTATAATCAGGGGTTATATCATTCTAAATTCAGCAGCCAAGCAACAAAACCTGCACTTTTGCCTATGCTGGGCATGTCAACATATGCATTTGACCCAAGATCATTTTAAACTACTCATGAGTAAATGCTCCTGGGCAGGCATCTACATGTGCAGGGATGTAGCAGCAAATCTGCTCCCACTTACTGCATCTCTACAATGGGCCCCTGCTGCCACCAGGAGGAGCTCAAAGCTGCCCCTGGGTGCTAGCCCAGGGGCTGGCAGGGAGCACCGGCCAGAAGACAGCTGTCTCCCAGCTAGGGCTGGGACATTTCTCCCTGTCCCTGGAGGGCTGACTGCTGTTGGGGTGGAGACAATGTCCCTCTGCCCCGGCAGCACAGAACTTCCAGTCCCAGTTCCCTGATCAGGGCAGGGGACTTGCAAAGAGCTGTAGGGGAAGCACAGGTCCCAGCCCCCTGCCCCAATCCACTGGTGGGGCAGCTAGCAACAAGCCCCCACACATTTGGGGCACAGGGCTGGGACCTGCCTCTGACCAAGACAGTTCCCAGTCCTGCTCTGTGATTGTAGGGAGGAGGCTGGAAAGCCTGTTCCCTCACTCAGCTCCCAAGCACACAGCTAGGTAGGGAACAAGCTGAGGAGCTTGTTACTCACTCAGGTCAGCAGATAAGGATCTCCCAGACTTTGGTCCCTGATCATGATCTTGGAGCAGAGGACTTTGAGCTCCCTGTTGCTGGGGGAGGGCAACATAATCCCTGCCTAGGATCCAGTGGCAGATTTGCTTCCAGTCAGGCGTCTACATGAGCCATCTACGCAGTAACTACTTACAAGTAAATTTGCTACTTACATTTGCAGGTAGCAAATTTACTCATGATTAGTGAGGTTTACTGCATAGTAAGCTTGGGCATGTGTAGACGCACATACTTACTGCACGGTAAAGTATGAAAGTATGACCACTACTTTGCAGTAAACGGTCTTGTGTAGACATGCCTGAAGAGAAGGATCCTTTTTCTTAGAATCATAGAGAAGTAGGGCTGAAGGGGATGCCAAGAGCTCATCTCATCCAACCCCCTGTCATGGCAGGATTGTCCTACTTAAACCATCCTATATAAATGTATATCTATTACTTTTCTTAAAACTGCATGAATGGCCTAATAAATAGTTTAGATTATTTTTGTTTTACAGAAGCCATTGCTTCAAAATCCATGGGCCCTTAAGTAGGTACTTATTTAGTACAAGCTTTCAGGGTGAACCTCCTTAGTTCCAGCAAGATGTTCCTGACCAGTGTAGCACTCTAGTACTAATTGCATTGTCTAGGCACATTGAGTAGGGATTTCATTTCACACCTCACAAACTATCCACACAACCTTGTCAGAGTAATATTTCATACCTAACTTTTTCTTAGGAAATTCTAATCTCCCTATCCTAGTTTCACAGTCCACTACTCTGAAACAAAGCTCAGTTAAATCTTGATGATAAAAAAAATGGGAAATTAAAGAAGGGAAAAAAAGCCACTGCTGATTCTCTCAGGCCATTGTCCGAAAACTTGCTGTAAGTTTTGCTATCACAGCCAAAGCTCAGCTAGCCTCAAAGGGGCATGGTTTTCCCCATAAATCTACAGGCTGGTGCTGATGCAGCATGTCCAGTGAAAGGAGGAAAATTGGGTAGCAAAAGATGCCAGGCTTTCAGGCTTGAATGGTCTGGGCAGAGCAGGGATACCATGAATCTTGATTATTTGCTATGTTTGTTTTGGTGATTTATTGCTGATTGAAAGACCTGAAAACTGGAGTTCTTTGTATATCTAATCTGTGTGCAATAAACAATGGAAGACAGTAGAATAAAGTTTCATACTGTTGCTATTTTAGGACCGTATCCCAGTGAAAGCCAGCAGCTATTTTCTCATTGAGTTCAAGGGCTTTAACTTTGGTTGCTTGTAACAAAAGGTAATACTTTAAGTGACATTTTCCAGCCATTAAGTTGATGATGTTAGAAAATATCGTCCTCCTTTTAAGATGTTCTTTTATAACGGTCTCTTATATTTAACTTAGATTCATTTCTGAAGCATTTTGTAGTGACTAATGCCGAAGTCAAGATACTAGACATGATAGCCTATTTTGCTGGGCTCCTATACCCATGTGCGGAGCCTGCTCTGACACACTGGAAATCCAGTGCATCAGGACAGACTCAATTAATCAAGTTTGTTGCAGCACAGAAATTGATGTGCTCCAGCAGCCTTCCACGTCACGTGTATCAGCATCACCACACATCTCCACACTGAAAAAATGGCAGCAGTGCACTTTGAGATAAAACACCTTCAATGAACTTTACTTCAAAGTGCCCCACCACCAGCATGGGGACATGCGGCGATGCTGATACATGTGATGCACTATGCCTATATATATATGTATAGGCTTACAAAGACAATGATTCTTATCAGCCCTGATCTCAGGCCCAGACCTTGATCCTCTGTGGCCTTCCAGGTGGTATACAGCCCCTATCCTTAATAGGCTGCAGGCAAGGGAATTCTCAGTGATAAGGCACAGGTTAGATGGCAGATCAACAAAGGAAAATCTAGCAGTGATGGTACAATAACTAAACATACAGCGTGAGATTGCATCAAATGAGATACAGTAAAATAATCAATACAATGAATTCAGATATAGGGTTGAGGCTGTGCTAGCAGACCCTGCTAGCAGACTTAAATAGAACAGCGTACAATCCTCCCATAGTACAACAGTAGGGACGCAAGATTATAACAAAAATCCCAGCAAGACAAGGAACCAGAACACACCTATGGCACAGCAGCTGTGCCCAAAGAAGAAATGGTACCAGGGGAAGGTTTCTGTTACCTAAAGGAACACCATCACCCTCTCCTAGGTCATCTGTCTAGGAGGGGCCCATACCATGAACATCCCCTTACACCTTTATACCGAAGAGTGAATCAACCCACTCCCCATCAGGGGGTTTCCTTTTGATCACCCAAAATGGGGAAGGCCTCTTCACCCCTGTGGAAATACACTTTTTGGGTAACTCATGTCTCCCAGCAGCTTTGGTGGGCTAAGCTCATCTCTAGCTGTGGGTTAAATGCAAGGCATTGTCCCTCACTAGGATGGTCAGCCAGCCAGTTGTCACTTGCTTCAGGAAGGTCCAAGCTGCCTCATACAACCCCCTGAGCCTGTCAGCCCTCTCTCAGCCCTGTGCACTGCCCTGTGCACCAAAGGGGTGCCTGCCTCATGCAGAGATGGGGACCTGCGCTGCTTCATGCAGCTGCGATGGTTCCCTCAGCTCTACAGCCCTGTGCACTGATCCGTGCACTGAGAGCCCCTGCTTTATGCAGAGTTAGGGACCCATGCTACCTCATGTAGCCGCCAAGGTCCCATCCACTCCCAGACCCTCACCAGCCCCATGCAGTGATCTGTGCACCGAGAGCTTTTGCCTTGTGTAGGGGCACCTGCTTCATGCAGGGATGGGGACCTGCATTGCCTCATGCAGCTGTGGTGGTTCTTTCAGCTGGGACTGCTGATCTGTGCACCGAGGGCTCCTGACTTGTGCAGAGTTGGGGACCCAAGCTGCCTTGCACAGCCACCAAGGTCCTATCCACTCCCAGACCCTCCATGCACCGACCTGTGCACCAATGCCACAACTCCCTCCATGGCGCAGTAGGGAGAGAGCCACTTGTTACTTCTCACTTGGCGGAGGCATCTTCAGGGCACTTCTGGGGTAACTGCTCTGCCTGCTTGTCAGCTTGACCAGCTCTTCTACAGCCGTTCTTCATCATCCCTCATCAAAGTCGCTTGTGTGCTGGGCACACAGGCTTTTATCGCTTCTGGATGCTCCATCCCCAGATTGGAAATGGACTGACTGTGCAGTATCCCAAGACTACTGTGCAGTAGTGTTGCATTATGCTTTCTGCCACACAATGCTGCTGTGCAGTAGTCACGGGCTACTATGCAGTCAGTGTCTTGTGTAGAGACAGCCAATGAAAATTAAATGGAACAAATTAATCAGATCGATGACAATTTACACCAGCTAATCACAGAGTCATAGAAAGTTAGGGCTGTAAGGGACTTCAGGAGGTCATCTAGTCAAACCTCCTGCTCAAAGCAGGAGCATTCCCAACTAGATCATCCCAGCCAAAGCTTTATCTACCCAGGTTGGGAAAACCTCCAAGTATGGAGTTTCCAGCACCTGTCTGGGTAACCTGTTCCAGTGTTTTAGTATCCTCCTAGTGAGAAATTTCTTCCTAATATCTAACCTAAACTTCCCTTGCTGCAACATAAGATAGTTGCTCCTTGTTCTATCATCTTCCATCACTGAGAACAGCCCAGATCCATCCTCTTTCAAGTCCCCCTTCAGGTAGCTGAAGGCTGCTATTCAGTCACCTCTCGGTCTCCTGTTCCCTAGACTAAATAAGCTCAGTTCCCTCAGTCTTTCCTCAGAAGTCATGTCCCCCAGCCCCCAAAACATTTTCAATGCCCACTGGACTTTCTCCAATTTTTCCACATCTTTTCTGTAGTGGGGGACCCAAAACCAGACACAGTACTCCAGAAGTGGCCTCACCAGTGCTGAATTGAAGGGAGTAAACACTTCCCTTGACCTACTGGCAACACATCTACAGCCCTGTATGCCATTAGCCTTCTTGGCGACAAGGGCACACTGTTGGTTTATATTTAGATTATTGCTTACTGTAACCCCTAGGTCCTTTTCTGCAGAGCTGCTGCCCAGCCAGTCATCCCCCAGCCTGTACCAGTGCATGGGATTTTTCTGTCCTAATTGCAGGACTTTGCACTTGTCCTTGTTGAACCGCATGCAATTCCTTTTGGTCCAGTCCTCCAATTTGTCTAGGTCACTCTGAATCCAAGCCCTGCCCTCCAGTATATCTACTACTCCCCCCCAGCTTGATGCCATCTGAAGACTTGGAATAGAGTGCACTCTATTCCATCTTCCAGGTCATTGATGAAGATATTGAACAAAACCAGCCCCAGAACTGACCCCTGGAGCACTCCACTTAATAGCGGCTGCCAAGTAGACATTGAGGCATTGATTACTCTCTGAGCCCGATGTTCCAGCCAGTTGTGTGTTCACCTTAAAGTCCATTCATCCAACCCATAGTTCTTTAGCTTGCCTGGGAGAATGTTGTGGGAGACCGTATCAAAAGCCTTGCTAAAGTTAAGGTATATCACATCCACCAGTCTCCCTGCATCCACAGAGCCAGTCGCATCAACATAGAAGGCAATCAGGTTGGTCAGGCATGACTTGCCCCTGGTAAATCTATGGCAACTGTTCCTAATCACCTTCTCCTCCAAGTGCTTAGGAATTGACTCCTTGAGGATCTGCTCCATGATTTTTCCAGGGACTGAGGTGAGGCTGATTGGTCTGTAGTTCCCTGGATCCTCCTTTTTCCCTTTCTTAAATATGGGCACTATGTTTGCCATTTTCCAATCATCCAGGACCTTTCGTGATTGCTGTGAGTTTTGAAAGATGGCTAGTGGCTCTGTAATCTCATCAGCCAACTCCCTTAGCACCCTCGGGTGCATCTCGTCCATCCCCATTGACTTTTGTATGCTCAGCTTTTCTACATAGTCCCTAACCTGTTCTTTCAACACTGAGGGCTGCTTACCCCAAACTCTGCTGCCCAGTGCAGTAGTGTGGGAGCTGACCTTGCCTGTGAAGACTGATGCAAAAAAGCCATTGAACACTTCAGCCTTTTCTGCATCCTCTGTCACAATATTGCCTCCCCATTCACTAAGGGACCCACACTTTCCCTGATTCTCCTCTTGCTACTGACATACTTGTAGAAACTCCTCCTTACCCCTCCACATCCCTTGCTAATGCAACTCTTATTGTGCTTTGGCCTTCCTGACTTCATCCCTGCATGCCCAAGCAACGCTCTTGTATTCTTCCCTAGTTATTTGTCCAAATTGCCACTTCTTATAAGCTTCCTTTTTGTGATTTAGTTTACTAAATTTTTCCCTGGTAAGCCAAGCTTGTCTTCTGCCATACTTGTTAGTCTTCCTGAGCATCAGGGTGGTTTGTTCCTGTACTCTCATTAAGCCTTCTTTAAAGTACAGCCAGCTCTCCTGGCCTCCTCTCCCCCCTCAGATTGACTTCGCAGGGGATCCTGCCCATGAGTTCCCTGAGTGAGTCAAAGTCTGCTTTTCTGAAGTCCAAGGTCTTTACTCTGATCTTCTCCATCCTTCCTTTCCTCAGGTTCCTGAACTCAATTATCTCGTAGTCATTGCTCCCCAAGTTGCCATCCATGGTTACACTCCCCACCAATTCATCCCTGTTTTTGAACAGCAGGTCAAGAACAGCATGGCCCCTAGTTGGCTGCTCCAGCATTTGCACCAGGAAATTATCCCTGGCACTCACCCAAAAATATTGTGGAGTGCCTGCACATGGCTGTATTGTCTTCCTAGCAGATGTCAGGTGGTAAAGTCACCCGTGAAAACCAAGTCCTGTCACCTGGCCTTTGGCTTTCAGTTCATGGAACATGATCTCCAGTTTGAAGACCTAACTGATAAAAATATTGACAGTTCTTTGGAAATGCATGTCTAAAGGAAAGAGGCTTTGGTAAAAAAATAAGTACAGCCTCTTTTCCTTGTTCTTGTCCAACAGAAATATTTAATTTTTAAGTACACCCTGTTCTCAAAGGCTCGGGAAAAATTGGTAGACAAGGATAAATGTTTTATTTTTGTAGAAAATGTACGTTTTTGTCCATCCCTACCCCAATATACAAGCAATTTCTTTGGAAGCTTCAGACACCAATACATTTTTACACCATTTGTATTCTTCTGATTAAAGGTCTGGTGTCTAGTTAGCAACTATTCAACGGCAGACAACACCATCGTCTAGTCAGCACTGCCATATATTAATTCATCAGTAGAAAAACTATCGTTTTTTTCTATAATCCAATGAACTTGCACCATGAAGGGATTTAGTAACCTTGCTTGGTTTATTCCTTGTGCAGTGTCAGGCTTTGAAAAGGTGATCAGGCCTATGCCTCCCTGTTACGTAGTAACTGGTCTTGCAGTGTATGAAGATCAGGATTCATATGCTAGACAGTGCATTGGTGTGGATAAATAACAGTGCATCTTGTCTAGCTGATATTTTAAGGCTTGCTTTGATGTTTTTATGCTCGTGACCCATCCTGTCTCCTTCAGGCCAGTGTGCCTATTGACTTATACTACCGGATAATGTTTACTTTTAACCAATTAAAGCATGCATTCATTCAAGCGTATTTGTTTGTAATATCTAATAAGCTGCTCTGCTTGAGTGATTCATACAGATAAAACCGTTGCCTTCTGCTTGGCAAGGCAAATGAATGACACCATAGGATTGTTAAATGCTGATAAAACCAGTCATAAAAATGCATGTTCCTGGAATTGTCTTCAGCACATCTGTTCCAACCCTCTGAGCAATGGATACCGGATACTGCAGTGGATTTTTGCAGACTCTGTGGCTGGTGTTTTGATGTCCATTGAATTCAGCCTGGGTTGGTGTATTCCAAAGAAGCTGCAAACCACCCACTGGCATATTAACAGCAGTACAGAAAGTTTGCTGCCAGGGAATTAAATGTTGGCAAACATGTCTCTCTAGTGGAAGAAAAGGCTGGCAAATACTGCTCTCCAACCATTTGGCTCAGGATGAGAAACAAGCTTGGTGACTGCATGTTCTTCTGTCCCCAGTTTCTGCATTACCTTGCAGGCCCTGTACTGACATAAGTGAAACTATATAGTGTATAGGGTAGTATACATTTGTTCTGCACAACCACAGGTGTCATCTCGGGGGTGGCATTCAACTCAGTGGGCACATCTACACAAGACACTAAGGGAAGTTTGTAAACATGCTCCAGGAGGTGCAGCGGGGCACTTTAATTAAAGTGGCTCTTAGAGCTGCTCTAATTAACATGCCTCATGTATCAGCATGTCTGCACTTAAAAATGACCGTAGCAGTGCTTTATCTATAGGTCATTGAACGAGCTTTAGATAAAGTGCCCCATCCTCATTTTTAAGTGCAGGGACACCGATACATGAGACGCTGGGGTCTGCTGGAGCGTGGTAATTGCCACACTCCAGTGTGCTGTAATTACAGCATGTTAGAGCAACCTTGCTGCTCACGGATAGGTGCCCTAAATGCTCTGTAGATTAATTTTACTGAGTCTTAGTGCATCATGGCAAAAGCTGTACTATTGCATTAATGAGCAATGGAATTAGTTTGCTGCATATTAGCATCACTTAAAAGGCCTGTGCCAGCACAACTGCACAGTAGCTCCAGTCACTACGCATTTAGTTAGTACTTGGTATTCCAGGTACTAAACTTAATGTGCAGTAACCACAGTGCATTAATGCACATGTAGATGTGCCCAGTCACACCAATGTGCATCTCTGGAGTATTTCCACAGACATTGTTGGCAAAAGAAATATTTGTCAGGGAAGGAAATTATTCACAGAATAAATTTACTATTATAAACAAAGTTACAGTTATTCCTCAGTGTTATTCCTTAGGATTTTTCTGACTCCCACCCTACCAAAGTGTCCAGAGCAGTCCTCCTTCCCCTTTCTACTCCTCTTCTTTCTACTACCACTTATGCTCCACTGTTTGTTATCCAAGATTATTCAGTGCAGAGTTTGGTCAAGTTCACCTCCAGCTCAGCATGGAGGTGTGTTGTACTACCTAAGCCAGCTTTATCATTTTCAGAGCACTTGCTCAGTTTTGCTTTTCCACTTTTGGCACTTCAGGGAAAGCTGTCTCTGTAGCATGACCTGCCTCCCGCAAAGTCTTCAGAGAGGGGTCAGTGGCAGACAGCACAAACTATGGTGTATTCCCACTGAAGGCAGGAACCTGTTTTCTCTCCTTCCTCTTTCTCTTTCTGGTCCTTGTCTCAGCTCCACAACACACAAGTGAAAGACTGACACTTTGATCAGGATGAATTCTGTCTACAGGCCCATTTGATGAAGTTCTGTAACATTGTTTGAAAGGAATGATAATTAGAGTGTGTCAGAAAACAAGTGACTTTGTTGTGATTCTTGTTGTTGGAAAATGTCCGTTTGTTGAAACTGAAGGTTTTCTTGTGGTACCAAGTGTGCCATTTTTCCATAGGAAAGTTTTCTTCAGTTTAAGATGGAATTTTTTTGGTCAAAATAAAGGAGGCAATGTCTCATGGTCAATAGGATGGTGATTCGCTTGAGTATAATGGACCCAGGTACAAACCCATGGTCTCAGTCAAGTAGATCAACAAGCAGAGCTGTGGGCTTCCACATGCTAAGTGGGTACCAGTTTATTAGCTATTCTGGAGTGGTGTGGATCTCTTTTCCCAGCCTTCCCCCATGGATGTTTGGCTTGATCCAAGTAGAGAAGAAAAAAAATATATCTGGAACTCAATAATTGTCACCAGACAGGAAATCTGGCCGTAATATTGTTTTATCATCCAAAATTAAAATGACAGTCCAGGCGGGCACAGTGGGCAGAAGGCAGCTAGGAGCTGGAGCCCTGCAGACTGAGGCAGGAGCTGCCTTGCTGCCACTTGTCCCACACTTGACATCTGCTGCCTGGCATATGTCCCCATGATTTCCCTGCATTACGTGCTGCCAGGAGTAGCACAGAAAGGGCAGGATGAGGAGGAGGAGCTGCTGGAGGTAGGGACTGGGCGACTGCAGCTGTACTGGTGCAGCCCTGCCAGGAAGCTGTGCATACTAACCAGGGCCAGGGACAAGCTATCTGGCACATGTGGGCAGGGGTACAAAGTGGACTGTCCCCAGTGGCAGTAGGGAGGGCTCAGCCCCATGTGGAGTACCATGGTGGCACCGATCAATGGGCAGGCTCCTGCCCATAGGCCAGATCCAATTAGTTGGCAGGCTGGATTTGGCCTGCAGGCCATATTTTGCCCACCCTCACTGTAGGGCTTCAGATCCCAAGATTTATGTGAAGATTTAAATGAAAGGCATCATTCTCTACTATTGAATTATAGGACAGATTCCAATAGGACCCTATTAATTTTTATAAGATTTTTTCCAAAGGGAAAAAAACCTACATCTATGCTGAGGCTTAGTCCCAATGTTAGTGGAAGTCTCTCTCTGTCTGGGTTCTTCCATAGCTCTATCATCACTGTCTCTTAGGACCTTCAGCACTCATGGTTTCTATTTGGTTTGAGAATTAAAATAGACAATCCTTTTTTTTTTTTTACTGTGACAGTTGCCACCTACTGCCATGAACAACTTGTAATGTAAAATTAGTGAAGCTCTTGCCAGTCTAGTTAGTTTTTTTAGTTGTGTGTTCATAGAGCGAAGACCAACACTTGGAAGAGACATTTTGTTTAGCAGCACAATCAATACACCATTTACTGGAAAGGACTTAGCTGGTTGATTTTATTCTCTTGTAAATTCATTTGTATGAATATAATTGAGTACAGACTTCCAATTTGAAGAAAAAATAATTAAAATAATATCATGGTCTGGCCAAATTGTATACAAAGAAATAGGTAAAATAGCAGTTTAAAGGGAAAACACCTTCTTTTCTTTAAAAAAAAAAAATTGTTTCAAATAAATATAATAGTTTCAGACAGATGTAGTCAGGGACCTAGATCTCACAAAGATTTACACAAGTGTTTGACTTTCAGCACTTGATGAATTTATTGACTTGACTTATTGTCATTTGTTCATAATACATAATACCACTTACCACAGCCTTGGAAGAAAAAAAAACAAAAAACTTTTTAGTATTATGGAAATGAATGAGTCTTTTTCCTGAATGTTCAGTTTTCTAGTAACATTCGTCCTTTCTGACCATAATGATTTTTCACCAATATTTTCAAAACTAGGAGCAAAAATTACATTTGTTTAAGTTCACGTGACCCCAAAATGTGTGGCCTGATATTCAGAAGGGCTGAATGACCTGCAGGATCCACTCATAAGGCAAGGCTGGTGAGCCTGGGAAAAGATATTATGAGAATGGCAGAGGGGGGTCTCATTTGTTGCTAAGGATTTACATTTTAAGTATAGCTTTAAGACAACACAAAGTGCCTTTATTCCTGTGACAATTTGGCCATGGAGAACAGGTTTCCTCTGCTGTTCAGGCTCCAGTGGTTTATGATTTGTGCCAAGTCAGCCAGTTTTGCCCACTGTGACATTTTGTGAATAAAGCCCTTGACCCAGGAGGCACCAGTCGCCGAGCTGGGGAGCACATGAGGGGGCCCAGCGCGCTGGGGAGCCCCCATGCTCCCATGGCATGCTCCATCTGCCCCAGGACCACAACATTCATGAACTTTCTGGTACCTTGAGGTATGTAGAAAAAACACATTTCAAGCTGTGTCTATGTCCAAATTGCTGAATCTTTCCAAATCTCTCCAATTTAATTCAGAGAGATTAAAGGGTCTCCTGATTCAATTCGGATTTGGAGATTCAGCCACTGAATCGGGCTTAATCTCTGCCGAACTGAATCAGTAACTGAAGCTTTGTGCAGCCCAACTGCACACGTGCACTCATCTGGACACACCCTAGGGGTCAGTTTTAGGTATCAACTCAGGAAAGCATTTTGGTATGGATGTAATGTTCAGAAGAGTAACAATGCTTAAGTACATGCTTGAGATTAAGAACTTACTTAAATAACTCCCCTAGCAAGGCAACACTCCTAAATCAGGACCCGTGGGTCACAAGAACAGGCCAAGTAATACTTTGGTTCCCCTTGTGGTCTTGCTTAGCACTCTACCCATGTGGCAGGCCTTTGTGACCTTTTTTTCTGCATGGAGTTTGCAAATCTCACTTGTTGCTCAGTACCTACAGGGCCAGCTCACAATTTTGGGGGGCCCCCTGTAAGATATAGTTTTGGGGCCCCCTGATCCATTGAAAAATCAAAAGTTCAGTTAATTGACGTATAAACTCACTGAAATAAAATAGTCAGGGCCAGGCTGTGCACACGTGGGCTGCACTGCAGGGGTCTGGGGTGGGGCCGGCACGTGCTGGGGATACCTGGGTTCCCTCCCAAGGGTCAGGGTGGAGCAGAGCTGGAAACTCCTCCCCTGCTCGGCCAGGAAGGTGCTTGCTGCCTGCATTGAGCCCTCTAAACATAATGCATGTGATGCGGGGAAGCAGGACACAGCCCCTTGGCTGCAGGGCCCCTGCGGCTACAGGTTCTGCAGGATAAGACAAGCCAACCCTGAGTACCTGGGCTACTGTTCAGTAACTGGTAACATGCCTTTGTGTCTAAATCTGAGCATGTATTCATCCACTAGAAAAACAATCATAATTAACTGACACAATTTAATTAGTTCAAAAGGGCGAACACAAATTTTTATAGTTGTGTCAGTGGTTAAAGATGTAATTGCTTTCACTTGAGCAAGGGATGTGACACTTCTGTCCATATCTGCTTCACTAAGCTTTTGAAAGCAGCAGTACATGCCATCAAGCCATGCACGTGAATGGCATAGTCCTTCCTCTCCCTGGGGTAGAGAATTTGGTCACAGATCTAGTGAGAGCAATTAAGTGTCGGGGAGGTTGGGATTCAAATTCAATAGTGTCATCGAATCCTTTGCCAACGTACTTCAGTCCCAAGAGGTGGTCTGCCTGGTGCTTTCTTCCTGCCTTTTTGAAGTACTGCAAGGACTTTGAATACTTGCGTATGTATATTAGATAGTATTGTATCTGACACGAATGACTTATATGCGGCTATCTTTTATTACTCTATCAGTCATTGATCTTATCGTTCACATATGGTGTATTGAGAAAGAACATGAAAGGGCTCCATGCTTCTAAAATTAATCTGTCTCTTTCTTCAGAGAACCGTTTACAGTAAACAGAGCCACCATTCAAGCTCTGTGTATACAAAATAACGTCATAGTACCGCCTCTTTAATAAGTCAGGATAATTAACCATTGCAACAGCTTGCCAAAGGGTTATGGTGAATTACTGGCAATTTTTCAAAGAAAGTATACGTTAGTTCAATCACGGCTATCGGACTTGAGGCAGGAATTAATGTAGGGACACCTATGTTTATGCAAGTCAGATTAGATGAATGATTCTCAACGAGGGTGCCATGAGATCCTTTTAAAAGAGTTACCAATTGCCACGCAATATCAGCACTACGCACCATGCACAAGATAAAATTAGATATTTTGAACAAGAATCAATAGTGTCAAAAACATGCTGGCCTGTTGTGGTCTTTTTGCAACAAAATTGCATAGTCTAAAAACAAAATTGCAAGTCTAAAAAGGTTCTAAAAACAACTGGCCTAGATTAACCCAATGCTTCCTTCAGGCCTTAGAATTGGTGAAGCTATGAACCAGTTCAAATGACTTTAAGGTGGTTCTGTTTACACTGGAATACCTCTGAAGCCAAACTCTAGATATCAGCAAACTTCAGAACCACCAAGATGTGCCAGAAGTGTTCATAGGATCATATGAATGTAGAGCTGGAAGCATGAATGGATCTAGGATCTTTAAAAGACAGGGTGCATGCGGTGTGGCACATCATTGCATATAATAAAACACACATTTTTCTCCAGTTAAAGAAAAACTAGATGCATTACTAACAAGCTAGAGGGCTAGCACTATATTATTCAGTTTAAGATCAAAGCAAAAAGAAATAACAGTTGGAATGGGCACTCATCTGCTAGATCATATCTAAAGTTAAAAATACACACAACAAACTAGGCAAACAATAGTCAAAAGATAGCCCCACCATCAATATAGCTATAAGTACAGCCCTTATTCATATTCATAAAGCAAAAGCAAACCTTCTTGAGCATCTTGACAGTGCATCCAATATTTCACTGTCAATCATTTCTATACCTGAGTTAATGTTATCACCTGAGTTAAGGTTTTTAGCTAAAACTGAAAACAGTCCACAGAACTGTGAAATAGAAAAGAGACATTACCAAGGATGGCTAACGGACAGAAATATTGCAGAAGAAAGGTTAGTTTGAATATTGGAACAGCAAGACCTTTATAAAGGAAAGAGGGTTGTGAACACCTGCAGAAACACAGGAATAATTATAAGTGATGAAGTCAATTGAGTCTATCAGCACTGCCTAAAAAGAAATGTCACTGCCCCTCCCAGGCAGGTTTTAAAGTTTGAATGGAGCAAGAATCAAAGCAGGGTGCAGCTGCACCCATTCTCCTTGCTTGGATCCGCCCCTGCATGGAAGGGACCTCACAAGTTCTAGTCCAGCACTCTGCTAAAGGTGGGATCGCCCCTGACTAAACTATCCCAGCCAAGTGCCTCTACAACCTGCTTTTGAAATTTTCCAGGGATGGAGATTCCACAGCTTCTCCAATAACCAGCTTCAATGCTTGACCACCCACCTAGTCCGAAAGCTCCTCCTAATCTCCAACCTAAATTTCCTCTGCTGCAGCTTAAAGCTAGTAGTCCTACTCCTGTCCTCTATGGCCACAGAGAACAGCCCATCTCCATCCTCTCTATAATCAATCTTCAAGTATTTGAAGACTGTTGTCGAATCCACCCCCAGTCTTTTCTTCTACAAACTAAACAAGGTATCTAGTTTTTTTTATGCCAGGACCTTTTCTTAATTTCAGAAACAGTGAGAATTTGTGCCCTGAATATACTGAGTAACATCAGTATATTGGTTTCCGTCCTTGGTTTCAGTCCTTGGTTTCACAGCATAGGCATTGGGGCTGGAAGGGACCTTGAAGGTCATCAAGTCCAGTCCCCTACCTCAGGGGCACAAATTCAGCTAGGGTCAAAGGATCCCAGCAAGATAAGCATCCAAACATTTCCTGAATGAGTCCAGAGTAGTAGGTGCTTGCACCACTTCTGGAGGGAGTCTATTCCAGGTTTTGGGGGCTCAGACAGTAAAGAAATGTTTCCTTACGTCCAGCCTAAAACAGTCATGGAGGAGTTTATGACTGGTGGTTCTTGTTATCCCTTGGGGTGCTCTGGTGAACAGGCGCTCCCCCAGATCCTGACGCACACCCCTTATGTACTTATAGGCTGCTACCAGGTCACCCCTGAGCCTGCACTTTTCCAGGCTGAAGAGTCCCATGGCTCTCATCATAAGGCCTATTCTCTAGCCTTCTGATCATGCATGTGGCTCTTCTCTAGACTCTTTTGAGCTTCTCCACATCTTTTCTGAACTGTGGAGCCCAGAATTGGATGAAAAACTCCAGCTGCGGCCTCACCAAGGCTGAGTACAGCTGGAGGATGACATCCTGGGATTTGCTTGAGAAGCATCTATGGATGCAAGCCAGAATTTTGTTTGCTTTACCAGCTGAAACATCACACTGGTGGCTCATGTTCATCTTGTGGTCAATCATGACCCCCAAGTCTCTTTCAGCTGTGGTGCTAGCGAGTGTAGCAACATCGAGCCTATAAGCATACTGCGGGGCGGGGGGGGGGGGGTCCCGAGGTAGAGTACATTTTTCTGTATTGAACTTCATCAGATTTATATCTCCCCACTTACTAAGCGTATCCAAGTCAGCCTGGATCACTAGATGAACCTCAGATGTGGGTGCTATGCCCCAAAGTTTAGTGTCATTGGCAAACTTGGCCAGCACGTTTCTGACACCAATGTCCATGTCATTGATACAGATGTTAAAGAGAAATTGGTCATTCTTGAGTTCTTTCCAGCGCTCTTTTAAATGCTTTCAGATCACTGCAGGTCTATTCACAGTAGACAGATTGGCTGAATTGCTCACCCACTCACTGCTGATTCTGACTGGAGCGATAATACCTCTGCGTTGTGGGTTGTCAGCTCCTCCTCCTCCTGTGGTTCCACCAAGGTTAAAGGAACATCACTTCATCAATCTACCAAGAGGCACATGGCAGGGTTCTGTTTTTAATTTCAGATTGGCCTCGAGGTATCCATCTTGGAATATGCAGTTATATTCAATCAGAATATTGAACAGGGTTTGCAGTGACTGTGCCCACTCTCACTGCCAGGACATTGTGGAGATTCAGCTGTGATCAAGTCTACGGCTTGCACTCTTCTGCGGTCCTGCGGTGGCTGGTGCTCTGGTATGTCATCCGCTGTAAACTCCAAGTGACCACGTCATTTGCTTTGTGAGTTTCGTATAAGTAGATTGTGTTTGCCCACTAGGCTTAGAATGATTTTGTTGTGCATTGCCAGCACTTGGCCATATTTCTCCAGGCAAATATTCCTCCAGTCTTACATTATCAATGTTGTTGATATTACATTGCAGCTGGCTGTGCAATCCAGTTGGAAATGAATTAGTCATTGATCCAGTAGCACAGTTGCAAATGTGGCAGCTGAATGGCTGGCAGGCAGCTTTTTTCTGCAATTTGTGTGTGCATAGACAGCCTTTGGAAATGTTATTGTTATATTGCTGATATCATGCTCTTTATTGGGAATGTCTACATCCTACTGTCTTTGGTCTTTGAGTATCTGAAGCATGGGGACAGAAAGAGGTTCTGCTTGCATCCACAATCTTGGCACCATTTCCCAGAGGCTGCGGATTTTCGTTCTCCTTTTCATGCTGCTCCCTCTATGGTAGACACACAAATGCACACATGTGCATGCACACACACACACACACACACACACACACACAGAGGAGCAAAATGCTTGCATTTTTCGTTTGTTCCCATCTTACCATTGTCTTTCTTTAATACGAGTCTGTGTGCTTGTTCTGCACTAGTGACTGTCATTGTTTTAGTTCTTTTCTCAGATAATTGAGTTGACCTTGCTATTTGAAGACGTTACTAAGACTACCTGTTTCTGAAGTACAATCTCTCCTGTGCTTCAGAATCCCATGTCCCACTAATAATCCTGATGCTAATTAGCGACTCCTCTATCTCTCTAAAGTTACACCTGGATGCTAGAGGTCTTAATTGTGTAATACAGTGGTGGCCAACCTTTCTAACAGGTGTGACACAAGTCAAGCCCAAGCCCCTCCTTGAATGATCCCCACCAATCCAGAGGCAAACCTGATGCTGTTTGCACCCAGGGGCACCAGAATGAAGGTGGAGAGGGGAAAGGGCTCAAGTGTCCAGCCACGTGTGAAAGGGTGGTGTTGTGAGAGGAGAGGTCAGAGTCAAAAGCCAGGTTAACTCTTCCCTATCCCCACAACTCCCTCAATTTTATATAGCAAGCAAGGATCCAAACCCCTTAATTCAGCAGTGGCTGCAGGGCCAGGAAAAAGTTAACTTGGCATTTGGCAGGGACACATCACATCTCCTGACAAACTTCTTATGATTTCTGATCAAATGCATAGTCTCGCCCCTAATAGTTCTGCCCTAGTTTGGGTTTTCTGCAACTTCCAGATAGTTGCAGACCACATTATAATCTTAAACTTTGTCATATGCAGGACTTTTGGGGGGAAAAATTCCCAATGTGGCCCCATTTTCTTGCAATAAAGTATGTCTCGCCAGGTGCTGCTGTTTTTAGTGAAAGCATTGTCTAAACCTGCCTGGAAATTTTTCATCAACACAGTGTTAAAAATACTGACAATGCTGGGTGCCATGGCTATGGGTCTAAATTTTTGATACTGTCTAGTGAGTTGGGTCTCAAAACATCTGAAAGTGGCCTGATTTTCAGCAAGTGGATTCTTAGCACTCACATGCCTAGACCTGAGTACCCAAAAACAGGAATTCAAATTCACTAGTCTCTTTTGAAAATCTTGGCCTAGAACTCCCAGCTTATCCTTATCAAATCTTTCAAGCTTTCTTCACCAGAGGAGCAGCACCAGTTTCGTGTTGGAGAAGAAAATTATCCACAATCGAGCACTACAACACAGCTCTGATTTCAGGGACAGAAACATCCTTTCCTTAGCCAAGAATGTGAGAGCCTTCTGGCAATGGGAAACTTCAAAAGGCCAGTTTGGATACCGATAGCTAATGACATGTGCATTAAGAAATATTCCTTTCAGATTTGGGGGGTGGATGAAAGAACTTTGTTAGTAAGCTAGAAACAATATTTATTGTTGTGACAGTGTCCCTCAAAATTACATATGTGTTTCAGTACCTGAGCAGGGCAAATGATGTTGTGCCCTACTTCACAACATTATTATTTTGGTCCAGATAAGTCAGACCCCCTAATGTTACTTTAATGTATTTTTGTCTTTCTGTATCCAAAAACCCCTCCTATTATTGAAAGCTATATCAGAAAATGATTAAACATTTGAAGGGACTTTTATAGAACTGTGAGCTCCAGCAGCTGTAGAGGATTATTCAAGCTACATTAGCTTACGAATGGGAACTGAGTATCCTAAACAATACATCTCACAAGCAAAAATATGTCAATAGTATGAATGATTGTATGAGTTGGTCACATCAAATCATGTTTTCTGGAAAACTTTTTAAAACAAGTCCACAGGCAAAGAAAAAAGATAAATGAAAAATTCCTGATATTGTATATTTTAAAGTTTTAGAATCATATATAGATACATAGATAAATGTGTGAGTGTGTATGTGTGTATGCATGTATAATATCTATATCTATATCTGTATCTATATACACATACGTGTGTGTATATATATGTATGTATGTATGTATTTATATATATTTATAGCTATATATCCTATATGTCTCTATCTCTATCTCTATCTATATATCCTATATCTCTGTATGTACATATATAGCTATACATCTATAGCTATATATATGTTTTCTTGGTGATCTCATTTGCTTAAGGAATTGCCCAGATGCTTGGGGTCAGTGTGTTGCCTTGTTATATTCACAGCACAAGAAAATAAGGATTTAGGAGCCTTGACTGCAAAGTTTCTTTTTTTCTTTTTAAGAATTACAGTTCAGAATGGTTCAAATATGCTGTCTTGTTCTCGGACGAGGTATGGAAAATGTAGGAGAACCCACACCAAAAGATCCCACAGCTCCTAAATAGGAGACTGACTCGGGGTTTTGACTATCCAAGTTAAAAAGCTAATGGAAAAACAATGTCTTCTGTAGAACCAAGCCTAGGGAGGATGCTCAGTAAGAAGGAAAATGACTTCAGAGGAATTAGCATATATTTCACTGTCATAATATATACTTATTATGCATCTGGAATTAATTAGCAGGCTTTCCTGTGTCAGTAAGACTGTTTTGTTATATTGCATCCTCTTGACATGCCTGGCCATGAACTTTAAGTCTGATGCATGCTGGGTTAGGATTTCTAGAGTCATATTAAGTACAGTTTGAACATTGTTATAGTATAGACATATTAAATAAGGTCCAGTATTAAGAACCTCACTATCAAGTACCATTGCCGTGATTTACAGATTCTTAATATGTGGCCTCAGTACAATAAGTAAAATTCAAAGTTAGATCACTAGTCAGGATGCTTATTCAAAGGATCCAAACTATTTCTGAGTATCTCCCTAGGCTTCGTTCCACAGAAAACACTGTTTTTTTTTCCATTACCTTTTTAAGTTGGATAGTCAAAACCCCAAATCAGCCTCCTATTTAGGAGATGTGGGATCTTTTTAGGTAACCTCTATGGCCTGCTACTCTCTACTCTCAGTGACCTACTGTCTTGCAGAGACAGTAGGATTATGTTCCCCTCTCTCTCAGGACGTGTTTAAAAAGAATGGCCAGAGCTGGAAGCAGGAACAGGGAGGTTGCATCATATTCCCCTCTCCATCCAACTCTGAAGAACAGACCTAAATTTGCTAAAAAGGTACATCAGCCAAAAAAGTAGTTGCATTTCTTTTGGAGCCTTATTGCCAGGACAACAGAAAAAGGCAGTAGGGGTTCAGGACCCGCACAAAAGCTTGAGACCTCCGTACAGATCAACAGGTGCCTGCAGGTTTTGCCCGCCCAGTGTGATATGGGGCACCCCGGAGAGAGGAACCCTTCAAAGAGCCTTCCCCTTTCTTCTCACTTTGCAGGGTTGTTCTGCTGTGGGGAACAGTTATTCCAACCCAAATCCCTGCAAAATCATACCACTGTTGTTTCTTGCAGAATTTATTGTAGGTCTACTGTTTCTTGATTTGTCCCGTGAATTTTTTGGAAGAAAACACAGGTTAGGATTGCCACTTCACAGACATCAAACTGTGGAATCTAGTGATGTTTTAAATGGAAGGACATTCTTCCTTTTGTTCTTTGAAGCTCATGAATTTAGGTGCATCTTATTGACTGGGGTAAATAAATTGGTGTTGTTTTATATAGTCCATGGTATTACACTGACTTTAATTGCATCCTAGATTTTTTTGGGATGATGGGTGGGTATATGGGGTACTACCTTGGGTGCTGCCTAAGGTGGGAGTGCTAAAATGAAGTAGGGAGGGCTTCCCTTCCCCTAGACACTTCCCTCCATCCATACCTCCTTTCAGTGGCTCTAGCACTGCCTCCAGTAGTGGGGAGGGCAGAGTAGCAGCTGCAAGTTCCCTGCTATTTGGGGTGGAAGGTGTCACCTAATCCTTGCTGTTCTGGCCATGTGACACGTGTCAGCAGCAAAAAAGGGAGGTACCGATCCTCCGAGCAGCAGCAAACCTCTGGCTGCTGCCTCGAGCACTGTGAACCACCGCTGCCCAAGGCACAGAGCTAGCTATTTGCACCTCTGTTTCAAAGCATCCTGTATGTCATCCTTTAAAAGAAGATCTCTTCCTTGAGAAGGACTCCCCCTCCTCCTCCTGCAGGTGCAAAGTAACTGAAGAATTGAATTTCTCCCTATCTCTGGTATCATTTATATAAGCAACCCGATGGCGTCTCTTCTCTGCTTTAAATGTTTCTTGAAAGTTGTAATCCATTATTTCTCTTCCTACACCTTCAATTTTGTGCTCTGCTTGTTTTTACAGCTTTTCTAATCCTCCTCCCTCCCTGTTATTTATCTTTTCAAATGGGCCTTTCCCTTGCCTCCAGGGTTTGACCATTCAGGAGCTTTATAAGCTGCTCAGCTTCTCTAATTGGGAAGAACAGGGATTTTTTTTTTAAGTGATGTTTGTTTTGCACTGCTAGAGTATTTCATAATTTGCAATGCATTTTGTATAATATGGTTTGGAAGAGAGCCCCCTCCCACCGCCTTCCTACTACAACAATGCCAAAACACGGTTGGTGGCAAATGCAGCTGAACAAAAGTATGGCTGGAATAACTACAGCCTTAATGGGAATAGGATCTAATGCTGCTTTTTAACTCCCTGCCTAATTTCATTAGCTTCTGTTGCCCTTTCAGCATTTTGAGTGACCACTGGTATACAGTTTAGGAGCTAAATTATGTTTTGTATTAATGAGCATATTTCCATAGAGTAACAGAGTCCCTCCCATTTATACCAGCTGGGAAATTGCCTGGAGTATAGCACCTCGAATTATGCCCCCCTAAAAGTTCTTAGCAGCCATTTGAGATGGCCAGTCCAATTCTTCAGCACTGCCTTCCGTATATTTTGAACATCTCATTTTCTCTAATGTATAGTCAGAGCAAGTGGACTGTCAATTGGACCAGTGGGCAAAGAGGGCCCATAAGAGTAGTGGAAAGGAGTATTCCTGCTGTAGTTAAATTAATATCCAAGAGCAATTCCATGCAAAACATATGCAAATGAATTTATTCCCATGAGCCAGAGCCTGAAGAGTGGTTTATTAGATGTTATACCATTAAAAAACGAGCAGGACATATTCTTTTAGCACTGAGTCATTAAATTAGCAAGATTTATTCATGTCCTCGGGACTGGGTGGGTTCGGTAGCCAGCACCATAAAGGAATGGACATGATAAACACATGTAACTGCCTCATTTCATTCCTTGTTTCAAAATGGATTTTTAAATAGCTATTCAGGTAGCTACATGATACGTAATATTTTATGGCATGGAAGATAGCTGAGGGAAAAAAAAAACTTAAAGATGGCTATTTGGACTGTCAGTTCTTTGTTGAAATACCAATTAGGGGCTGAGCTATATGCAATACTTTAATTGAAACATGTCAGAGATATGATAATGGCCTGTTAGCTTTTGTAAATGGGATTTTGTGCTTTCTTGGTTCCTGCAGGAATCCATCTCACTAGTACTGAAAAGGGGTCTTGGCAAATGAAACGAAAAGCCCGCAACTCAGGAATAGAAAGGAAATGTTGTTTCTAAGTTAATTGGACTGGCCTGTGTTTGGCCCTCTGCACCCTTGTCCCTTTAGACTTACGTGGGAGAAAAACAATGTTATTCAAATGTTATTCTAGGTGTAAACCTAGAATCACTCCAGCAATCTGAACTGGCCAAAGGCTGCTGTCAGTCAACTCAGTGTAAATCCACAGCAAATGATCTGAAATCACTGGAGTTCATTCTAGATTTCTAGATATAGATGAGGCCAAACTATGTGAATCGAAAACATACAACGTGCGTGTGTGCATGTGCGTACTTAATAATCCAAACTCCTGCCATTCCAGTTCAAATCAACTGAGATCTGCCTAAGCAAATTCCTCAACTTTTGGCCTAGAGTGTTTGCTTCACTTGCCCATTCAAAAGTTTCTGGGATGGAAAGTATTATCATTCACTTCAGGAGTAGACTGTGGCAGGCACTGATCAGTGCACAGCAAGACTATATGTGAAGTGGAGAGAAGTAATGAGGAAGAAGAAAATACAGTCTGACTTTCATGGAACCAGAATGTAACTGCCCTAAATGAAATTTGGGCAAGACACTGAGGTCAAGCCTTCCTCCCTGTCCCTGCTCTTGCAAAAAGTATCAGGGCATCAAAAAGTACCAGGACATGACCGCAGGAGACGAGAATCTCGTTTTTATCTAGCGCTCTCTACAGAAGTACAGCTTGCCATTGTTCTGCGAAACACCAGGCTTAATATGTGGAATAATCCATGGAACAGCCTCCCCAGGAAATCTGGCTTGAGAGATTTAAAACAAGACCTGACAAAGCTCTCAAGAATTCCCTGCAGTGAAGATAAGATGTCCTAGCAGATCTTTTCCACCTGCACCTTCCAAAGGAAACACTGTAAAATTATTTCAAACCTACAGCAAAAGTATTCTCTTTAAGTTCATTTTAGCTGAGAACCTCCAAGTAAGAACAGTATTGACAGCATGAATGAGAAGCATCCTCATCGGGAGGAGGGATAATTAGGGACACTGAGGTAAAGGGCAGTATTACTTGGAGGAGGCTATATAATAGGTCATAATCTGCACTCCCTTAAACCAGTGTGACTGGAGGGAATCCATTTACAGATGTCAGCCGAGTTTGTAATGGTATGATAGCAGAATATGACCAGGGAATACTGATAAAAATTCAGATAGCTTGAGATGTTGAAGGACTGCATAGACTTTCTCTAGTTTGTTGCTTTAATGCAGCTGTTGTAAAAATTATTACTTCTTGTATTTCCTTGATGCTCTGGGGACAAGTCGGAGCCCTTATGATGAAAGATGAGACCTTTATTGTGACAGGATAAGAATCCAATTAATCTCTGACAAGGTTTACTATTTCTAGCAGTATGGACTGTAAGCAGGCTCAATGATGGCATTCCTTCTAATGAAGAATATAAAACAAGGGGAAGTTGTTTGGGGCCTTCATTGGGGAGGAGGAAACAATGAGCAATGGATTTCAGTTTCCTCTGAGTTCTGGTTTGACAGTTCTCAAATGCATCCCTGGGGCCCTCCCAAAACTGAGAAAAAGTGCTTGGGATTTGAATGATGTCAGCACCATTCATAGACATTGACTTTTATTTTTTCAGGGGCGGGGATTTATGATCAGTATTGTAGCAAGGGGGAGAGGAGTGAGTGGAGCAACCAACCTGGGCCCCAAAGTGAAGGGGCGGGGTGCCCAGCTGGGGCGGGGTGCAGGATGGAGCCATGAGTGGCTTGTTTGTCGGGGTGTGGGGCCAGAGGGAGGGCAACTCCTGCTGTTGCATGCACTCCTGGGCAAATATGGGGGGACATATGCCCCACAGATCTGTGTGCGGGGCAAGGGCGGGCTGCTGCTGTGGGCTTTGCTCCGGGCACCAAACTTCATTGCTATGGCACTGTTTATGATGATGGACATGTGGAAAGTTTTATGCATTTCAGGTGACAGCCCTCTTCCCAAAGGGGGCCACGGTCCTCAGGTCCCCAAGTACTCAGTGCCTCTGGCACTGTTTCTGCAAGCAGTGTCTCCAAGCCAGACCGCACAACTTGGCACAAAGGGCTTCTGGATGGAGAGCAACTGGCCTTCAGTCCACACATATTTCTTGTTTCCAGTTTTCTCTTCTACAAAATGCATATGTAGCACGCTATATTTCTGTTTCTGCTCTTACATGCATTTTATTTGTTCACCTCACTAGGTTTGGGCAGGGTCGTGAGGTTATTTTGTCCCCTTGGATAGAAAAGCCTACAGAAAAGTGGTATTCCTTTGTATTCATTGTGTCTTTTTCCAGTCCCAAAGATCCAAATGGGACAAGAAGCTGTAGATAGAGCAAGTGTTACCCTGAGAAGCAAAACACTTGGTTAGTTTGATTAATGTATGGGCAGGCACTCATATCTCTGGGTTTTAAATCATACTGAACATTTGATATTCTTTCAGCACTAGGGTTCTGGACTTTTCTGTAAATTAGCTACATAGTAGTTATATTTGTTTTGTTGATAGACGTTTCAGTCAGAAATGGGGACCTCTTTGCACTAGGAGGTATATACACCTAAAGAAAAAGACAATTTCTCCCCCAAAGGAGAAGATGTGTGGCTACAACGAAAAGCTGAAGATGATCAGGAAACTGAAAGACTGTGGTGATGGAGTGATAAACCAGTCACAAAATAGTAGCTACCTTGATAGTGTAAAGTCATGTGTTTTGTGAAAATTCACCATACGAAGGGAAGTTCCAATATTATTCCTAAATCACAAACTGTATTGCCACCTGTCCCATCTAAGGACACCGATGTACTGGGATCCTGGTTTTCCCTAACAAAAACTCACAACTTTTCTATTAAACCACGCAAATCCATGATTAAAATGAAAGGTCACTATATATACAGGTATCAGCTGAACACAATGTTTTCTTGATGTATTTACAATTTTAAAGCAATTTGGAAGTCTACCAGTGCCTCCATCTCACTATAATAAAATAAATTCAAAATACCTATAAATTTTGCTATTTGATTTTGGGTTTTTTATTATGCAAAATCAAAGCTCCCCTTACCCCCTGAGCTCACAGAATGCAGGTCCAGATCTCTCATGGTGTTTAACACCAAAAAATGCAAGGTTCTCCACCTTGGGAAGAAAAACCTGCAGCATGCTTATAGGTTCAGCAGTGCTATGCTGGCTAGCACTATGGTTGAAAGGGAGTTGGGGGACATGATTGACCACAAAATGAACATAAGTCATCAGTGTTGCTGCAGCAGCAAGCAAAGCATTGGCTTGCATCCATAGATGCTTCTCAAGCAAATCCCAGGACGTCATTCTCCCCTTGTACTCGGCCTTGGTGAGGCCGCAGCTGGAGTACTGCGTCCAGTTTTGGGCTCCACAATTCAAAAGTATGTGGAGAAGCTTGAGAGAGTCCAGAGGAGAGCCACACGTATGATCAGAGGTGAGGAAAACAGACCCTATGATGAGAGCCTGAGAGCTATGGGACTCTTCAGCCTGGAAAAGCACAGGCTCAGGGGTGATCTGGGGGCTGCTTATAAGTTTATATAGGGTGTTCACCAGGATCTGGGGGAACGTCTGTTCACCAGAGCCCCCCAAGGGATGACAAGGTCAAATGGTCACAAACTCCTCCCCCAGGGCCTCTGCAGCCCAGTGGGTTCAACCTGGCAGGGCTGCACAAGGAAGCTCCTTGCTGCTGTGAGCTCCATGCTGCCCTGGCAAGGTGTCTCCTCCTGGTGTGGCAGTAGTGGGGGTGGCAGCACAGGGTTGTGCCCCTCATTGCTGCTGTGCAAGCAGGAGACTCCTCACCAGGCAGTGCAGAGCTCACAGAAGCACAGAGCATCTCCTTGAGGCCCTGGTCTGTCCTGTAGCACCAGGTTGCATCCTCTGGGATGTGTAGGCCCCTGGAGATGGAAGCAGGGTGGGGAGCCCAAGCAGGAAGCCTGTACCTGCTCCCACCATGCACATGGATTTGGGGGGCACAGTTCCCCCCTGCCCCTCTGCAAGTGCTCGCAGCAGTGGGGAGCTAGTGCTCCCCACACCCCAGACAAGCCGCCCACAGCCCCGTTCCACTCCCCACTGGCATTCATTGCAGCCCTGGGCCCCAAGCCCCACGTACTGCCCAGCTGGGCAGCAGCCTCAGCTCCAGCCCTGCCCAACTCACTCCCTCTCTCCCTCCCTATGGGGCCCAAGTTCCCCCCCTCAACTTACCTGTGGAAGCTGCTATCCAGGCTGCCTGGCAGCCACGTGCATAAAGATGCACGTGGCACCCCCTGCCTGACCACCCTCCTCCCACTCCCTCCCAGCCCCTTGCAGACTGGAACTCTGCCAGCCTGCAGACAGCTGTTTGCAAAAGTGCAAAATCCTTAGGTTTCTCTGTTAAAATGAAAAATTCATGATTTCCTCAGGTAAAGGGGTAAATCCATGTTTTTCTCTGTTTTTCTGTGGGAAGTGGAAAACCCAGATCCCTGCCTATGTATCTTTGGCACGGTGGCCTACCACTGCTTTCCCATTTCTTAAACACTCTGCCCTTGCATTTCTTCTTGATGTCCCTGTGGCGGGCCAGTAGGGGGTGCTCCTGGAGGCAGGCAGTAGCCATGATGAAAACTCACAGAGAGAAGAACTGGACCATCTGGAACTTGCTGTCTCTCCCCAAACTCATGATCAATGAACTGCCTGCTTCCAGAGGGAATCTCCCCCTGCCTCTGGATGATATTTGTAAGTAAGCTACCTGAGATCTACCTAGATATATAGCTTTCAGTAACTCAGATGCATGACCAAAGGCTACTCCAGCCACCCTGTTTGCTCTGTGGGATTTCTCTGACACTACTCAACTCTGTACCCTATTCCAACCCTACTTCTTGTAACCAATAAAGTTCTCCTTTCTACCTAGCATAGGAGACTTACTGGGAGTGGATCTAGATTATACCTTGAGGTTCCCTAGGTTTGGCTGACTAAGGGAGACCACTACTTGTGCTTCCGACTGAGGAAAGCACCCCAAGTTCTTGAAGTGAGTCAGGTACCCTCGAGGGCTACTTGGTCTGTGTTTCCCAGGGGACACTGTGCCAGAAACAAGCCCGTCCCTGGGTGGTGGCAGCTCTACCCCCAGGCTAGCAGGTGTGCTGCGGGAAGGGGGTCGGCCAGACGTGAGGCACCCCCAGGGAGGCACTTGGAGCCTCGAAGGTGGTTGGGCACAGTGAGCTGGGTGGCTCAGTACAGGAGCACCCCTACTGGCCCACCACAGTCCCTATAACATGTGTCTTTATTTTCAGATGAGCTAATGGCACTGTGTTACAAGTCTGTCTACAGTGCAACCAGAGGTGTCATTTTAGTTTAGGTAGGCATTCCCATGCTAGCTTTAGTCCATAGCAGTCAAGGAAATGGAGTCATAGGCTTTAATGGAAATGGTACAAACATGCCAGGGACATTTGATAGATTCTTAGGTTGCCAGCCATCCCTCAAGTATTTTCACTGTTGTCATTACCCATGTTAGCTTGACTACACCTAGCACAAGTATGCTGCCTGTTGAGCAATCACCCTTCAACTGCAGTATGGATGTGCTTTAAGCCAGGGCTGTCCAAATGACAGCCTTTGAGGAGTTAAATTTCAGCTCATTGGCCTTGGCATAGCTGCTGAAGCTGCTACATTGGCATGCTTCCTGAAACTGGGGGATGAATACCATCAATCTTCGCCCTGCATCCCATTGCCCATGCAGAATTTTAGGTCTTCAGTCACTGGTGGTAACTCAAATCAGTGGTAGGGGGAAAAGTGGGGTCCACATCAAACCCCTTGGGCTCTGGTGTTTTGCCAGTACAGCAGCTCCAGCAGCCACACTGACAAGCTGCCTCTTTGCCATCAGAGGTGGGTGTCTGAGCCATGAGGCCAAATAAGTTGGACAGCCCTGCTTAAACCATGGGACCTGCATATCCAGTTCCCGTTTACACTGGTTCAGCATCCACTTAGAAATCTAGGCTGCTCTTGAGCATATTCATATAAATTATTCACTTACATATTATATTTCCTTCATTCAAGACAGTGAAATAATCTGGGAGACTTCACTTCTAATTCTCCCAGCAGCTCGGCAGTACCACAATTTTAGTGCAGCAAGGGGAGGGGGGCTGAGACTGGGAGGTCAACTGGATTATATATTGTTAAAGTTATAATACAATCATGGCATCACGTCGCACATTGAGTTTTAGAAAAGCCCATTTTTCCTTCCAAAACCTGTGAGCTGACAGTGTCAGCCGGATCTCCGGCTATGGGATCCCACGGAGAGACGTAGTTACTTCTGCTGGTTTAGCAGATTTAGTTATTCTGCCTCATAGACTAAAAAGGAATCGAGCCTCTCCTCTAAGTTAAGGAGAAAAGGGTTCTGCAGCAAGACATGTTTAATAAAACAATCCAGGAGATAGCCTGGGCTGAGGTTTATGATTTCATATTAAACAAGCAAAAAACAAAACCAAAAAGACCCAACAAAATTAAAAAAAACACCTCAAGGCAAACCAAGAAACATAGAAAAATCTCCCCCAAAATGACAAAA
Source organism: Crocodylus porosus (assembly GCF_001723895.1). Classification (NCBI taxonomy): domain Eukaryota; kingdom Metazoa; phylum Chordata; order Crocodylia; family Crocodylidae; genus Crocodylus; species Crocodylus porosus. The sequence goes on from NW_017728906.1 coordinate 194,904,332, forward strand.
ACTCTTATTAAAGCAATGTACTCCACAGCACACAATTCTCCCCCAGAGATGGGAAGTATGGAAACCATCCATGACAGAAGTTAGTCATTTTGCTGAATGCATGATTTCTGGAAGGCATACAGGTCCTGCAAAGCTGGGAAAAGTACAAGAACTTGCACAGAAAAGCAGAGCGATGGAAAGGCGTCACTTTGAACCCCGTAATCCCAAGTGTGTGCCCAATGGTGAGAGCCAAGTGGGAGCCTTACCTGTCCACAGGTTCTTTAAATTTTCACTCAAAACAAATTAACTTTTTCATAACCTGCATTTGTTCTGCTGAACTACAGCTGAGCATGCTAAAACCAAATGCTAAAAAAAAAGAGTAAAGAAAACCCTATTCAAGAAGAACTACACTATTTAAACAGAGAAAAAAATGGGCTTAATTTTCTTTCATTTTATTTTTCTCCCTGCCCCAAGCCACTAAATTTCAGACTTTAAACCAGCCAGAGTTAACTGCTTAGGCACTGGTCTTGTAGATACTTTACTACTTGTTTAACCTTCATGAATTCATTGGAGTAGGAGTAAGGATGAGCATGTGCAAAAGGGTTTGCAGGCTCAAGGCCTAAAAGCAATACTCCATGTAACCATGCATGGGCTGGCGCACTCCCTTCTTTCTCCCTTTATCATAGAAAATATAGCCTACAAATGCATTTCACTGAAATATTTCGACATCATCTGTTTATGCTTACTGAGCATTGAATATGCTCCTGGATTTCTCGCCCACTACCCCTGCTGCAGCTGTATTGGAAAAGGTAAAACATGAGATGGATAATAAATCCATAAATGGCCCCAAGCATGTTATCTCTGCTTTCTGAAGTAATTCACCTGGAAAAGTCTCTTTCTTAACCTGATTCTTACTTAACCCAGGGTCCTACTAACGAAGATAAATGACACCATGACAGTTGGTATACAAGCCGCTTGACATGTTGGAGGCAAAAGGCCATCTGTTCTGATATTTTGCCAGCAGTTTATTTTTCTCTCCTTCATCAGACTAAATATGTCAGCACTGCTTGCTATTAGATTTATACCTCATACCTTTCACCTACCATCCTTCTTAAGTAAAATTATTAATGTTGTCTACAACAATTCTCCTAGATTGTACCTATATGGAAACAGTGCTTAGCGTTTATACAGTGGCTTGAGGGAGGGTAAACTGGGCTGTTTTAATACTGTCCAAATACACATCAGTTTTAATTTATTTTTGTTAAGTTGGAAGTTTTTTGAAGGTGAGAGATGAGGGA
>NW_017728906.1:194906473-194923023 GCF_001723895.1 Crocodylus porosus
GTAGGGCCTGTCCTGCTGCCCTCTCACCAAGTGGGTGGCCTCCTGAACCCTCTCCAGGCTGGCCACATCCCTTTTGAAGTGCGGCGCCCAGAACTGGATGCAGTACTCCAACTGCGGCCTGACCAGTGTCGCATAGAGGGGGAGCATCGCCTCTCTGGACTGGCTTGAGATGCATCTGTGGATGCATGACAAGGTACGGCTGGCCTTGCTGGCTGCGGTCTGGCATTGGCGCCTCACGTTCATCTTGGAGTCAATAATGACTTCCAGATCCCTTTCTGCCTCTGTGCTTTCAAGAGGGAACTCCCCAGCCTGTGTGTATGCTGTGGATTTCTTCTCCCGAGGTGCAGCACCTTGCATTTATCTACGTTGAACCCCATCCTATTCTCTTCTGTCCACTTTGTGACTCCACTATTCTTTTTTTCCCTTCCTGTTCTTTCCTTTTTCATTTATTATATGTTTTGCAACAACAGCTCAAATACTTTTGTGCCAAGTACTGTAGAAATATGAAATAAGATAGTTCCTGTCACAAAAAACTCATAATCCGACTTGGTGCCGCATTCAAAGATACTTTACCTGAATATATCCATTAATAATAGACCTGTTGGTCTTCATTACTGGACTAAACAGGCAAGTGTTTGAGACCTTGCAGGGTGACGTAACGTGCAAATCCTAAATTCATGAATACTTACAGAATCTATATTCAGGGGGATTTTCCTTCCGCATCTATTAAATGTCAGGATGTCAGAGGAACAAGCTAGTTTGACTGAGCAGTGCTGCCTTAGTATTCTAGATTCCCCTGGTTAAACTATATCTCCCATGCTCCACCACTCTATTCCATTATAGTTTGAGGAGGTAACCACATTGAAAGTTTTTGTGGAAAATAGTGGATATAATCTGCACCATAATGGGACATAAGGAAAAAAAAACTGAAATTCTCTAAGGAGACACCATGAAAAACTATCCAAATAGACATTCTTTAGTTTAGACAAGGTTCTTTGGGTAAATCTGATATATTTTATTAGACCAACAAAAATAGTTGGAAAAAATCCGTTGCAAGCTTTTGGCACAAACACTTTTTATCAGGCTAAAGCAGCATCTACACTGTAGTTCATCTGTGCTTTTTAGTTTTCAGGACTTTTTTTCAAAGAAAAAAAAAATTCCATGGAAAACTGGCTGACCCTGTGTAAAACATTTCATTTTGTTAAAAACCCAGTTTTATATCACAGAACAATTTCCACAGAATTTTTTTTTTTTACTATCCATAGTCAGAGACTAAAAAAGTAAGTCTTTCATAGATTTTTTTGCTGCCCTACCCTCTGATGAATTTGTAGACAGCCACAAGATCACCCCTTTGCCTTCCCTTGCACAGGCTGAAGAGATCCAGGGCCCTCAATCTCTCCTCATCGGGTTTTAGCTGCCGGCCCCTAACCATATGAGTGGCCCTCCTCTGAACCCTCTCAAGGTTATCCATATCCCTCTTGAAGTGTGGTACCCAAAACTAGATGCAGTACTCCAACTGCGGCCTTACAAATGCCATGCAGAGGGGAAGTATCACCTCCTTGGACCTGTTTGTGATGTACCTGCTAATGCATGACAGAGTGCAGTTAGCTTTCTTATTACTTCATCACATTGATGGCTCATGTTCATTTTGGAGGTGACTGTGACTCCAAGATCCCTTTCTGCTGCTGTGCTGCTTAGAAAGTCACCTCCAGTCTGTAGGTGTGTTGGTGATTCTTTCTCCCTAGGTGCAGCACCTTGCACTTACGTTTGTTAAATCCCATCCTCTTCTGTTCTGACCACTTTTCCAACCTGTCTGAATCTGCCTGAATCCATTCCCTGCCCTCCAGTGTGTTTACTTTGCCCCATAATTCGGTGTTGTCTGTGAATTAGGATAGAGTGCTTTCCACACCCTCATCCAGGTCACCGATGAAGATATTGAACAGCAATGGTTCAAGGACTGAACACTGGGGGGCCTCACACCCCCAATCCCCATGGGCCCTGTGAGGCAACCCCTACAGACAGGGGGCCAGGGTGTTGCCGACCCTCCCAAGGGCTCTATCTAGGTGGAGGCCTCAGAGGTGTCCCGAATGGGAGGCATCACCCAGTAAGAGTCCCTGGCTATGCACCGTGTCATTCTCACCATTGTAAGACTCCTCCTCTTCCACTCGCCTGAAGTCTTTGTCCAAGGCCGATGACATTTAGAGTTCAGGCCACTCCTGTGCACTCTCCTACGCAAACTCCCATGCAAACTCTGGTGATCCCTTGAAGAGCACGCCTGTTTGCGTCGTCTGTTCACATGGCTCCTTCCCAGCTTGGCTATATGAGGATGGGAGGGTGGAAGAAAACCCTTCGTGATCCCCTACAGCTGGCTCCACTCTTCACCCCTCCCTTTCCCCATCCCTACTTACCTGATCATTGCTGCCTCATCTGCTGATCAGGCCACTCCAGTGTGGTGTGGTCATGGGGGGAACTGAGGGTGCACATGTGCTGCTGCACACGTTTGACTGCTTTGGTGTCCAGGCCCGACTGGCATGGATTTGAATTTCCCGCACCTACCAATGGCTGCACAAACTGTTCTGCACAGGTGTGGCTTTCCCCCTGTGCTTGCACAGAAAAGTCTGCTGGTAGATTGTCCTCCACCCATGCAAGGAAATTCTGCTCCTATTGTCAACTTCTCATTTGTAAGAGAGGGAAAAAAGATTAGCTGGTCCCTTCATTGGCTCCTTCCAGCTCCCAACCAAGCATTCAGTCTCATTTACAGAAACACAACCAATGAAACAGAAATCTATAGTTGTCAACTGCATGTCATGTTGCGTGGCTTGGATAATATAAAGGGCCAAACTTTTATAGTGACTTGCACTTGGCTTCTAGTGGATATTGTTAGACCCCAACTCCATGCGGTGCCTACCAACTAGGGAGATGATGATCCAATTGCTCATGGATCCCATTGCCCAGGGAGCAAACAGGGAGCAAACATCGGCACACATTGGTAGCCAACAGCTTTATTCAGAATGGAGACAGCTTCAGACTATCTCCCAAAATAACCTGGGAGTCACAGTGAACATTAGTTCTTTTCACATTTATACACCTTGGTTCATGCTCATTAACATTTACTCCACCTTTGTCCTTCCCTTTTTCCACCCATATTCCCTTTTATCTCAAGCTCCGCCTCTGTTTACTGTTTGTTCATTAGCATGGAATTACCTATTCATTTTACTCATTTACATGCCTTTTTGCTATGAGTGCACGCTCAAGACCGTGAACCCTGCTTCTCCCAGTCACTTGCCCTTTCTTGCGGACTCCTTCTTCATCTCCAAGGTCTTGCCTCTGCTTTATCTCCCAATGATAGCCGTTGGTCTGCATCCTGTTCACCTTACACAATAAGTCATATGCCCTACACACTACCACAATGTTAAAAAATGCTTGCCTAAGCGTCTTGCAATGTTACTTTTAATATATCATTTTGCCTTGTGGTTAGCAGCTTTGCTGAAGCCACAGATTAAAGCCTTTATTCAGCTGCAGATTGAGGGCTCCCCAAGATCCAAATACAGTCACCCTAACAAATAAGACCTTAAACTGGAAATTGTGGCTAAATTATGGTCAAAATACAGGCTGAATGCTGTAAGTGATACCCCATTTCTGGATGCAGTGGAATGTGCTGATGTCAAAATGGAGGCACCAACCCTAGTTGCAAGAACACTGTGCTATTCAGTGTTTAGAGAGAAGTCACTCTCTAAAAAATAGAAATATAATTAAGAGGATTTTTCCTCAATCTCCACAGAAATGTAATGGGCTTGGAGCTCTGATTTGCATTTGTGCTTTTTGAAAATCTACCTCCAAATAATTATTTTTCATTAAAATAAAACACTGAAAATGTATGCATATGTATAACCTGCAAATGTTCATCCAGTTGCTAAGTCTTAGATCCCTGAATGTATTTATACCCTTAACTTCAATAACTGGAAATTAAGTAACTAAATACCTTCAAGAGTCTGGGTCTGTGAGTGAAATCTTGGCTCCTTTGGACTGAATGGCAAAATTCCCAATGGCTTCAGTGAAGATATGTATTCACCCTTACACATCTAAATGCTAACTCAGATCTTTTCAGTCTCCCAAACTTGGCTGGAAACAAGAATATTTGTTATTACTTTGCATGCATGGCATATGCAGTTAAATCTTGGGCTCTTTAGGAATACTTTTTTTTAAAAAGGGAATGTGGAGCTCTAATCAAATGAAACAGACTTTCCTAGTGTTATATTCTGTGTCTGGTACAGATTTCAGAATCTACAAATACAGGCCAATGCTGAACACCTACGCAAATGCCCATGTGTTAGATGTGCCTATCTAGCCAACTGCACGCAGGAAATTGTACAAAGGCAAAATAGGTAGTAAAAATGAGGCCCTCGACATTAGGAAAGATGCTTTTAAAGAGCAGTTATCACCATTTTGCGTTGTACAATTGATAGTAGCATTCAAAATTAATGGACTTCCTAGTCCAGTGGATTAATACACTCTGTGAGCATTGCCCAAATCTTCCCATCTGGGATTTTTGCTGGACTCCAAAACTAGACATGAAATGTAAATGGCAAAGGGAGACTTTTTTTTGTAGTCTCTGGGCTGTGCTGAAAATTATGTGTTTTACAGCATGACACCAGTTGTAAAGTAAAATTTATTAGCAGCACGAGTTTGCATGGAATTCGGCAGTGTCCTAAGATTACACACTTCCTGCTGATACCGTTCTGATATTTTTATTTTTTAGTTTCAGTAAATGAGCCCTGGTGGGTGTTTTGTAAGATCTGTTGCTATCCAGGTAATAGGCTGTACTTTTAAAGGGAATAGATTTTAAGACGTTCTCGGATATTGTTCTCATTCAGCAGTGCTGGGTGGGTGCCTCTACCGCTGTAAAAATTTGAGCAAGAGTAAAGAACTGAAGGTCAAAGGGCCAACTTCTGATCGCGGGCACCTGTAAAGCTGCAGTATACCTCTGTTCAGGCTGTGTATGTTCCTTTGGACGTTACCAAAATCAGAATTCAACTCTGAATTTTGGACACATACATGAAGAACATTGTAACCATAGAACACATATGGTTTCTGGAAACACGCTGTGTTTGTTTTATACACCTTCTTATATACTGGAGGGGGTGGGGGCAGAGGGGTAGGATTAATGTGTTAGGAATGGGGTTTTTTTCTAAAACCCATTAGATGAAACCTTATATCCCAAACAATGTCAGAATGTTTAATGGGTTTCAGTGGTGTGACTAGGTGAGTGTGCTTAGCTGCTTTATTGCAGAGAGGTGATAATCTGTCCTTAATTAGAACTGTAGTCAGCATACATTATCACAGTCTGCTTTATTTGCCCAGACCCTGGGAAAAAAGGCCCGTTCCCCCATCTCTGAAGTCAGGTAATGGAGCAACACCAGAGGTGCTAGCTATTAGTGCCAGGCAGGTTTTTCTTCCTTATGCAAGGAGAAACTCCAGCTATTAGAGCTGCATTAAGACTGCAGAACAATGCAAACAAGCTAACGTTACAGCCAAGCATCTGGGCCAGATGCTATTCTACTTATTAGATGTTTATACGTGATCCTATCCAACAAAGTATGAACATCACTTGTGTCTTAAAACTGTCATAAAAAACCAGTAAGGAAGAGGAAGAGAAACCCCCACTTACTTTTTGTATTAGCAGTTTATCAAGGACTTGAGCAACAAAGAATAGAACCATACTTAGGTGTCTAAGTCTGCCAAGGAGCCTAGTAGGTAAAGTAGCATCTGACCCCATATCCCTTCAGTTTTGTCAAATAAATGTCTCAAAAATAAAATTTCCCACCATTTTGACTGCTTGCTGAAGGTATTAATGTTCCTGACAACAGATGCCATCGGTGTACAAGTACAGGAGGCTCTCACCTCCAGGAGAGTTCTCCCCTAAATTCTGGTGGTGGTTTGCTAGTTGCCCATCCTTGTGGTTCCTAGTTGCTACCCAGAATGAACTCAATGCTCAATTGTTGTGCAGAACAGGGGGGGACTGGGGCTGGCCCTTACACTGAGCACTCTGTTCTTAATGCTTGGTTAAATTCAAATGCAAAAAAAGAAAACAAATGCGCACGCGCGCACACACACACACACACACACACACACATATGTTTTATATATATATGTATACCTATATAGTCTTCAATAGCGTATTCTCTAATCCTTTCGTTAGGGGCATAAAAAAAAGCATCCTGTACCCAATCCCCTGCTTCTGCAAGCAACCACAACGTAAAAGCTCTTTCTTAAACAGATACACTCCAAGCTAAAACTACAACTGGAAGATTGTCCTGGCACCCTGTGCTTCTGCTTGTTAAACACTTCCTTCTGTTTTCTGGCTAAAATTTAATTATGACCAGCTTATAACCTTTTCATCTTGTGTCAGCACTGGAACAGCTTCAACAGAGGGGGACGAGGCTGCTGCTACCCAGAAAAGCCTATGGTCTCATGGTTAGGGCACTCTCCTGGGAGATGGAGGGATTAGGAAGAAATTGAACCCATTTCCTGAAAAACTACTCCAAGCTGTTTAATAGACCATACTCACTTCCATGCAACACAGGCTCCTCCCCCCACTCCCCCCCCCCAAAAAAAAATCAGTCCTCCTGCAGCTTTAGTGGAGAAGTTGATTTTAGTCAAACCATTGCAACATGAGGGGGCTATAGTGGCTGCATAGGGATGCCCTAATGGCTTCCAGGGCTGTCCTTCCTTCCTAGAAAGGGAGGAAAGGGCAGAGCGCAATCTTTAGGATCACAGCTAGTTTTAACATTTTTCATAACTAATGCCAAAGTAGCCATCATTTTTGGCTGAGCAGCAACTCTGGAAGGGTTAAAACTGTAGCTTTTGGCTAAGCAGTGGCAGTCACGTAGTTGGGGTTCCCTGTGGTCAAGATTCAGCCATGGCTCGGGGGTGGGAAAGGGTTTTTCCCCCTTCATTCTGCCTTCATAGTTTCATAGTTTCTAGGGTCGGAAGGGACCTGAGCAGATCATCTAGTCCGACCCCCTGCCATGGCAGGAAAGAGTACTGGGGTAAAACAACTCCAGCAAGGTGTTCATCTAAAAACCCCCAGGGTAGGAGCCTTCCTGAAACAAGGTATAAGCCTTCTTTGACGGCATGTGGTATACAAGGAAATATGGTATAAGCTTTGTGGTATCACCACCACCTTTTGCTCGTGTGGCTGCATTTTAAAAGAAAGAGAGCTTTTTGAGATGGTTCTCAGTCCTGGATCCTGAAAGCATGGTGGCACCTAACTGGAGCCATGAACCAGGTATCTGCCCTCCAGAAAGGGGAAGGAATGTCATACTCCTGGGATTTCATATTGGCTCTGTCTAGGCATCTTCCCAGTCAGCAGATGAATATCTATCTATCTATCTATCTTCCCAATAGATAAATATATATATATTCATCTGCTGATTGGGAAGATGCTTAGTGCTTGGATATCTGGATTTCCTTTCTGAGGCACATACCTCTTTACATGCACTGTGTAGGAGCCTAGGTATCTAAATTTTAGACTGGGCTACCTCTGTGGCTGCCAGGCAACTCAAAACTCAGGCACTGCCAAACTTAATTTGTCAACTCCTAAAGCATTTATTGGATCAAGACTTCAGTCCAAAGGTGTATGACCTTTGCATTTTGCCTGATTAAATTTCATCCTATTTGTATTACTCTTTTCCTTGAGGGCAGTCTGTTTTTCCTGATGCCATAGTCTTTTTCTGCACCAATTATGCTTCCCAATTCATTAGCAAATTTCATTGGTCTACTACTACTTTTTGTGTTGAAGTCCATAATAAAAATATTAAACAAGACTGGATCTAAGACTAATTCCACTAGTGACCTCCCTGTAGTCTGATAGTTCCCCTTTCAGTGCCATTTATTATTACAGTCCATTAGCCGGTTCCTTGCCAACTTCATGATTCTTGCACTGATCCCCATCTTTCACCATCTTCATCATAACAAACAATTTATCTTGTAGCACGTTGTTGATTGCTTTACTTAGCCAAGCAGATTATATTTGCAAAAAATCTCTTTGTCTATAAAAATCCATTGTCTCATCAGAGAGAGACACAGAGAATCTGGACCATCTAGTTTTGTTAGACCTATGTTGAATTTTGTCTTATTTTCCATTTACCCTCTTGACCTCATTCTTCTCTTCTAAATTTGTCCCTAAGACCATTCACGTTATTGAGGTCAGACTGGGCTAGTAGTTGCCTGGATCAATTCTTTCCCCTTTCTTAAATACAGGTGCAATATTCTTCCCAGGGTTGGGTTCCTTACATCCTGCAAAGACTCAGGTCTTTGAACCAGATAGGAATACAGCTGTGCAGGATCAAGAAGGTAACTTGTTTGCTGGGAGTGCTCAAGCTGATGAGGGAAGCAGTGTCCCCTTTGAAGCAAAAACCACAGAAAACAAAGCTTGTTCTTAATTTGGCAACCTAGTGAGAACTACGTAGGTAGTGAACCATTCGGATAGGAGCAATCCATAATTGCTGGACTACCTTTGCTTCTTTCCTACTGTATAGTAACATCCCAACATGACAGTTAAAAAAAAAAAAATTATCCTGGAGCTGGAATAATCTGTGATTTCTTTTAGATCCCATTGCTAACATAGGTGTTGCATGGCTCCGCAGTCTTTGAACTGGATTGAGACCACCACATCATGCCATGTACTTCTAATCACCTGAGTTAGACCGGAACCAGAGAGATGAATATATTTTTCCTTTCCCATTGCCAGTCCCCCTTCAGCTGTACAATTCAGCCTTTGTTTCTCTTTAAATCCCACGGCAAGATCAACCAATATAAGTTAAATTCACATGCGTGAAAATGAAGTTACTCTGTTTGTTACATTATATTTGTATTCTGTCATTGGTTCCCCTTTCTAATGTTGCTGTAACTATGATGTATAGATCTATCAAAATGTGTGTTACCGTGGTCTAAATTTCCAGACTGGAAAAGAAATGATTAATGTAGACATTAGCATTTGGTGTGGACTTGGACATCAATATTTCAGCTTAGGTAAACAGGAGCTTTGCCTAATTTATTGGTTCTCATTATATTTGGCATGTAGAAGCTTCAATTCCCCTCTGCCTGGGAAATGCCCCATATGCCTGGGAAATGACATTTTTGGCACTGTAAATCAATCTAGCAAAAGAGACACAGTTGGTTAATATTTTAGAAAAATGACGGCACTTGTCACTGACTTAATTGTCATGATTCTGACCCATTTTGAAATTAGTTAACATTTGCTTCAGTTTTCATATTTCATGTATTATTCATTTGGACTTTTCCCTGATGCAGGCTATCCTTACTGGGTGTGAGTATGTTCTGTATCATCAGAGCAAAGAGGAGTAGAAATATACCGTTTGTCAAAAATGTCTAGGTGTACCAAAAAACCTGATTGCATGTCACTCAGGGAGCTATGTGAAAGAAAAGTGATGCCACAGCCAGATGATTTTAAACCTAAATTGGGAGGGGAGATGTGTGTGTGGCAAGGGAGAAGCGGGGGTGGGGACGGGTACGCCAAGAGGCAAGTTTTCTTGAATTAACTGCACTGTGTTTCAGCCAGAGTCTTTCTGGGATTTCTCTCCGAAGTTGTTGCTACAATTCATTGGGCTGGTCCTGCTCCATTGAAGTTAATGGGAATGTTGTTATCAATTTCATTGGAAGCAGGATCAAACCTCATGGGAATACTATGACTTGTAAGAGCTTGCAAGGTAATGCTTTTCAGGACAGGGTTGTCATTTTGGTTTGCCCTGAATAGCATTAAACTCCAAAGTTCACACTAAATCAGTAAACATGGAGGTGAACATTGCATGCCATACAACAGACTCACTACATGATCCTGAGTGCTGAAACTGAGGTTGTTGTATGGCATGGAAAATTGGGCTGGTGTGGTCTAGCGGGCAAAACACAAACCGGCATCAGGAGATACCGCTTTTTATTTCAGCTTTGCCACTCAAAGTCTACTGTTTGACCTTGAGCAAGTAATTTTACTCTTCTCTGCTTCTCTTCTCCCTCTCAACCTTTGTCTATCTACCTTGAAAACTGCTGGGGACAGGGACTTTATGCTGCCGTGTGCTGAGACTTTCAGATAACATGGTGAGGGATGTCACCTAAGAAGCTGAAAGGAATGCAAAGGAAAACACTGAAGCATTAGCCCTCAGTGAACCTATAACTACAGACACTAGGATGAATGTAAAACTTCAGTGCAGGTTCACCTGCTTGCTCTGAGGCTCACCTTGTGTCAACACCGACTCTAAAAACTAAATGGGATGGCAGTCGGAGTCAAATCTCATCCCGCATTACAAACTCACAGAAGCACAAGAGCGGGACGGTGCTGAACATGCCCTGTCCGTCTTAACTGTCTGCCATAAAGCAAATTAAGGGTAGGGAGATATAAATAGATTATAGCGAGTTATGAGTGGGAACTCATTGTGCATCTGTAGTTCCACAGGAACTGGAAGTGGCCCTGCGTGTAAGCAAAGCTTAAGAGACTCAACACCATTTTGTTGATGGATAGACTATTGTGGTTTTGCTTTTACTTACTGCAAAGTAAAATAGCCACGTGGGTGGTTAGCATGCATCCCTTGTTCCATAGTAATTCCCTTCCCCCTTTAATTTGCCATCATTTGCTTATTTGTTTGTGTCCAAATACAGCACAGGCAGCATCAGTGTTAGTTATTGCTTACCTCCGATCTTGTATATATAGCACACAGGTTATTCATGTAGGCATGGGAAAATTCCATAATGGCGGGCATATCAGGGGTTGTACATACTGAAATAAGTGGATCACAACCCTAGTTCCCAATTCTAACCCTAGAATACCCTCTACAGTCATGGGAGACTTGTGGAGGTGTATCGTGATAGGTTTGCTGAGAAGTCGGCATCCAAGCCAAACACATTTCACCCCACGCTTTCTCTCATGTTCACAGCCCTTCAGCCATGTGCATAGCCTGAAACCAGAAACCGGCCCCTTGGAGATAGACTCTAACTGTAACAATCTGGTTTCATTAAGGAAAACGGGTGCACTATAAAGCACACACGAGTTAATTAAAGGGTAACAGTGTAAAAACATAAGCATAAGCTTTCCCATTTCTAGATACAGCCACACTGTCCATCAGTGTCAAATTGCAGAGCATAGCAGCATCTCGCATCTTTTCTGTGACAAAGTGTTCCTGCTGACAAAGGTCAGTGCCTTTATGACATAAATCTATTAGCCTATTCTTGTCATAAGTATCATGAGGAGAAAGGAGTCAAGTCAAATGCTTGGAACTGATAGAGTCTATGCAGCTGGTTTTAGTAAAGGACTGTGTTTTGCATTTTCCCTTAGTCAGACTGCCAGCCATCAGCATGAGCTCTCCCTCTCACAATCTGTTTGTGTTCCAGTGACTAATAGCTTTCTACTGGCCTGGAAAATGACTATCGTATTACTAGCAAAGTGCATTCATGGGATCAAGTGCCTTTTGAATAGTTAACTACATTGTACCCTTTAAATAGACCAGACGGCTTCAGCTGAAACTCTTAAAACTATAGCCAATCTGTTGGAAAATTAAAAATATAATAAATCCAGTGTTGAAATCAGGCATTTTTATGAGCTTTTCAGATTTACAACCACTTTAAACCATCGGTGACTGAGGGATTTATGTTTTCTACTTTCTTTCACAACCATCAGCATCTCCAGTAAGTCATGTGCATCCATAATAGAAGGAAAAGAAAATCAAACAGTGCCTTCCATGTATATAATATTCAAGAATCTGCTGGGCATAAAGTTTCTTCAAAGGACGGCAGAGTCTGGAAACCAAGGTTTTGTTTCAGGTGACTTTTTAAACCTCCCCCCCGCTTCTTCCCCACCCCCAACACACACACAAATATAATGTTAACTGTGGGGCTGATTCTTCCAGTTACCAAGTAATTTCTCCCACTTACTCTTTCCAGTTGCTAACAAGTTTGTGTGCCAAGCACATGAACCCTACCGTGGAATTGCTTCCAAGTTATGCAATAATGTTAGCACCATTCAAGAGGCACAACAAGTAGACGTAGAAGTCTAGGTGAGAGACATAGAGGTCATGCAGGGAAATCCTTAGGGAAAGTCAAATTTGAGAAGAAGATTGAGGCCAACGTTTTTATTTTGCTTTTGTGGTTGTTGGGACAAGCAGTAAAGTTGAACCGCAGAAAAAGGACATATAAATTGTGTATATATTCTGCACTGGGTGGGAACTACTCTTGCTTTCAAGTATGGATTGTAGGTATGCACTCAAACTGTAGCTCACTTTCAAGTCATGCATATGAGGACTGAACATTTCAGGGAACTGCTGAACTTCTCAAATTAATCTGTAATCCACCTGTAACTACTGACCACAGTAAATACCATCTGATAATTGATGGGTAGCCTTTGCAAGGTGAGGTTGTTGATTAGTACCTCATTTGGTAATCTCATCATAGAGGCAGAGCTGTTGTAAGAGTCCTCTAGGTCACAAATGAGGCACACAGAGATAAAAGAGTGGGAGGGCATTTTAGCACTATGGAGACACTTATACGTGGAGCTTCAGTTTTCAGCACTGTTAAGACGGCCCCTTTCACATGAGCTAAAACCAGAATGACAAATTATTTCATTTTCCTGTACTGGAAATGGTGAGACACCATCTACTCTGATTTCCCATTTCCAAGAGTAACCAGTACCAGTTGTGTGACAGGAAGGTCAACCCAATAGGCAATTTTTTGATTACTTGCTCTCTAAAGAGATTCATCTTAATCCTTTATAGTCAGAGGCCCAGAAGTATAAAAGTTTATATCCCTTTCCAAGTTATTTTAAAAATATTATTGTAACTAAGGATAGTCATGAAGATTAAATAGACATCCCGTACTACATTTTGCATCCTGTAAAGCAGGGGTGGCCAAAATACGGTCCGCGGGCCAGATTCGGCCCACGAGGTCATTCTATCTGGACTGCAGGGCCCTTTAAAAATTTAGAAAATTAATATTCATCTGCCCCTGGTTCCTGTCAAAAATGACCTGGGAGCACGTGGCTGCCCCACACCGGAACCACAGGCAAGGGGTGGGGAGGGGAGAGGAGGACCCTGAGCAGGGAAGGAGCTTGGGGAAAAGTGGCCCAAGGAAAAGGTGAGCATGGTGGGGGGGGAAGAGGCCTCTCACCTGCCCTGTGCCTGGTGCCCCTGCAGCCACGTGCAGCCCTCATGGGGCTGTCTGTGCCTTCTCTGGACAGCCCGGCAGGCTGCGAGCAGCTGCATCAGAGAGCGCTGGCCACGGGGTGGGGGAGGGGCTGCTTTCCCCTATGCTCAGCTTTTCCATGGCCTCCTTCCCAGCACGGAGGAAAGCGGCCCCTCACCCACCCTGTGACCAGTGCCCTGCACTGCAGCCACTTGCAGCCCATGTGGGGCTGTCTGGAGTAGGCACAGGCAGCCCCAAGTAGACTGCAAGCAGCTGCAGTGCACAGCACTGGGCATGGGGCAGGTGAGGGGCTGCTTCCACCCCGCCACGCTGAGCAACACCTTGTGACGCAGCCCCACCGCCAGACTGGGCCCTGAACTGGCTCCAGGATCACCAGCTGGGGCTGCACATGGCGACAGTAGCTGTGGCCCCCCTGCTTGCCATGCCAGGCAGTGTTTGCCACTGTCACCTCTGGACTGCCCAGTGCACAAGCTGCAGGCGGGCAGCAGCAGCCAGCACTGCCCAGCGAGGCAAGCAGGGGGCCTGCAGTTGCTGCTGCCAACGGGAGAGCCTGGAGCCAGCTTGGAGCCCAGGATAGCGGTGGGGCTGGGTTACATGCTGCTGCTCCGCATGGGGAAAAATTACTCCTCACTCACCCCATGGCTGGCACCCCATGCTGTAGCTGCTTGGAGCCCACATGGGGCTGCCTGTGTCTGCTCCAGACAGCTGCATGTGGGCTGTGAGCACCTGCAGCAGGGACTGCCAGCCATAGGGCAGGCAAGGGGCCACTTTTCCCTGTCCTCAGCACCAGCTTTCTCCTTGCCAGTGAGCACAGGTCCAGGGCTGTGCACTGCCCCCCACTGGTACTGCGGGGCTGGGGGACACTGGGAGTGAGTGTGCAGGGAACCAGCAGGAGCACGGGACCCGCACCAGTGCCCCGGGGCCAGTGCCGTTGGGGTCCAGAGCGGGGTGGCAGGTTCACGGGGTCCCAGCTGCCAGGGGCTCTATGGCCAGCTCCCCCCTCTCCCTGCTGGTACAGCCCAGCCTGGCTCCACAGACCCCTGCTAGCCTGTGCCCCACTTTGGGCCCCACTGGTGCTGGCCCTGAGACAATGTCCCAAGACTGGGACATTGGCCCCGAGATGGTTACCAGGGGGCAGGCACCTGTCAAGGGGCAGGGCTATCCATGCGGCCCTCAACAACCTGCCGAAACTGGGTAAGCGGTCCTCCACCTGAAATAATTGCCCACCCCTGTTGTAACTGTGGCAGTGAGTTCCATAAGTATAATGTGAATTCAACAGTTCCTTTTATGAGTTTTATGTTTGCTCCCTTTCAATTTGATTCACTGTCTCCTTATTTTTGCATTATGAACCAACTTAATAGAAATGCCCAATCTTCCATCCCTGTGTGATTCCTTATTTGATATACTTCCTTTATCTTCTCATTGTCTTCGGTATGTTACAGCAGGAACAATAAATAATTTATTTTTCATTGAAGTTATTTCTGACTGAATAATAATCCCTGCTTTTATCTCTAGGAGTCTGGATTTTATTTTTTCATTTCACAGTTTTAGATCTTCATTAAGGACATGTCAACATAGCATTATTTAATACTGCACAGAGATACCCTACCTAGAGCTGGACAAGTTAGCTTGGGTCCCAGAAGCCATATATAAACATTAGGACAACTTTCCATTTAGGCTGATTAATGCTGAAAAGTATATATTAGCCTACATGGATCGTCCCATTTGGATGCATGTACACAAGCGCAGATGCTGCTTCAACATGCTGTAATTACAGCGCATCGGAGCAGATTCGATTAATCAAGTCTGCTGGAGCATGGTAATTACCACTCTCCAGCCAGCCTCCGTATTTTATAATCTTTAGTTTAAGTGTCCCCACTGACATTTTGCAGTATGGGGATGATGATACACGAGATGCTACAGTGCTTTAATAAGAGTGGCTCTCATAGCCACTCTAATTACAGTACTACTACCCCCAGAGCATGTGTAAAAGTGCCCAATATGTCTAAACTGTTTCTGCTACCTGAGCTAGTTCATTCAGAACTAGCTTCAGGGCCTTTGCACAGCACTGAATTATGGCATGTACATAGAGCCTAAATGTAAATGGAAAACAATGATGGCCTCCACAAGCCATAAAACGGATATAGTACCAAAATTACTGGTAGGTCTTCCAGGATGGCCAGGAGCAGAGATGACCCAAGCAGGGTGTGGGGCCTATGCAGGGCCCTGCCTCCGGATGCAAGGAAGCTGGTGGCAGATTTGGTGGGACGGGGTGGGAGGTGGAGTGCTGACTGGCCAGATGCACCAGATTAGGTGGCAGATGTGGTGGTGGGAGGTGAGGGGTGCTGAGCAGCCAGACGTGAAGCCAGCGGTAGCGCAGAGTCACAGTGGCCACTCCGCCTGGCTCTGCGGGGCCCCCCAAAGTGCGGGGCCCTGGGCGGTTTCCCCGATTCGCCTCCCCGCCACCCCCAGGGACAGCCCTGCAGAGGGACATGGTTAAGTTTATATGCTGAAACTTGTCCTGGTATTGATGTCATAGAACAAAAGAACATAGAAAACATTCATCATTATTAATACCTTATTTAATTTATGCTGCAGTATGCATAGTCAAGTCTCATGTGCTGATTATTATTAAGACCAGCAAATAGTTTCTAACTTCCATTCATGTCAGAAGTTAACTGAATCAGAAATGGAATATGCATTTCGAAGTAATGCTAATTTACAGAGCAGTCCTCTGCATGGCTTTCCTGACCTCTTACACATTGGTGTTTCTGGATTCAGCCTTATGCTTTGAATATTTTTCTTTTTGCTTCCTAGGCATTCCAAAACTTTTTCACTGGATCTATTTAAACATCCTGCTACGTTTATTAAGGTAAGCATATTTGAGAGGGACTGAGATGGTTTTTCACTTTGCTGTATAAAATCAATTAAGAATTCATGGTTTAGTGATGGTAGAAGGACCAGGAGCGGGGAAGACTGGTGTGTCAGGTGGAAAAGCTAATTTCCATGTCAAACAAACTGGGTAGATAAAGCAATTAATTTTTGCTATTACATGACTGTCAGACCATAAACAGGTCAGCTCTGATGGGAAATGAGTCCTCTTTATGTGCACCAGATGCCTGGGTATACACACAGCCTGTAGTTCAGATGTCTTTGCATCTGTAGTTCAGCATGCTAGTTGCATGTATTCAGCCATCCTCCCTGGGAGCTGTCTGATTCCTTTGTGAATTCACTGAAGATGGTCAGCACCTTACAGGATCAGTCCCTTGTATGTCTCGATATACAACCTCCAGTTTTACTAGAGCAGAGAAAAACTGATGAAATAGAAAGTACATAAAAACTGC
>NW_017728906.1:194923123-194955410 GCF_001723895.1 Crocodylus porosus
GACATTTTGCAGTATGGGGATGATGATACACGAGATGCTACAGTGCTTTAATAAGAGTGGCTCTCATAGCCACTCTAATTACAGTACTACTACCCCCAGAGCATGTGTAAAAGTGCCCAATATGTCTAAACTGTTTCTGCTACCTGAGCTAGTTCATTCAGAACTAGCTTCAGGGCCTTTGCACAGCACTGAATTATGGCATGTACATAGAGCCTAAATGTAAATGGAAAACAATGATGGCCTCCACAAGCCATAAAACGGATATAGTACCAAAATTACTGGTAGGTCTTCCAGGATGGCCAGGAGCAGAGATGACCCAAGCAGGGTGTGGGGCCTATGCAGGGCCCTGCCTCCGGATGCAAGGAAGCTGGTGGCAGATTTGGTGGGACGGGGTGGGAGGTGGAGTGCTGACTGGCCAGATGCACCAGATTAGGTGGCAGATGTGGTGGTGGGAGGTGAGGGGTGCTGAGCAGCCAGACGTGAAGCCAGCGGTAGCGCAGAGTCACAGTGGCCACTCCGCCTGGCTCTGCGGGGCCCCCCAAAGTGCGGGGCCCTGGGCGGTTTCCCCGATTCGCCTCCCCGCCACCCCCAGGGACAGCCCTGCAGAGGGACATGGTTAAGTTTATATGCTGAAACTTGTCCTGGTATTGATGTCATAGAACAAAAGAACATAGAAAACATTCATCATTATTAATACCTTATTTAATTTATGCTGCAGTATGCATAGTCAAGTCTCATGTGCTGATTATTATTAAGACCAGCAAATAGTTTCTAACTTCCATTCATGTCAGAAGTTAACTGAATCAGAAATGGAATATGCATTTCGAAGTAATGCTAATTTACAGAGCAGTCCTCTGCATGGCTTTCCTGACCTCTTACACATTGGTGTTTCTGGATTCAGCCTTATGCTTTGAATATTTTTCTTTTTGCTTCCTAGGCATTCCAAAACTTTTTCACTGGATCTATTTAAACATCCTGCTACGTTTATTAAGGTAAGCATATTTGAGAGGGACTGAGATGGTTTTTCACTTTGCTGTATAAAATCAATTAAGAATTCATGGTTTAGTGATGGTAGAAGGACCAGGAGCGGGGAAGACTGGTGTGTCAGGTGGAAAAGCTAATTTCCATGTCAAACAAACTGGGTAGATAAAGCAATTAATTTTTGCTATTACATGACTGTCAGACCATAAACAGGTCAGCTCTGATGGGAAATGAGTCCTCTTTATGTGCACCAGATGCCTGGGTATACACACAGCCTGTAGTTCAGATGTCTTTGCATCTGTAGTTCAGCATGCTAGTTGCATGTATTCAGCCATCCTCCCTGGGAGCTGTCTGATTCCTTTGTGAATTCACTGAAGATGGTCAGCACCTTACAGGATCAGTCCCTTGTATGTCTCGATATACAACCTCCAGTTTTACTAGAGCAGAGAAAAACTGATGAAATAGAAAGTACATAAAAACTGCAATTTAATGGGTCTGGCCACAGGTCTACCTTCCCCGATATCCTGGCAGGGGAAATACCATGATCACCACGGTGGTTTTCCCAGGGTGAGGCTCACCCCTTGCACTCCGGGTGCAATTTCCCCAAATGTGGGAAGCTGAAATGCATAGTTTGTGGTTAGGGGTGGCTGCATTTGCACTTTCCCCTAAATTTATTTCCCCTCAATGCAATGTAAACGTTGACCTCCGCTCCTGTCCCTGTTATCATTTGTCCCCAAGAATCCCTTGTCACTTTCCAGGTAGTCTCCCTTTCCAAGGGGGGCTTATAGTTTCAGCTGGTGGGCTTTTGCCTATGCCCCCTAAACTGCAAATAGGTCTATGTCACACATCCTTGTGCCAACAGGGGGAGACCCTGGTGCACTCCCACCTTGAGCGCATCAGGGTGCAGCCCCTCTTCCATCTCTTCCAGAGCCTCCTGCTGAGCTTCTGGCTGCTCTTTCCCCTGCACCTTTTTTGTTATGCACTCCCCATCTGTGGCCCCACCGAACCCCAGGACTTCCTGGTCAATCTCCTCCTGGCTCTGGTCAAGCTGGCCATCTACAAGACCAGGAAGGAGGCTCTGGTAGGGTGAATATTGGGCTGCCTTCCTGTCACTCTTCTGCTCACATCACCATGCAAGTCAGCATCCACAGGGTCCCTCAATTCATGCAGGGGGCAGTGGGTGCTGGCTGGTGTGTTCTGCGCAATGTCCCCCTTCCAGATCCCTTGTTTTAACCGATGACCTGTGTCATATGTTGGCAGAAAGTGAATGCTGAAAGGAAGAGTGAACTGGGGATGACCAGGTTTTTCCCCACTGTTCCTCTCTTACTTGCAGCCTCCAGCATTTAAGGTCTAGGAAGTTCTGATTCAGAGGCCAGTCCCTTTAATCTGGCCAAACTGTCAGCTGCCACAGCATCTGGTGGCAATGAGTTCCACACTTTAATCATATGCTATGTGGGCAACCAAAAAAATCCCTAAACAAAACCAAAAAAACCCAATAACCACCCCCCAAAATCCCCAACCCATCCCAAAAAAACCCGACCCCCCAACTTCCTTCTGCTAGTTTTAAACATATTACCTACTAGTTTTGTTTTATGACCCCTAGTTGTTGTAATATGAGAAATAGTAAATAATAAATCGTTGTTTACTTTCTCTTCACCATTTAGTATTTGTAAACCCATATCACGTCCCTCCTCAGGTGTCGTTTTTTCTAAACTGAATAGGCCTAGTTTCTTTAGTCTGTTCTCATCTGGAAGCCCCTGCATACTACTAATCATCTTTGTTGGCCTTTTCTGTACCGTCTCTAGTTCTTCTGTATTGTTTTTTGAGGTATGGGGACCAAAACTGGGCACAGTAAGCATGGTTTGGATGCACCATGGATTCATAAAGGGATATACAGAATGATACTTTTTGTTTTCCTTTCTTGATAATTCCTAACATTTTGTTTGCATTTTTGATGGCCCCTGAGCACTGAGCAGATGTTTTTAGCGAACTGTCTGCAGTGACTTCCAGATCTTTTTTCCTGTATGGTAACAGTTAATGTGGAGCCCATCATAGTATAGGTATATTTTGGATTCTTTTTTACCATGTGCATCACTTTACATTTATCTACAATGAATTTCATCTGCCATTTATTTGCTCTTTCACTCAACAGTGCCAGATCCTTCTTTATTACCTCCCCCTGCCCTACAAGGCTGTCAAGGCTTTGTATCTCCTTCAGGTTGCGTGGCGTTTTGGCCCTGCGAGGGCTTACTTAGGGGCTCATTATATTAACCGATTCACTATGAATGTGAATTTGGAATTCCAGCTATACAAAAGGCATCAGTACAATCATACTTACATCAGCTTGCTTACTAGATACACACACTTCTGTGTGTGCGCATGTGTGCGAAACAGTAAGAGTGTGAGAAAGAAAGAGATGTTTCCCTCTAATCATTGGACTCCAGACTTAAACTTCCAGTTGAAAGAGTTTGCCTTTCATTTAAATAGCAAAGACTTTGGCTGTTGGAGAGGAGAGAAAGCAGCTCTAGTTCCACTCGCCCATGGCTGTATGGTTTATGTGCATACTGTGTCTGTTGTCTGTAGCATGAAGTTAATGCATCCTCTCCCCACTCTCTTCACAGTGGGGTAAGTAGAGTCTTGTATATAACTCAAAGATGTATGTGTACACACGAAGACCAAAGACAGGTTCCCTCTCTACCACACTTGCTGAATATACCTGGTAAAGGAGGAGCGCCACACTTTTTGTCCTTGTTGCTTATTGTTGTTAACATCTATAGGTCTGAACCATTTTGAGAATTCATTATGCTAACGGTTGTCCAATCATATGGTAAGTGATAGTCTCCGTCCCAACAGACCAGTATTTCCAAAGTTCATGAACCAAACCATAGGCGCCGACTTTTATTTTTGCCATGATGGACATGTGAAAAGTGGTATGCATTTCAGGTGATGGCCTTCTTTCCGAGGAGGGCCAGGGCCCTCGGGCCTCCGCATACTTGCTCTGAATCAGACAGAACCCCTTCCAAAAAACAGAAGAAAAGAAAACCAAACCTATCAGACAGATTTCAGTAGTCATGAGATTTTCATTTTAATTTGCCTTCCAGCTTCTAGGATTTACAGGTGCGAGGGCTAGAATTTTAAGCCTAAATCCTCTTTCATTTCTAAGATGTTGAAGTCGTGTTTTCTGAGCGCAGTCCTATTCCATCTTGCTCAAGCCCCTGAGAAAACATCAGTGAGTCATCATTTGAAAGACACCTCCATCTTAGCCTTGAGTTTAAGTCACAAAAAGCAGCAAGGAGGACAAGGATACACTTGGGGGCTCAATCCCAGGGCTCAATCCCACAGTGTTTAACATCTTCATCAGCAACTTGGACAAGGGGGTTGAAAGCACATTTTCCAAGTTTGCTGCTGACAATAAGATGTGGGGCGAGGTGGATACACTTGAAGGGAGAGAGAAGCTGCAACTAGATTTAGACTACAAAAGTGGGCAGATGAGAATAGGATGGGGTTCAAAGTAGACAAATGCAGGGTGCTGCACTTCGGGAGAAGGAATCCACAGCATACACACAGGCTGGGGAGTTCCTCTCTTGAAAGCACAAGGGTGGAAAGGGATCTTGAAGTCATTATTGACTCCAAGATGAACATGAGGCGCCAATGCCAGACCACAGCCAGCAAGGCCAGCCATACCTTGTCACGCATCCAAAGGTGCATTTCAAGTCAGTTCAGAGAGGTGATGCTCCTCCTCTATGCAACACTGGTCAGGCCGCAGTTGGAGTACTGCATCCAGTACTGGGCGCCGCACTTCAAAAGGGACGTGGCCAGCCTAGGAGAGGGTTCAGAGGAGGGCCACCCGCTTGGTGAGAGGGCAGCAGGACAGGCCCTACGAGGAGACTGAGGGACCTGAACCTGTTCAGCCTCGGCAAGAGGAGGCTGAGGGGGGACCTGGTGGCTGCCTACAAACTCATCAGGGGAGATCAACAACAAATAGGTAGAGCCCTTTTCTCCCCAGCACCACCTGGGGTGACAAGGAACAATGGTAATAAGCTGATGGAGAATAGGTTTAGGTTAGCGATCAGAAGGCAATTTTTTACAGCTAGGGCGGCCAGAATCTGGAACCAACTTCCCAGGGAAGTGGTCCTCGCCCCTACCTTGGGCAAATTCAAGAGGAGGTTGGATGATCACCTGTCTGGGGTCTTGTGAACCCAGCAATCATTTCTGCCTGTGGCAGGGGGTCAGGCTAGATGATCTGTTCAGGTCCCTCCTGACCTTAGCTACTATGAAGCCACTATGAAACACCTACCTTCCTTTGTATTAACAGTTTTTCAGAGATTTGGGCTGAGCAGAATAGGTTCAAATTTAGATGCCTAAGTACCAGTTTGGCTTCTTAAAGATGAACTAGTTTTGGATCCTCCTTTTTTTAATCCAAGCTGAGACTTTCACATGGTTCCAAGAGCTGGTGAAGTTAGAAAAATACCCACAAGCATGAGATTTTATAGCATTATCAACTCTTGTTGATAATGCTATAAAATGTGAAGGGCATACCTCCTTTGACAGAGACAGGACCCCAGGATCCAATTACTGTCTCTTCATATGTTAAAGAGCTTCTCGTCTATCTGAGATTATTTATGCTGTTAAAAGACCATGCAAGGGGACACCACGATGAAACACATGGCAGTGGTGCCATAGCCACCTTAGTGCAACATCATGCCATGTGCCAATAAGCACATCCAAAAAAGTCTAGTATATATATGAAATCAGTGTGAAATATTTTACTCTGGTAATTTTACTGCCATGCTCCTTTTATAGTGTGGACCGGATATACTCTTAATGGCACACACTTAAAATTAAACTTCACTATAGAACTCGATAATTTATGGAGCAACAAGATGCTCATGTTCTACGTTTTGTCATATAATATGCATTGTATTTATTTTTCAGATAGCGGCCAGATATATCTTGCATGTAAGTTCCAAATCACTTACTGAAACCACTCTCTTGACCTTGGGCAGACTGCTTGACTTTCTTCTTGCTCTTCAGTCATCATAGCAGTGGGCGAAAGGCATTATAAATTATAAGTAACATCACTGACATTCCGGCTCTGTCACAGAAAAGACACTGCATGGGGCGCTTAGACTTGAACAGGGGCTTGCTTGCTTCATATTACATGTCAGGAAAGATGCATCAGACACTGCTGTTGCACAGGCAAGAAAAGTAATATCTTAGGGAAGGGTGGAATAATGAAAGCAGCTGATAGCAAATGCTGTCTGTTTTAGCCTGTGTAGGAATACTGTTGTCAGATAAATCTGAGGAATATTGTTGTCTAATTCTAAAAGCCTTTATTATTCATTCATAGTGTCACAGCACTCTGGGAAATTCACAGGATTTGATTCCTCCTTGCAACTGGCAGCACGGGCCTGTCCCATATTACCGATGTTTGGGGCTGCTTAAACATATGCCACTTATGTAGGTTCCTGAAGGAGCTTGTTCCAAAGGAGAAGCCCCCAACATCTCTGCCTGATGCTTCCCATCCAGCCTGTCTCTGACACCAGAGGGAGTGCAGGAGTCAGTTATGCCAGGAGAATGTTTTACAGTCCAATGAACCCTCGAATTTGGCCACTTACTTGCTTAATGAACAACAGGAGTGACTAGAAAGGATATTAGAATGTGGTCCATAAGATATAGATAGATAGATAGCTATCTCTATATATGTATATAGATATAGATCTATAGATATAGATAAATAAAATACATTATTTAGGTAATGACAATGACTTCCAGGTATGTTTAGCTCCTGTCAGATACTCCTCGATCCAGAAATACTATCTAATGATTATGGAGCATCTCTGAATCTGATTTGGTAGAGGTATAGGTGGTGCCTGAGAAGGACATTTCTCCCTATCCCCACTGATCTGCAGGGATTGCTGCTGCCACACTCTTCCTTCAATCCATAAGTCTTCAGGAGGAGGAACATTATGGACCAGGGCATGCTCCCATTATGGTGAAAGAGCCATTTGAAAAACTCATGGAGGGCAGAGCAGGTCTGTCAAGATGGGAATAGGTCAAGATGGGGCAGGTTATCCGGGAACTCTTCCCTTCTCTTCCCCCTGCCCCTCCTGAGACCAAACAGTCTGAAGGGACAGTGTTTCTTCTTGCAGGTTCAGTTCAGTTCTCTGCTAATTCCTCTGAATCAGTGCAAAACACTGAATTGCTTTCAGGGGAGAAAGTACCACCTGCTGAACCGCCAGTGCTACGTCTTGCTCTGGTCCTGGGTTCTGATCTGGCTGCAGCCTGACATGCTGCAACAGCTTAATTTCTAAGAGATTTCAGCTGAGCTGTGAGCTACAATTCAGTGGCTTCAAGCTGGGGCTGAGGAACTTATTGTTTTATTAAATATCCCTTACAGATCATTTACTTTATTCATATGCCTCCTTTTGTAAATATGTTCATTACCTGCAAATTGCAGACCACCATTCACCTGTACGGTATGTCTCTGCATGCCAGTAGTTCTTCTCTACTCATAAATTTCATTAATTAATGAGCAGCCTGCAGGGAATAGCCTCCTCGTTATAGAACTGGACGATAAACTGATGCAAAAAAAGGCTGCCTCTGTTTTCAGTCTTTCCTGACAGCAACTGCTTTCCTCTTCAGTGCCATATTAGAATACCATGGCTGCATCCACACGTGGCAGGGGCATTTGTTTCACCGGTGATATCTAGCAGTGGTGCACCTTGTGCCACCACTAGTTACCCTTGGGGAACACCTGCGCCATACATGCTCTGGCACTGCAAGTTACTCCAGGTGGGGTAGGGGAGGCTGGGGCAACAAGTGTGCTGGCGCCAGCAGCCTTACCTGGGGGCCTCCCGGGGCTGCAGCAGCAGTGATCCTGCCTCGCAAAGCCTGGCTGGTAGCCACAGCATGGCTCCAGCTGGCCTGGCTCCACTTTTAAGCCGTGTGCACTGCACCCATGTGAGCTGCTCCACGTTTTTCCCACATCAAGGGGTCAAAACAACCCTCCATACTGTTCCCTTGCAGCTCAGAGAACAACTAAATGTGTGGTATGCGGCACTGCAGACGTGTCTGCAACACCACATACTGCATAACCACGCTTGTCTGGACGTGGCCTGTAGACATGTCTATACAAGACACTAATGGTGCAGTAGACTAATTCTACTGCACATTAGCACAACACGGGAAAAAATGCTAATTTACAGTAGAATGAGTATACCGCATGTTAGCATCACTTAAAAACAGAGGGCTGGACTTGATGATCCTCCAAGGTCCCTTCCAGCCCGAATGTTTATGAAATCTATGAAATCTATGAAAAAGTATGCGCCAGCGCTAATGTGCAGTAGTGCCAATTACTGAGCATTTTGTTTAGTACCTGTAAAAATAGGCACTAAACTAAATGCTCCATAATTATGGTGCATTTATCCACATATAGATGTGCCCTATCATGATTAAAGATCCAGACATTTGCAGCAGCCGTACTGGGGAGACTGGAATGGTAACAGCGCAGCTATGTTCACGCTGAAAGTGAACACCATCAAACGGTTAAGGCAAAAAACCAGAAATACCCCAACCTTAACACTTCAATTGATCAGGCCTGTGTTTGTTTTCTCAGTCCTGCTGGAAGCTGTGTTGACCTGGTAGACAGATTGGTATACCATGTTGTTACTTGTAGCTTTCTAAACTACCACTCATTAGTTGAGATCACTTGGGAATCAGAAGGAACATTTGTGAAAAATCTAGCTCTGAGACTGAATGAGACCATTTAATGTGGCAAGATGTGTTGGCCCATTTCTAATCTAGAAGAGTGAAGTACTTCAGTGTTACCACCATTGCAATGATAAAGCTTCAGCAAAATGCATTTAAAAGAAAATGGTTCCCTACACAGGCAGGCACAACGCTTTGTATACTGGGAATACTGATTTGGGAAACAACCCTTATATTGCAACAGATGTCGATACAAGTCAGAGCAGCCTGAGGATGCTGTGTTTTGCACAAGGTGCAAACTCGCTTTCAAAGAGATGGGGAGAAAGGGCATCAAAATGTGACCTCTACACCATCTCACTCCTAAAGTTTGCCAGTCCATAATTCTGCTGCAACTGAGGACTGGGTCCCTAATTACCAAGTGTTAAGATATATATATATATATATATAATTTATTAAGGAAAAAAAAACCCTACTTTCAAATGCAGATGCCTTGTGGTCACCTGATTTTGAAAGGTCCCTGTGTCCCTTTGATTTGACCTGGATGAGGTGCTCATCAGTTTTGAAAGTCAGATTCACTGTGTTTAGGTGCTCAGGTATGGACATGGGATCTTCCCTGTAGGCATCCAAGTTTAGACAATTAAGACTGAAAAGTACACTTTCTTCTAGTGATATGCTTTCTACTGATGCTTCTATGAATATATCAGGGTAAAAATGGTCCCCTTAAATAAGTAAGCAAGTGACCTGGCTGCTTATGTTTCCCTCTTGTGTATATTGCTAATTTATTTCCTTCTCTTGTTGTATTATTCTGGATATGACAAGAATATGTATTACACTGAATAAACATGGAATGGCAGAAAGATAAATTGAGTAATCTGATAGATTGTCTCAATCTTAATTTTCTGTTGAGGATATACATCTACTAATGCCATTGCTTAGAAATGCACAAATCCTACAACAAAAATGTGTATTGCTCTCTCTAGCAGTTTGCAAATAAGGGATATGAGAATTTGATAAGCTATTTGTCTCCTTTGTTTCAAATTGTCTTTATGTTTCTTTTGCAAATTGTATATTACCTTTTGGTTTTTTTTAAATTGGATGCAAGTTTTTAAGCACGCAGATTGCACTTAGAACTCAGGGCTTTCTGTTATTCACAGTTAAATCTTACTCTGGACAGGGACATTTAAAACAGTTTATGTAGGACATAATATAAAGCTCAGGAAATCAACCATGTCTTTCCATAGGCTTCAGTGCACTTAGACCCTAAAGGAGCTGAAATTCGGAAAGAATGCCAACACATAGACTTAAAAGCTGTTGCACACTATTATTAATTACAATGTATAACTAATGAAAAAATTGTTTGTTTTTTTGCATTGAATTGCAAAACTCCTTCTGTGAATAATATTAATAATAATATTAATAATAGTGTTTTAAAAGAATGACAGGCTCTTAGCTTCTGCAGGGTGTTCTCTTGCATGGGTGGAGCATAGGTGATCGAGAGCAGTGCGAGATGCCTGTCCTGCCCAGCAAGAACAGCTTGAAGTCTTCCCTGTAACAATGAGATGGAAACATAGTCTCTTAGCCCCTTCGATCTGTGGCCTCTGCTAAGACTTCTGACATGAAAATGATCTCTGGTAGCAGTACTTTTGTAATCGGCAGTTTTCATCCTCTAGAACCTGGACTGAACCAGCAATTAAATTTGCAACCTAATAAAACACTGAGATGGTAATACTTCCGGTATGACTGGCATAACCTATAGGCAAAAGGCCCTATTTCCCCTTCAACTTTGCATATCTGTGTTTCCGTCGGGTGCATTCATTTCCATCTTTGAAATCCTGGAATGACTTGTGCCTTCAAGATAATTTATTAATTATAATAAACTTTTCCTGTTAATTAAGAGGTGCAGCTACCACTGTATGAGATGTTGTGGCTAAACTAATTCATTAGCTCCTTTAAAATAAGAGCCAAAGTATGACCCTCCTGGAGCTGGAGCTAATGCTGTTGTTCCACACCAACTACCATAAAATGTAACTAATTAGGTGAAAAGGAAAGTGCACATCCATTACAGTGAAGTCAGCCTGTCAGGCTGTCAGTAGGGGGTCAGAGTATCAGAGCCAAGATCAGTGTCCCTGCTCGTTAGGAGAAAGGGCTGGCAGAGGCAGGAAGGGAGACTTCTGACAATACAGATTGGAATGGTAAGGACTCGTTACTTAATCATAATGGCATGTGAGCCACTGCCTTGCACCAATGTTCTCTAAATGCTATTTTTTGTCTAACGCTGGCAGAAGTGAAGTGTAACCAGTAACCTGAGTTTCACTCCATCTGCTCCTTGACAGCTCTGCTTTGGGAAGTTAATCCTTTATCATTTTGTCTGTCATCTACTGCTACTTACATTCTCTGCAGCAAGTAGGCTTCTAGTGAATATATATTTTATGTAAGCAGCTGTTTGGCTGGGTCCCCATTTGAAGACCACAGTGGAAAGTTTCTTCACCTGCCTCTTAGCATTTGCAAAATCTTGCTGCTGGGATTATCTTGAGTGGTTGACAGTTTGGTGAATCACAGCTGCCTTCGCTCCGTTACAACATGGAGTTTTTCTCGGAGTGAAAAATGGTCATGTTGCTTTGCAGAACTAGACATTTGTATTGCTTTGTGGAATTGGATTGAAATGTCATCTGCAAGGAACACATAACGCTGTTGTGGGGAGCCAAGGTTGAGGGCAAAATCCTGGGCCTGCCTAAGTCAATGGGAGTTTTGTTGTGGAAATCAGTGGGGAAAGGCTTCACTCTGAATATTCAGTGCTTGGGTTATGGCCTTATGTAGTGAAGTTATGGAGGTACTACACTGTGTTAGTTGGACCTTCATCATCCTGAAGGCTAGAAGGAAAATAAATAGGCTTCACTGTTAGTTGAGACTGAAGAATCCTTTGTAAAGTCAAAGCCAAGTAAACCAACTCTTGATGGTGGCCATCTGATTAAACTTTGCCCATTACTTTATGTTCCGATTTTGTGAAAGGTCAGTGAAAAGACTGTGATGGAGCGATTCTGGCAGTCTCTCTTTTCCTCAGATTTCCTTGATCCATCAGGTACCACAGGGTGCCACAGAGGTTTATGTTGTCATACTTACCCTTTAACATGTAAAGGACAACACTGGGGGACATTGGTTAAGAAATGCAGGCCATGCATTCCACATTTTAATGACACCGCATGCTCTGACTGACTGTTTGGAACATGGAAGTACTGGGGATGCCATCTTGGCCCTCTTGAAGTTAACAGCAAAACTCCCGCTGACTTCAACAGTGTAGGTTTTCAACGCTGGTGGCTTAATGGTCCTTGGGCTTAGCTGACTGCAAACTAAAAGTTGTTGGTGGGTTGTGGGGAGCATCCTCAAGAGTCTTTGGAGCTCTTTTCCATACAACTTATGGAGGGATATGATTACCGTTTTTCAAAAAAGTATGTGACTTACATTGGGCTACCCCTTGATACCAGTCAACTCCAGTTGCCAAGAGGGAGTCTTCTTTCCCTACCTGTAGGTAGAGAGGATAGTGCAAATTTGTTTTCCAGTGTAGACTTTGAAAAGCAAAGGGGATGCATTCTGTCTTCTCTGATTCCCTGAACATATTACAGGCTTGGACAACATACCCATAAATAAACTTTGTAAAGCTATATCAACTCTTTCTTCCTTCATGCATTGTGCACAAGCAGATTGAAAAATTCTCAGATTTGTTCATGAACTGAAATGATTGTCTTCTTTTCCTCCCCCCCCCCAGTGGATAATCCAAGGCCTGCAGAGTCTATAAAAAACCTCTCAGGGCAGTATGCAGAATTGCATTTTTTTTGTCACTTACTTAAGTTTGATGACCTTGTTCCCATTACCTATCTAGAAGCCCAGTCCATCTGCATGTGAAATCAATGAAAGTTTGTCCACAGGCTACAGGGAGGGAGATCAGGTCCTACATGACTAGCAATGTAATTTTAGTGTCATATTTGAAATTTGCAGGTCAAATATATTCTTTTTTTTTTTTTTAAAGAAACCTTTTGGGGGCTAAATGTCAGTTGCAACAGTGAATGCAAGTCCAAAAGCAATGAAAAATGTACTAAAAAAATATAGTCTAAACTTGGTGAGTGATTCCCTAGAACTATAGGAAGAAAAATTGATTTGGAAACAATCAGCATTATTTTTTAAAACTGATAAGCTGCAACTGTAGAGATTATGGATTCATTTTCCTATATTCTTTTCCAGTTGAAATGGAAAACTGGTTTTGGTTTTCCTTTCAGTGAAACACACAACCCTGAAATTAAGCACAGCAGGTTTGGAGACTTCACAGATTCCAAAATAAATGCATGCATTTGCACACTAATGCATGTTCTCTGTTGTTTTTAAGACCTATCTGACATTTCAAAAATAGCTACAGATCCCTTTTCACTGTTTAAGTAGTCAGGATTCTAGTTTACAGCCTTGTTACCATTTACAATTAGGATAAATATAGTGGATGGGATCATTAGGAGCATCCAGCATTGCCCTTTGTCTGCTCATACTGAGGCCACTGCTGTATCTCCTATTAACTTCAGTGGCGGCAGAGTTAGCTTAATGTGAAGTGCTTTAAAACCTCTCAAATTCTTGTCTGGCAATAGCATGCTGTAATACTCTTGGTTCATAAAGTAGAGAGAATGGGGTTAGCACAAGGATGGACAACTGTCATGGTGTATGAGGTACCAACTATTAGGATTGTGTGAGCCTTTGGACGCTTTGGGGTCCAAAGCAGCACATCCAGGTCGAAGCGCTGACTTGTTTGGCTTCCCAAAGCACTCTGGAGCCACCTCAGAGATCTGGTCATAGGGTATAATGAGGAAACAATTAAATATCTATAACTTTGTTGGTTTTTGTCTGATTTGGATGAAAGTTTCAGGGGTGGTAGATTCTGCAGAGGGCGAAGCCTGCAAATTTCAAGAAGATAGGTCCAGGGGTTTAGGGGGAATGGCACCCCAAATTCTTGAAAGCAAAACTCATGTCACATCTAGGCATTACAACATAGCAGGGTGAACGCTGTAGGAGTGGTAGCTCTTACTGAGGCCACTGACTGTGTCTGTCCTGGGGCGGGGAGGGAAGACACTACTGCAGGCCCGGCCGCTAAGCTCCTGTGTTCCCAGTTACCAGTCAATCAATCATGATTCGCTCAGGGACCAGGGGCCAGCTCCATACACAGGGCCCAGCTACTACATAATGACTTAAGGAGCATCAATTAACACCTACAAAACCAGGCTAAGGAGAGGAAAGATTCAATACTGACAATCAACTGCCCGGAGACAGACACAGTCTTGGAACAAGTTTTGTCCATCAGTAGCTAGGGGTGCAGGGCCCTAGCACCCCCCGCACCGATCTCCTTCACAGCTGGCAAGCATCGCAGCAGGGGCCACCATCCCTGCAGCTGTCACCCCGCTGCACCTTAACATACGCAGGGTCACCCATGGCATCAGTTTTGCTTGTCTGCAGCTTGAGGTGCAGTTCCCCCCAAACCATTCCACCTATCTCCTTGAAACTCGGCAGGCTTTGTGGCCTCAGCAAGAGCTACCACCTCTGCAGGTTTGACCCCCCTGTGTTGTAACACAGCCATGACATGAGTTTGGCTTTCAAGAATTTGGGGTACAGTTCCCCCCAAACCCCTGCACTGATCTTCTTGAAGCTTGACAGGTTGTATGCTCTCAGCAGAGGCTACCATCTGGGCAAGTTTCATCCAAATTGGACAGAAAACAACAAAGTTATAGATATTTCATTAATTCCCCATTATACCCTATGGCCGGATCTTCAAGGCAGCTCTGAAGCTTTGGCCGGATCGAGGCGGAAACCCGGTCCAGAGCTCCCGATCGGCTCGCCGCCATCCGAAGTGGCCGGATCTGAAGCTGGATAAGATTGCTGCCGACACACACAGGCCTACCAACTGTTCAACAAGAAATATAATTTCCCTTGTATCAACATTGAGTCTGATCCAAAATACTGTAAGGTAGCATTGTATTATGAGAGAGAATAGATGACAGCATCTGTTTTTTATTCCTATCCCTTTCTCTATTCTTTTCATTGCTTTTATAGCTCCATTATCTACTCTCCCCCAATTGCTCTCTCTCTCTCTCTCTCCAAAATTAAGCAGTGCAGCTATTCCCAACACATACCACATCTGAAGGTCATATAATTAAGTGTATGCACATAAGTAGCTTCAACCAAACCAGCTGTTTTTCAAATGTCCAGAAAAAATAGGACCTTCATATATGTAAAGTTGCTCAAATGTACCTGAAAATAAATGGAAGTACCTCCATGAGTGAGACAGAAGGAAAGAGAGAAGAACCTATCATTCCATATAAATAAAAGTAGTTCCAATTGCCGGTCGTTAGAAATCATTTTAAATTTCTGTACTTTCCAGTCAACCTGGAAGGTTGACAAACTCACATTTCTGTCCAGACCTCATTGGCGTACCTGTCAACTGCAGATGCCCTTTGGGTGCACAAATATGAATTCTCACATTTATATAGCATTTTCTTTCTGGGAGTCCGTATAAGTAGATGAAAGGGAATGGCAACATCTATCCTGTACCTCACCTGGCATGTAACCAAGTGGCCAGCAGTCAAGCCATTTTTCTGCTACTACCCACATTTCCACCCAACCTCTAGCAAAGGTTGAAACCTAACTGGTGTTATTAGAGCTTTCGCTTTCCCACCCTTGATCCTTTATTTCATCATTTCTTTTTTTGATAGCATACAAATGGGAGTCAATCAGGAGAGCAACTATCAGGATTATACATGGGGCACAGAGGTCATATTTCTATCTACATAATGAATGAGGTGTCACTCTGATTACCCTTTTTGAGTGTGTATCAGTCAAGGATACAGTAGTAAAACATTCAATCATGAAGCACACTAGAGAGGTTCAGCCTGGTGTCAAGGCTTTAGTAATTAAGAAATACTGTGAGGATATATAATTTCTTTCCTTTGCTTGACTATTACAACACTTCTTGCCAAGTAATCATAAAGAAAATGCTGTAATGTACATATGAAGTGCCTATTTATCTGGACATGAAAAAAAATTGGACGGCTATCGATGCTTAAATCAGAAGGTCAAAACAAACTAATCATTAAACCTGTTGAAAAGCTGTTTTGTTTTTTTTTCCTGCTCTATATCAAGAATGGGAATTATCTCATCACACTGTGGCAGAAAGGACATATGTCATTCTTTAAGGCAGTAGGGGCGAACCTTTTTGGCAGATGTGCCACAAGGTAACCCGTGCACCCTTCTCCAGTTCCCCTCTGCTGCTCAGACTGTTACTCTGCTTTCTTCTCCTTGCCCTATGCTCCCTGCCTACCTATTGCTCTGCTTTCTGCTTCCTCCCTTATCGGTTGCTGTTCTCCCTGCTTTTTCCTCTGTCTACTATATGACACGCACACAAGCTGCCTGTGCCACTTGTGGCCCACATGCACAGGTTGGCCACACCTGGTTTAAGGGGAGAGAAGAACGAGTAGCTTCCATTGTGTCTGCATTGTATTCACCCCAAATATAACAAATGGATATGTGCCCTTCGTTAAATATAGGACTGATTTCACTCCCCAGCAGAATGAAGCAATCGGGAATGTTTCCAACTGGGAAAGAAATCAAAATGTGTGATTTAATAACTGAAGGAGGGATTTGGCCGCGACTACCAGAGTTGGAATTCGGAAAGGACAATTGGCTTAGCACAGCTACCCTCGTAAAACGAGATGTGATCTTAATGAGAACATGTTTGACCTGACAGAAAGTGGAAACACACACAGTTGTATTAGAGAGGATTAACTTTAAACACCACTAAGTCTCCATGATCTCAAAGCATAAGGCAGCCTCTAACTGCCAGAATTAATAACACCACAAAATATTACCTTGCTGTCTCTGCCATTCTCCAACTGTTAATGAATTATATTACGTGCTCAAAATGTTATACAAATATTTAGTATATGAACCTGAACAGACCAATATCAGATATTAAAACTTAAGTCAGCCTTTACTTTATTCCATTAGAGAAGTTTATTTTTAGATTAACTAAATTATACGATAAATGCTCACTGCAGACCAAACATTGTTGCATTAGATCTTGACAAGAAGCCAAAAAGGTTTGGTTTTTTTTTAATTAAACAACTGTTAATTTACATTTGTGTGCCTGTTTAGTAAATTGGCCATTTCTTTTCCTTTTGCACTTGTAAAACTCAAAAATCTTACGGTCGTTCAGTTTGTGTTTGGTAGATATTTAATCCATAGGCTGAATTCATGGCATTTTCAAGTTTGAGAAGCATAAAGAACAGTGAACTTCAAGCAAGGTGTATTTAGCATATGGTGCTTCCCCTAGAGTTATGCATTCTGGATAATTACATTCAGTATACAGTAATTGCAACTTGTGAACATGTCAAACTGTGTGTTTGCACAACCCTGTGGTAATCAACTCGATTTAAAGTCAGCATTTGACATAATTACTATAAATATGACAGAAAAAGATATTTCTGGGGCACACTGCTTTGTAACTATATCAAATAGCTACCTAGTGAGATAGCTGTCTCATGTTCCTATGGAAGTCTATAGGAAAGCAACACCAGTGTAGGTTTTGATTCAGGTCTTCCCGTCCGCTTGCAGATGTATTAAAATGCAAATGGAAAACATTCTGATCTGAAGCCGTCCGTGTGCCTCTCTGATTCAGGAATTACTATAAGAGGAAAAAAAAATCAAGCCATTAGAAACTCCAGGCCAAATTCTCAGCTGCTGTAAACATGGATGGTGCGACTGAAGTTAACAGAGCTATGCTGATTTTTACAAGCTAAGTATCTAAGCTTGCATTCCTGGAAAGAATACCCTCAATGGATGCCCTGCACTGTCGTAGCAGACAAGTCATCTCCGCGAAGAATACCCTGAAACAAAACAGTGCGCTGTATGTCATGCATTTCAAGTGACAGTGACGGTAGTCTAGAGGCTGGTGGAAGGTAAATGTTGATGCTGTTTTCCAGCCCTTCTAAGCCCTTAAGACAGCTTTAGCCCATGAGAAAACGATTTCTCTAGGATGTTTGTTCTTGTGAATGCTCTGCACATTGGAGCACATTGATGACAAGGCATGGGGGTAAGAGGTGAGCCTTTTAGGTATGGAAATAAAATGCATCTAGCTGAGGTTATTATGTAGTCTGTGATTTAGTCGTGCTCAGCTACCTCACAATGTTTAATGTACCTTATTCTCACAACACCCTTCTGCACTGCAGAAGTATTGTTGACCACAGTTTAAACAGGATGTCTCTGCTTCAGTTCCCTGATGGGTTATCTGCAGCATGACAGCCTCGGGTCCTAGACAGCCCCAACCTACACTGCTATCTAGACCTTCAGGCTGTGGCCGATCTGGGAAGCGTACCAAAGAGACTGTCTTGAGCCTTCAGTGTCCCGGTGCCTGAAAACAGCTGCTGGAGATGAGTCAGAGGAATCCTCACCAGTGTACTTCTGGGGTTGGAGCACATCAGCAGGTATAAGTATGTGGGGTGTGCTCAGTCCTGTCCTCATTGCTGTCAAACTGTAGGCAAACCCAGAGTGGTGCTGAAGGCTACATACAAAGTCCGTAGCATAAAATGAAATCGAGCTTTGGTTAAAAAAATTCCCGGCTAGTTCTCTAACAGTTGTACCATCCTGTCACGCCAGGACCTGGGCAGCTAGGTCTGGGGCCACTCCAGCATCAAGACACTGGCTAGGCCTCAGATAGATAAGCAGAATCCAAGATCAAACTGGATTAGGAAACCGGAAGGTCAATCCACGGGTGAAGTCCTGGGATGAACCAAGTCAAGAAAAAGGAGATCAGATAGAGAGGGACGGGCTGAGTCTGAAACAGAAAGCAAAGCTTTAAGAAGTCAGCCAAAGAGGGCACCAAAGCAGCCTTGGGTCAGGTTGCCCAGGCACCTCCTCTTCTAGGTCAGGGGTTTATATGCAGGAAGTGACCCTAGCTGCACATGCCCCTGGCTGGGGCTACCCCCTGGGGTGTCTCACTCAATCTCTCCTTCCACTGAGTCATTGATGACTTCTCTTTGAGCAAAAGGATCCTATCTTATATATCCAACCATATATCTGCCTTGCTATACTTTCATTTAGACCGTATCTACCTTACTTATGAGAATGTCCTGAAAAAAAGTGTCAAAAGCCTTGCTAAAGATCAAGGTATATCATGTCCACTGCTTTCCCTACCATTTATAAAGACCTTCATCTTTTTGTAAAAGAGAATCAAACTCATCAAGCGTGACTTACTCTATGTTAGCTGTTCCTGATCACCTTGTTATCCTCTGCTTGCCTTAAAATAGGCTTTTTGATGTCCTGCTCCATGATCTTTCCAGGTCCTGAGGTCAGACTCATCAGCCTGTAATTCCCTGGATTCTCCTCCTTCCCTTTTTCAAAGATTAGCACTATATTTTCTGCTTTTCTGTCATCTGGGACCTTGCCTGACCTGTACAAGTTTTCAAAGCCAGTGGCTCTGCAAATATCTCAGCCAATTCCTTGAATATTCTAGGACGTACCTTATCCTACCCTGCCGACCTGAAAACATCCAGTTTCTGTAAATGATCCCTAACTTATTCTTCCTCTACTCTAGGCTGATTATCTCCTTCACTATGTGTGCTACCACGTGCGATTGTCATCTGGTAGCTGACCTTATCTGTGAAGACCGAAGTAAAAAAGGTATTAAATACTTCAGCCTTCTTTGTATCATCCATTACTAGGTTGCTGTACATGTTCACTAAGGGACCTACACTGTCCTCTTACTCCTAACAAAAAATTTAGTGTTGCCTTTAATGTCCCTGGTTAGCTATATCTCTATTCATGCCTTGGCTTCCTGATTTTCTCCCTATATTCCTATGCTGTACTCTTAAACTGGGACTGCAAAAGGCATCCAAGTCCCTTCTTGCCCCTGTTGCCAAATGTCAAGTCCCTGCTGTAATGCAAGGGGCTGCTGGGACTTCTCAGTGAAACAGTTGT
Source organism: Crocodylus porosus (assembly GCF_001723895.1). Lineage (NCBI taxonomy): Eukaryota > Metazoa > Chordata > Crocodylia > Crocodylidae > Crocodylus > Crocodylus porosus. The sequence continues at coordinate 194,942,813 of NW_017728906.1, forward strand.
ACGATATTTTTTTTAACACAACTTATTTTTCCCTTACCTTATTCTTTGGAAATGACTAACCTGTCTCAGCTGAAACGTTCCTCCCAAAACTCAGCCTGAGGCAGACACTCAGGATGGGAGATTTCAGCTGAAACCGTTGAAGTTTGGTAACTTTAAAAGCAACTGAAGACAGACAAGCTTAACTATACATATTGCCACCTGCATTATCTGCAGTAAATATAGATATGGAAATAATGCTGAAGCAAACATTTTTTTTTCTAATATACAGTAATGTTCCTGAAATGTTATTGATAATATTTACATAGTTTTCATTTTAAAGTTCTTTGGGAGGCTTCTTCCTACAAACAAATCAGGAGGAAGCCACCTGATTTTACTTTCATTTAAAGTAGTTTATATTGACTCCAATGGCATTAGTAGAGTTACTCCTGACTTACAATAATAAAAAAACAATGTATACATTTTTAAACATATCACCAGATTGTATGCTGCTTCTGCTACTAAATGCACTGAGAGGCAAAAAAGGACCTTTTTGCCACCTTCATATGCCCCCAATAGGGAGTGCAAATAAGGTTGAGGTGCCGCAGCTGCGCTTCTTGGCAGATAATTTGCCGAATATCATGAGGCATCTCGTTAGGTATCAATACTTAATATTTTTGCTTCACTCAGCTTATTCTAAAGAGTTAAACATCCTAGTAAAAAACTCTTAAGAGATGTTGAATGTGAGAGTCAAAGTCATTGCCTTCCATCATATAACACTGTCTTTTCTTCATAACTCACAAAAATTCAAGATGTAATGTTATGGACTATGCACTGGTTTCCCAAGGGGGAGTGTTGGAAATCCCATCACATGAGTCATTTAAAATTGGACTGGACAAAGCACTCAATAACACACTGTAGTGAGTAACGGCACAATGGCCCTTAGGGGATGATTGAGTAGATCAAACCAATAGGTCTTTTCAACGTCTGATTTCTTAGCTGCTGTGATCTTGACAAAGGCAACAGTCTTGCAGGGGGAAAAATGTCTCTCTTGAGGTCGGTAACTATAACTTGTGTTAAACCCATCACTAACTCCATACCATTTCTGTGTGATCTGGAGCCTGACTACCAAAAACAGCACATTGTGTGGTAATATATAACATTTCTTGCTGACTCTATGATGATGGATGAGCTGTTTGTAGGATGAAGCCACCTAAACAAACAAGAGGAAACTTTAGAGAGACCAGTCCTTTCTAGAAATGTTATCCCACTGCTTTAATTCAGAATTACGAGGAAAGTTTCACATTACCTGTCAGCAGCTTCCTGGAGTTCAGGGTGAATTGATAGCAAAAGAGGACAGGGGGGTCTGCCTAACTCTTGAAGAAGCCCCAGGTAGATATCTACCCTGCCATGTGGGGCCATAGAGGCTACTACATCTTCCAATTGCTGTGGCCACCAAGCACCCATGCTTCTGCAGTAGGAAAACAAAATAAAACACTTTATTGCCTTTCAGTGGGGTGCTTCCCACTGCTTATGTGGGACAGGGCTGATATTTGAACTATTAGGCCTTATTCTCTTCTTCTGGCTGGCGATCACAGTGCTGGCCACATCAACCATCTGATTGCTCTGTTGGTCACATCAGTCATCTGAGCTAAAAGCCGCATCATATTTGGGACAGTGGTGAACTATATTACAGGCATACTCCCTCTTTACCTTTAAAGTAGAGCTTCTGCAGGGTTTTTCCTTCTGACATGGGCACCGTCAGGAGGTGAAAGACTACTGGCTCTTGATCTGTGTAAAAGGATGTGCCTATGTTACCACGTTTTCAGTATTTTTCTCTAGTTCAACCATTCAGCCATCTCATTTCTCAGGTGGCAAAAACCCCACATCCCCACACCTTTCCCCACATTGGTCACTTGGATTTTCCAATGGCATGTAAAGAGCAGAGGTTAAAAGCAGCCAAAGGTATCTTTTAATTAGCAGAACGATTTAAATTGATGCTTCACTCAGCCTCCAAAGCTTCGAGAATCTGAGGAAGGACTACAGCTGTGGCTGGCGGAGACACGTGAATAATTTTGTAAAGAAGTATAAAAAGGATTTGAAGTGAAACGATAGAATTAATTCACAAATTATAGTTAATGCACTGTAAGATTAGAAGATGTTCAAATAGAATAAAAAATGCAGTAAATAGAGCACACTGAGCTGCCTCATAATAAAGAGTTGACACACTAAACAGAGACTGATTCAGCGTGTGTGTGTGCGTGCGTGCGCACAGAGGGAGTCAGGATACATCCTTGCCACTTGTCACACTGAATTCCCCGACGAAGTGCATAAATAAACATGCCACTCATACACACGGCACTTCTTCCCACTAGACTGTCAGCGAAGTGAGGGAAAAGAATAAAATGCAAGGCTTGTGTGTTGGAGGGAAAATCATGGTTAGCATTTTGTATCCATTTGCAGAGAGAGCAGGGAAGAAATGGAGTGAACCACACAGAGCTACTATTACTTCTACAGCAATACTGGGCCTTGACTGGTGAAGCAGAGCAGATAGGCAGATCGTTGTAGCCCCTAGGCCAGTGGGGCTCAACTTTTTCAGAGTTGTCATCCCTTTCTTGAATGTGGCAGCAGCCCCGTTTGAGAAGCACTGGTGTGCTCAGTGGTTCTCAGCTGGGTATCACTTCCAGCAGGTGAAGCTGAACCGCACGCCTGCTGCACAGCCGGACCAGGAAGGGCAGTGGTACACATGTTCCTTCTGCATTACAGTCATCTGATGAGCCTGAAGGAGGTAGCCCTCCCCAATCCAAACCTGCACAGCATCTCCTGGAAACAGAGGTGTGTGGACTAAGTGGGTCTGTGCCACATTGCCTCTTTCCGGGAGAAGTGCGGGGGTAGAGGCGGACCAGAGGGCGCTGCAGCCTGAGCCAACTCTCCTGCCTGTTTTGGGCTGGTGAGAGAACCCGAATGCAGGAAGAGAGTGCGCGCCCTGCAGCCATGTTGGTGAGGAAGTTTTTCTTTGCTGTTGGTGGCACCATGATGCTGCTTACATCATGATGCACCCAGGGTGGTTGGGTCTCAGAGGGTGCATCTACACATGCCGATTGAAGGCGCTTTAGCCCAATTTAAGGTGCATTAAGGGTGCGTGTCTACATGTGCACGCCCTTAACACACCTTTAAAAATGGCAATTTGAGGCTCTCTGAGCCTTAATTTAATACCTTCAAAAGCAGGTATCAAATTTAGGTGTGAATACTTAAGCACATTAATGCACGTGTAAATTCATTGAGAGGTATTAATGCTGTATATGGACTGACTTGGGACTAACTTTATGGACTGACTTGGGTCTAACTCGACCCAGGGGGTTCAAAGAAACCCACGGGAAAAAAAAGCCAGAGCAGCGCACACATGGGCAGCATGCTGTTGCAGCACAGAGAGCACCTGGCTGTGCAGTGTGTGGCACTGCAGACATGCTTGCAGCACCACGTACTGCACAGCTGCACTCATCTGAATGCGCCCCAAGATGTTGTTGTTGCTGCTGCACAGCTGTGTTTTCATGTATTGAGAGCGTGTGTGTGTGTGTGTGTACGCACACATGTGTACACCATAACGTGCATACGAATTACTATAGATCAGTTAAATTTCTTAATTTCTTCTGGCATCCATTGAGGAATGGGCATGGAAGGCAAGAAGGTATTACTGGTTCTACACATGAAAAACCTACATGAAAAGAACCTATTAAAATTCCCAAGTTGAGAACTGTGCTGGGACAAGAACCCAGCTGTGTTCAATGTATGGTATGGGCAGTGCATGCTTAATCAGCACCTATTCAATATCTTCTTCTCAGTATGGGACTCTACACATTATTCACAGCTGGGTTGAAGGTTTTATACTGTAAAGTGCTCTAGTTTTATGCTGCTGTAAAATATTGTTTTAGTTTGAATATGACCAGGTTCAATACATGTTTGTTCTGCTGTATATTGTCTGTCTCTTCATCTGAAAAGACTCGTGCTAGCGTGTAGAAAGAAAAGCTTCTTTGTTTAGACCTTTTGTCTGCAACCCACCCTTTGGTTTCCTGCAAACATGAAACTTGGCTTCTTGTCACGCAAGCCGGGGAAATCAGACCCCTAGCTTAATTGGCCAACTGGGCAGTGGTTTTTTTGCAAATTAATTGGTTAAGAGGGGAAAACTAGAAGCCTGGCAACCCTTGATTGGATACTTGCAGTGATATCACACCAGGTACATAGGAAGAGGGAGTTGGGGGGGCTCCCGAGGAGTCCTTAGCCAGAGACACCAATGTGAAAGGAAACTCTCAGGTCTACGGGAGTCAGAGAGTCTCTGAATCTGGGACTCTTCTCCTTTTCCTTTCTTTGTCCCCTCTTTGCTTTTCTGGGTTTGGGGTGAGATAATACCACAGGGGTTTAATCCCCGGAGCAAACTACCACATACTGTTTTGAGCATGAGGTTGACCTCCTGAGGTCACTTCCAACCCTCATTTTCTGTGATTAAAGCCTGCTAAATTATGGGTCAGGATTTGGAGCCCGGTCCCTATTGTTGTTGTATCAGTTCTTGTGTATTAGCCTAGCTGGGTAGCTGAGCCCATCTGCAGTTCAGGCCCAAGACCCAGGATAGCCCTAGCTCCAGAAATAACACGAGCAGTGTGGGGCCCCGAGCCTGCCCCTGTGCGCCCCAGATATGAAGAAGTTGGAGGCAGATTTGTCGGTGGGGAGTGCCGAGTGTCTGGATGCGAAGCTGGTGGCGGTGTTGAGTTGCAGCGGCTGCTCTGCCTGTCTCCACGCCCCCCCAAGCACGGGGCCTGGGGCAGTCATCCTGATTTGCCCCCTCCCTCTGCCAGGGACAGCCCTGCCTGGCTCCCCTTCTTCTGAGCACTTTTGCAGTTTTTATACTGAAGAAGCACCTATGCTCACTAGCAGCAATCTAAAATGCAGCAAAACCCAAGGAGCAGCTTATAGGACTCTTCTGCTGAATAGCCCTAGAACTAACCCTCGGGTGAGCTCATACATCTGGGCATGGGTGAAGTTTCCCCAAAAGAAGTGCAAACTAGAGCCTGTATTTTGTAGTTGGTAGTGTTTTAAATTTAAGTCTTCCTTGCCTTTGTTTTCTGTAATAAATCTGTCCTCTGTGTTTACACTGCTTGTGAGAAGAGGGGTTTGTTTATGGGGATATCCCAATCAAATCCAGTGATCCCAGATTTCTGGATGGGGGCTTGGCACAGTGAAACCCTGCCTAAGTGAAAACTTACTGGTACCCTGAAAATTTGAACCTGGCCTTTGTTGCTGCTGACTGGTGCCCGGCCAATGGGTACATAAGAAAGATATTTCTTAGAGCAGTGGTCTTCAAACTTTTTGGACTCAGCACACCCTTTGTTTGACTCAAGGCACCCCTACATGACTCTTGTGAATTGAATGGTTCCCCAATTTCATAAGCAAATTTATTACATATGTTATAGCGCTTACTAGGGCTGTGTGACGCTTCAGTCATGGACTCAGTGTGGTGGGTCTCCAACATGCTCGGCAGCAGACCTGGAACTGGACCAGAAGCACTTCTGGCTCGGTGACTGGTGATCCCTGGGTCTAGGGGACACCCAGCGTCCCCCTGCGGCCAATTGCCAAGCTGGGGAGGCCCCCTGCACACTCCCTGGTGGAGTCAGAGTTGAATACGGCCCGTTTCACACACCCCTAGTGCTTACCTCCTTGCACAGGAGGCAGGCAGTGGCGGTGGGAGACTGGCCAGGCAAGGACAAGCTTGAGCCTGCTCTTATTTGCTCACACCTCTCTTATCTCACACCTCCAGGTATCCTTTAAAGAATCTGGCAGCATCCCTGGGTGCTGTGTCACCCTGGTTGAGAATCAGGGTCTTAGGGGCTCTTATTGTAGTGGTGGTCATTACTACAGTATTTGAGCGCTTCACAAATATTAATTTACTTTCACTATGGCCAAGGGCAGTGAAAGAGTGTTATTATCCCAATTTATAGATGGGGAGACACAAAATGATTAAGGCACAAAATATCCGCTCAATTTAAGACACTACAGGACTTGATTTTGCAGGGAACTTCAAATTATAAAGCTCTTTATAGGTTCAAAGTACAGCTCCTATTGCTTTCAGCGGCAGCTGTGGGTACTCAGCACTTCTGATAATTAGACCCCAGAATCTCAAGGCTGGACAGCTATGCTGTTTCACAAAATGCAGTGGAAACATCTCTGCTGTTTCACTTTCAACAGAAATACAAGGGGCTTTATTCAAATTGCACACAATGTAGGGTTTTGGTTTTTTTTAATGCCTTACTGAAATCAATAATTCTAGTATCTGGGTCCAAAATCCTTGACCTCAGTGGCAATGTTTCCAAGGCTTTCATTGAGCTGTGGATCAACCCTTTAAATTCATAATAACTTTATGTGACCATGCAGTGACATTTTGGTCTGCTTGATATGAATTCTCTGCTGAACCAGATCAGGTAGCCAAGTCATTTAAGCCCACAGGTGATTTAATTAACATGTAGAGGACTAACTGGCCCTGTCCTCAGCTGCACTGATTAGCCACCTGGAGCACTGCATGGCTCTAGCAACACCACTTCCAGTTCAGGGAACAGCTTGCGTAGAGCACAGTGGTATGACTGGGTGCTGTGGCTAAGTGTGGTGAGTTTGTTATATAGTTATGGCTTCCGTTAAATTAATCTGAGTTACTCTTGGTTTTCAGTTCTGTGAGGATGTAAAAAAAGCATGCCCGGTGAAATAGGGTATAAAAAAGCCACATTCACTCAGTAATAGTCCTGGGCAAGACTTCTTTTTTTTGGGAAAACTTAAAAATGAAATGGTGCAAAGTAAAAGTTTCTTTATTCTGTTAGTTCAGCTTCATCTTTTAATAGGCTCCTGACTGTTTAGGGGTTTTTTTTTCCTTCTTTCTTTTCAGCGGGACAGAATAACATGTGCATTTCATTGTAACATGCTTTTAGAACTGGGGTGAGTTCACTGTGAAGGGAAGAAGTATCAAGGGTGAGATCCTCATTCCTCCTGACTCCTTTATCTGGTGTAAAGAGGCTCTAAAAGGTCCAGACCTGGTTGGGGAAGAACTTGTCTGCCACAGGACTGGGGCAGATCTTTAGAAACCAGTTTCCAGGGATCTTCACAAAGACTTTAGCAGAGAGGGTGTATGGGCCATGCAGGCAGCATAGCAAACAGTCTGGGCAGTGCTGCCCCAATGAATCATCCCAGGCCCTATTTGGGTTGGCATCGTGAGTCTCTCTAACCCCTGCAACAGTCTAAGATAAGGAAGATGCAGGAGAAGGTGACAGGGGCTTTAATTTATCTTGCAAGATCTTCAGTGCCTCTCTTAGAGGTACAGTACAGAATCTCACCTTTGATCCACATGAATGTCTGCCCTCCTCTGAAACATTGAGTTTCCACTGCCCTGTAGGTCTCTGTGGAGTATTTCATGTTGATTCTAGGAGGCATTTGCATTGCAATGCTCGAGTCTTTCCTGTGGCAAGGACTCTCTTGCATAATAATTGCCTAATCCATAATTAGTTTTGTGCACACATGCATGGGCATATTAAGATAATACAGACTATTCCATCAAATCCAGTATGTAATGAAAGCACTTATTATGCAATTAATGTAAAATAATGCATTGTAGTGTGCTGTTACTTTTTCACTTCTTCTGAAGTACCCATCACAACTTTCTTTGCTGCTCACTTGGCAGTTCATCCCTATTCAGAAACACCAGTTGGGCCCTTGCTTAACTTTCAGTGTGTTTTCCATGCTAAGAATTAAGTGAATATTAATGATTTTTGCTAAATGAGATGGATGTAGCATGGTCTTAAATGGCTAAATTCTATCCCGAATTCTGACCATGTGGAAGAGTTTTACAGGCGAAGAGAATGCTAGAGCCCAGAGTAAAATTGGTTGGAAGGGAATATTCTTCCCTCCCCTTTAGTTTTGTTTAATAATTTTGGAAATTTCAACACAAATACAAGTTTCCAATAAAAAAAAAAAAAAAGTAGGGAGTTCAAATATACGTGTGTATGTACACGTGTGTATATATGTATATTAGGAATTGTGTGTTTGGCACAATGTCACCTCCAAGCAGGGAGGTGATTAATAAGTCCTTTGCTTGCAGGGCTTCAAGTTCTTTCAAGAACTCTCTCACAACTTCATTTTCAAGGGTGACACCTGCTAATGGTTGCATTATCACCTGATAATGTGGCACTTCTATTAACATGTCTTGATTTAAGTTCCCTAATTAACATTTGGTTTTATTTTAAGGGAGAGTAGAAAGGAAATCTTACTGCATGTTAAAGAGTTGTCACTTTCTTACATGACTATGTGACAGGTTTGCAGGATTTAGATCCACTTGACCTGATTTTCTGTAAGTCAGCATAGGTCCATTTACATCACCAAAGGCCTGGCCAGGACTCTAATACTCGCAAAGTATTTGCATAAAAAGTTATTTTTTATCCAAACTCCCCAACACTTGAAGTTGAGGAGATTATCATATTAACTGTTAGGGATCAAAGTCTACGCCTGCTACCTTTCCCCCCCTCCTATTCTGAGAGCAGAAGCACTGGCAGAGCCCTAGCTGTTGCTGAGAGCCAGGCTGCAGCTCCCCATCTCCCCTCCCTGGAGTCAGCAGTGAACTTCTGTCCAGTCTGGGGTCACTTGTAACTCAGATTGCTTTGCAGAAATCATTCTCAGTTACAGCTGGGAGCTGCACCCCATTTTCAAATACCTGTCTCCCTAATGCAAATATACTTTTTACCCTGGCATCTGCACTTCCATGTGGTTTCCCAGGTGTTATGATGTTTGGACTAATGAGCAAGTGCCCTTTTTAACATGCAATGAAAGTTCAGTCTGATGAACTAGTCTCAGGCCCTCTCCTGGATTATACTGTTTGAGTGCATTTATTCTACTTCCAGTATTTCCCAGGAGGAAGGACCTGCTTCTTTCCTTGCTCCCGCAACCTCCTTGCTTGGCTGAAGGCATGAGTACACAAACAAGTAGTGTGATTTCCAAGTGAGAGGAGAATCAAACCCTGAGGTTTCACATGTTGCAACATGAAGGTGTTAAGACTTGGGCTTGTGTTAATATCTTGTTGTGGAGCTTTTTCTCTCTTTGTCTGAAAATAGTTTCACACAGTGTAGGTGGACTGTCTTCCAGCACCCCGCCCCCAAATATCCGCTGTACAAAAGAGGTTACAGATATAAGATTAACACAGAAACATCCTAGCCAAGCCTCAGCAATGCAGGCCTTGTCAGGTGCCTGCACATGAGATCCTTTAATGCAGTCTCGACAGCTTTAATTTATAAGTGTGAGATCCAGGATAGCAGCCTCCATTTCTGTGAGCTTGGGTTGGATCAGTGGTCTCCAAAGTGGGGCGCGTACACCCCAGGGGGTGCGCAAGACAATCCTTTGGGGTGCAGGAAGAAAATATTAGAACTTTTATTTATATAAATATACATATATTGGGGATGCATGCTCAAAAATGTTTTACTGATAGGGGTGCGCGATCAAAAAAATTTGGAGACCACTGGGTTAGATGATTTCTGGCTGGGACAGATCACAGAATTGTCAGGCCTGGGGCCCACCTCGTTGCTGGGTTTGGAGTTCTGATCTTTCCCATCCCTTTTATATTTGTAGTTGGACAGGTTAAGGTGTCTCCTTGTTTGGTTGATCTGGGTGTCCTTGTAGTTTACCAGTTCGGTAAAATGAAGTAGATGAGGTCAGCCTTCCTAGGCCTGCTATTCATGCTGTGGCGTACAAAGGGGTACATCTGGTCCCTCAATATGCACATTGGAGACTATGAACTAGGAGCTGTTTTGCTGCTTTTCCTCCTATGCCTTTCTTACTTGTGCCTTACAGTTCATAGTACGGTGACCGAGTGTCCTCACCTGGCTTTTCCATAAGACCAGGGGAGGATAATAGCAAGGACATTGCATAAAAAAGACGAACAGTGCAGAAATGACATAACTGATGAGGAGTGGAGAAAGAGAGTTCTAAGAATCTTTTAGCTATACTTGTAATGTGTATTTATGAAGAAGAATTCACATAGATGGGATTTTTTTTTCTTTTTTGCATGCTTGCAAACAAACAGCTGTACGTGCAGTTCTTCAGCTGCCCCCAGTAACACGTTCTGCGTGTGACAGAGTTTCAGCATGCATGCACAGATGGAATGAATACGTTTTAGAGGAGAGTGTTTCAAGCATAGACTTTATTTGTATGTACATATGCACCTGATCCTACTCCATTTGAAAACCCAACACGCATCCTTTCCCAGTCTACAAGAGCCAAAAAAGATGATTTGTTTTCCTGGAATAAATACCACTACAAACACAACCGCACACTAATAATCCTTCCTCACTATGTTTTGGTATAGCATTAGTCCTCGTTTTAATTTCAGCAAGGCAGGGCTTCCATACATAGTATGAATCTCTTGCATAAGAAAAATCCATCTTCTTTATCTTGCTGCAGCTTAGGGTGGATTTGTTCAAAAGGAACGGCATGTTGCTTTGGGACCAGATTTAACAACTATAGGAGCACCTTTTTATTTCATTTGGCTATTTCTCAGCATCTTGTGGGCATCTGTCTTAGCAGCTGAAGGTTTTGGTAGGCAGTGTTGTGAAGGCTGGTTAGGTAGGTATCAACGTACCAGCTGTGCGACTCACTGCAAGTTATTTTCAGCATTGACACCAGGTCAAAACTTAAACTTGCGTATCATTTTAGCAATCCTAGTAGGCAATAACAAGGAAATAACACTTTAGAGTGACATCTTCAGTTGATCTTTGTTACATGACTGGCAGCACTGTCTTGCAGTTGGATCATAATAATTTATGATAACTAGCAGCAACCACTCCAGACCACTGTGCTAGGCTGTGTGTATGTACATAGGAAGGATGCATGTGCAACTCTTTGTATCTGAATGAATGAATTGGTTGGGTGAACTGTACCTTGCAACACATTGATGGTGCTGTGCTGTACTTGATCTAGGGTACAGCCATATGCAGTATGTTACCCACACTATTCCATGTCCATAGAGTGCCTGATGACTAGGGTATTATTGGTGGGGCTTAACTCATTAGCTCCTAATGAGTAGCCATGAATTACCTAAGTGGTGGAGGGGGGGAAATTTTTTTTTTTTTGGCAGGCATCCTACAACTTAGCCCCACACCCTCCTTTGTGTGCTACTGCTTTCCTTCCCAGCCCCATCTATTGTTTTGCTTTCTGCTTCCTGCCTTGTTTGCTACTGTAGCATCCTTGACTCAGACGGGCTACCCCTGAATTACATCAGGTGCTGTGGAGATGAAATTGGAGAGGCACTATCCTCTGTATAGCTCTGGACCTCTAGATCTGTAAGTATCCCACAACTGTAAGTGCCCCACATTCAGAGTGTTAAAGCTACTGGCTTCACAACCATCCCTGGTATCTTCAGGTCACTCCAACACAGCCGGGTTTGTGTGACAAAGGGACATTACATGAGCCTTGTGCACCAGCGTCCATTAATTCAAAATTGTGCTGAGGCTTCCTTATGCTGGGCCCAGCAAGAAGCAATAATAATAATAAAAAACCCAACAGGTTCTTTAAAAGAGCATTGGAAATGCTAAGCATGGCTTATTGGAGGCAGCTTTCCAGTCAGTGCAGATTACCTGCCTGCAGATATTGTGGCTCAGACTCTCACTCTGGCAGGGAGCCCAGCCAGAAACAGTCAACTTGGCCAGGAATTGCAACCCTGAAGCTTTGAAGGATTGAGCTCCCCCCCTCAGGGCGGCTGCACATGTGGCAATCTATGCATTGCGCCTTTGGGAGGAATAAAACAGTAGCAGCTTGGTTCCTTGCATGATTCTAATGTTTGCTATCAGATGCTCCATAGATGCAGCTCAGACTGACTACAGTTGATACCATGTTAGATTTATTAAGCAACCTGTGTCACCAAGCTCTGGAGCTGTCCTCCCTGCTTCAGTAGCACTGTTTCCCCAGTTCTCTGGATGGGTCAGGTGCTCTGCCTATTTAACAATGATGTTGGGTGAAGGAACTGGAGACAGCACAGCCTTTAGGAGATGCTTGAAAAGTGACTGTCTGGATGCCACATGAAATGTCCTATCCCCTTTTGAGGTTCAGCATGCCTGTCACTTGTACTTATATCTTCATTATTCTCCCAAGCTAGAACTTTGTGGAACTGCATGTTTATCATGGCGTGCTAACGAGGAAGTTGAGGTTAAAACCCCTGACGTCATGAAAATTACAGCAAAATATGTATGAGAAGCCATGGACCCTTGCTGGTGCTTTAATTTTATATCCTTTATTTCATTATTAAAGGATTTTGATTGTATTTTATTTTATTATATGTTAGTACAGTAAAGAAACCTGAATGGACAAGGGGATGAGCTTCCTACCTTCGTAGCTTTTGTCTGTCTCTAATTCACATGATTCTAATCCTCCATGTGTTTACATTTGTTATACCTTTTCCAATCTGCTGTACAAAGTTGGAGACCTTTTTATTGTATCGTCTTTAAAAATGATTGAGGTTAACTAGCCTGATTTTGCAACAATAACTGCATTATAATATCTGAGATCCATAGATTCATAGATGTGGGGTCGGAAGGGACCTAAGTAGATC
>NW_017728906.1:194955843-194989851 GCF_001723895.1 Crocodylus porosus
GATGCATCTGTGGATGCATGACAAGGTGCGGTTGGCCTTACCGACTGCATCCTCACATTGTCGGCCCATGTTCATCCTGGAGTCAATAATGACTCCAAGATCCTTTTCTGCCTCTGTACTGATGAGAAGGGAGTTCCCCAACCTGTAGGTCTGCTGCTGGTTCTTACTGCCCAAGTGTAGCACTCTGCACTTGTCAGTATTGAATCTCATCCTATTCTTATTTGCCCACCCCTGTAACCTGTCCAGGTCCAGTTGTATCCTGTCCCTCCCTTCTAGTGTGCTCACCTTGCCCCAACACTTGGTGTCATCAGTGAATTTGAACTGGGTGCTATTCACCCCCTCGTCCAACTCGCTAATAAAGAAACTGAACAGTGTGGGCCCAAGGACCGAGCCACGGGGGACTCCACTGTTCACCTCCCTCCAGGTCAGACCATCCACCACCACTCTCTGGGCGCAACCCCTCAGCCAATTTGCCACCCATCTGACTATGTAGGCATCAATGCCACAGTCGCCTAGCTTTTTAATAAGAATGGGGTGGGAGACTGTGTTAATGGCCTTCCTGAAGTCCAGAAAGGCTACATCCACCACGATGCCTGCAACCAATCATTTTGTGACCTGATCATAGAAGACAATCAGGTTGGTCTGACGGGACCTGCCCCTAACGAACCCAGTTGTTAGTTTTCTCATTTCTAAATGCTGCCTTGGGTAACCTTACGTGGTAATGGCAGACCAGTTTTGTTTTGTATGTTGTTGCAGCCGAAGAATATTATCATCCTTCGTCATAATGGGGAGTAAACTTGATTTAAGTACAGACCTGTCTATTGACTGTATTTGCTTTTTCTTCATCATTGCTGCCAATTGCTCTTTGCTGCTCAGCTTGTCTGATGGCTGGCAGGGGCGCATGTTTGTGAAGCTGCTGAGACATCAGACCAAATATTCCAAAGTGTCAAAATATCATCGAAGAAAGAAAAGTGACTCTTGTCCTGTGTATTAATACACCTGTGACAGCTTGGACTTGCAGCCACAGTCATGTTGATACAATGATGTGGATGCAGAAATTCTATGAATGGAGAAGGGTCCTCATTTCATTACTTCTTGCAGTGGTATAAGCCAGCTGGGACTTCCAGTTACTTTGGCACTATGACAGTGAAAACACTTCCGATCTGATTTGGGGAGAGAGCAAGCATAAAGGTTAAACCCTAACTAAATGCACACAACACTGGGCAGGGTAGAATTGGGGCCTATCCTCTGGATTCTTTTTTTATACCATTTTATGATGTCTGAACTAATCATAACCCATCTCCCTTGCACTCGAATCTTGGTGGTGCAGGCGTTCTACATTCTTTTATAAGGTGTGTCTAATCAGAAACCAGCTACTGTTTCTCTATTTCAAGGCTTAAACCTGCTTTTTCTCTTACTTTTTTTTGTGAGACACCATCATCAAATCCCTTTGGGCCCCTAAAAACCAATGCCAGAAGCATTTAAACCCATCCCCAGATTCTTATGAACTCTCACCCACAGATCACATAGGCCCTGGTCACCCTGGACTTCCAGCTTAATCCTTCCAGGTACAGCATAGTAAGTATGCAAGGAGCACAGCCATAGCAAAAGAAACTTGTAACCATACCAACTTTACTTCTAAAGCGATCAAATTGCAGATATTTAAAAGCAGCAAAAAAACCCCAAACCCTTGAGTTGTACTTTCCTCACGTCTCAGTCCTCTTTTGTAAGCCCAAAATTTATCAGGATCTCAAGTCTGTTTGCTGCCTCCTCCTCGAAATTAATCAGCTCCCTGCACATAAATGCACCTCTGCCTGATGTACACAGAGATGCTTCAGTCCCCTCTGTTAGTAATGTTGGCTGCCTCTGTATAGGAGAAACTATTGTTTGATGCAGGTGGGCCAGCTACGGCGAGACTACCAACACGGAGAGCTCCAGAGCACAATCTTGATGGCAGCTCCAGGGCATCCTTCAGTGTGGTGTCATGCACGCAATAAGCAGGCAAGTTTAGACTTCAATTTACACATAATACAAAAGTGAAGGTTTATAATTTGATACAAACAAATCCCACACCTGCATATTCTGTATTTTCTTTCAGTGTCTCTGGAACGATTGCTGTCAAGTCTCTGGTGTAACATATTTGTTTTATTTGCGTGGGTATAAACACCACTTATGCACTAGGAATGATTTAAGGAGAGATTCAAGTAAGGAACAGACTGTACAGATGATATTCTCAGCTTCTCCAAAGAACCAAATCACAACTAATAAATCATTTCTCCAAGGTCTGACTGTGTATGGATTCACTTCACTTGTAAAGCTGTTTGAAATAGCGCCGTCTGGAGGCTCCTAATCGTACAGCTAGTTGCTGAAGGAAAGACTTTTCTGGATGCATTTATTTTTTTTGTTTGTTTTTGTTTTTTTTATTATTCAGCTAACTTAGTTGAATAATATTCATTGGGAATTTTAATATGACATGTATCAAGAAGTTATCCCTATTTTTCATACTCGGTGGACACATCTACACGTGAAATTAGTGCTCCTGAATAAACTCCAGCGCAGTCTGGAGTTTACATGTGCACCTGGGACTGCAGCACGTTGATCCAGCCCAGCCGACAGGGAGCCCGGAGCTGCTTCACCCCGACTCATTATGCTGCAGAAGGGGTGGCTGGGGCAGGAGGGTGCTACAGTTTGGGGATAGCTGACAGGCCAACGTCTACTTGTGCGTTTCAGAGCACTAAACTCCGGTGTAGGATAGTACTTGTCCAGGATAGCACTATCCTACAGCAGAGTTAATTAGGTTACTGCTGCCTAATAGCACCTCATGTGTAGATGGTGATGCTGTATTGCAGAGCTAATCAGTCAAATCCACAGTAACATGCATTGTGCAGATGCCCCTGTTAAGTCCTAATGACTTGAACTTCTCAACCTACAAACCAAATAATAGTAAGAAAAATAGTTTTCAGAGTTTTGTTTTTTAAGTTATAAAAAGCAGGATGAAAGCACAAGTCCATTGAAGTCAATGGCAAAATGACCAGTGACTTTCTCAATAGTCTAATGATTTAGATGTTTATCTATAACATCCCAAGCAGTAAATTCTGAAGTGCATTGGTAACTTCCTTAGACTCAAATTTAAAATAATTCAGAAAGACTGAACTGATGCGTGAAAAATTGTGCAGAAATGTATGTATATTTATCATTGCTGTTTTTTCTGCTCTCTTTCCAATTTATTGAGCATTTTCCCCTTCAGCTCTTACTGCCTAGTATCCCGAGGAACTCTGCAGGTCAAGTTTGTCACCTGGTTTATTTCAGCAAATTTTGATGTCAAGAAAATATTGAGGCACTGCTTTTATTCTCTCAGTCTAATGGGTAACTGAATGAATATGAAAATTAACGGAGCAACAGAGTTCAGCCATAGGTGTTTTTTTTTTCCTTTCTACTTGTGTCTTAAAGAGTTTTGGAAAGGGTTTTTCATATAAAAATAATCATCGTAATGTGCTTGCTGCTAATCGGTGAATACTCATCGGTTCTTGGAACAAATTGCAGAAGGATATAATAAGCCCCAATACTGGAAAAGGCCAAGATACTGTGAACCAAATGTTTTTCTGTCTTAAGAGTATTTGGTTGATTAGAGGCAGGAGCGGATACGGTCCTTGTATGCTTATTCGACAAACATGGATTGGGGTAGAACCAGCAGCAAAGGGAAAGTTGGAGGACCATGCTCAAAAGTTTTTTAGAGTTGGTGGTCAAAAAGATTGGGTTCATTGCTACTAAAAACCATGTCCTGAAACTTCCAGAGCTTCCTTGCCAGGTCTCTTTATTAGAGCTGGGAGACGTTTCTCTTCCTGCTTGACTGAAAAAAGCCACAGGTTGAGCAGTCAGCTAGTAATGCCCCTGATTTTTATTTTATTTTATTTTCCTTCTGACCCCAATATTATTGAAAAAATATCAAACGGGCATGAAAACTGTGTTAATTATCCCTGACCACCCAGCTGCTTTTCTACCGTCTCCTTCTCTGACAGTGGAATAGCTGTGTGTTCAGTGACATGCACAGTTTTCATGCCCGTTTGATATTTTTAAAATAATATTTAGCTGAGAGAGGGCAAAATCTGCTTATTGCTTTCTGACTGACCCTTGTATTAAAAGTCTGCAGCAGGGATATGCTGCGCTGTCCCAATTCATAACTGAAAGAAGCAAGGTCCCTTCCTAATGCATTTGCTACATTGGCTGGCCCAGCACAGTGAGAGCAGTATTGATCATAAGCCAGTGTGTAACCTAAAGCATGACCACAGCATTATTGAGGAAGTTTCAATCTTGCTTATTGCTTCCTTGCTGCTTTTGTTTTAAACTTGGACTCAAGCCAGTCCCCCACACCTGACTCGGTAGAAAAGTGAAAGTCAGAACCAAAGCATTGCAATGGTTTTCATGACATTGATGCATACAGTACTGAGGAGCACTTTCCTGTTTTACTCTTCTTTGTTTCCCTTGATGGACCCACATTTAGGTTAGTCCCATCCAAACCTGATTTCTGTCACCTTTCTTCTTCTTTTTAATTAACCCAAATTATCTACCTCTCAACCAAAATTATGATCTTGAGATGGGAATTGGTGATCTAGAAATTTAATCTCACTGCTTGTTTCCATGCTTCTTGACATGCACGCATGCACACACATGCTCGCTTTCTCTCGCTTGCTCTCTCGGATGTTTGTCCCACATTTTACCCTCGGGAGACCGAGATACGTTCACAGTTGATTGCTTTCGGCTCATAATGTGAGAAAACAAGTCTTGTTCTATGACATGTTATAGGGCCTGGGGCTGCTTTGGCCGGCCTACGTTGCCATTCGATTTATGAGGGCTTTGCCTTCATTTCTTTTCTTAATTTTCATTCATTGTAAACACCTGGATGACTCCTTACACCACTGATTCTCAACCAGGCTGCTGTGGCATTCTGGGATGCCTTGAGGTACTTTCCAGGGTGCCGCAGCGTGCCATACCATGTTAGCACTGTTAAGTGTGCATACATGAATTATAAAATAAACCTAGAGGGCCCCTATACATATGCTCCGGGGTGCAGAGGGTGGGCATTTTGATTAGAGCGCCTCTTGGGACTCGCTCTAATTAAAATGCCCACAGTGTCTCATGTATTCAGCATCCCGTGTTTTAAAATGACGGCAGGGGTGCTTTAAGTAAAGCTCACTTGACAAGCTTTAGTTAAAGCGCCTCTGCCGCCATTTTGAACCACAGGATGCTGAATACATGAGACGCAGCCGTGTCCCGATTAGAAGATTCCAGACGGATTAATCGAGCCTGCTCCAACCCGTTTTAATCCGACTGCAACGGAGCATGTGGTAAAGTGCCCAAAGATTTCAAATAGAAATCATGGAAAATTAGAGTTGGAAAGGACATCAGAAAGGCGTTTAGTCCAGCACTTTGCTTAAAGCAGGACCAGCCCCAACTAGATCATCCCAGCTGAAGTTTTGGCTAGCCTGGTCTTAAAAATGTATATTCCACAACTTCTGGGGAGTTTCTTCCAGTGCTTTGCTACCCTCTTCGTGAGAGAGTTTTTCCTTGTTTTTCCTAAACTTCCCTTGCTGCACTTTGAGCCCATTGCTCCTTCTTGTGTCATCTCCCACCACTGAGAACAGTCCAGCTCCATCCTGCTTCGAACCCTCCTTCAGGTAGTTGAAGGCTGCTATTCAATCCCCTTTTCAGTCTAAGCCCAGTTCCCTCAGCCTCTCCTCGGAAGTCATGCGTCCCAGCCCCCTCACCATTTCCATTGCCCTCTCCTGGACTTTCTCCTATGTATCCGCATCCTTTCTATAGTGTGGGGTCCCAAAACTGGATACTGTACTCCAGATGTGGCCATGCTACTGCCAAATAGAAGGGAATAATCATTTTCTTCAATCAGCTGGCAACACTCAACTAATACAGCCCAGGATGCTGTTAGCTTTCTTCACAACAAGGATGCGCACCCCTTTTTTTTTTTTTTAAGTTTAAAAAAAAAAAAAAGCGAGCCTGAGTCCATTAAAGTCAATGACAAATATTGCACTGAATTCCTCAATAGATGTGGTCGTCTTAGTTTCTTTGCAACAGGAAAAAGAAAAAAAACTGTTGTCACTTTTGTCTAAGCAAAAAAGACTTAAAACCAAGAGCTGGCATTTTCCAAGGAGTGCCTTGAGTCTGTCCTGGGCTGCCTTGAATCTGTTTAGGTGTTCCTTGAGTCCAAAATGATTGTGAACCACTGTCTTGCACAAATATATGCCTTACCCCCATGTATTTTTGTTGAGTATAAGCTGCAGGTAGTCTCAGCTATAAGATGGCCATTTTATTTTACATATTACTTCACTTTTTTGTGACTCTCTGTGATTAGTTCAGTAAGACACATGACACTCCTTTTATTCGTGATTGGATTATAGTAATGCCACTATTTGTCTGGTATAGATATTCTGGAGGAAGCTGTTTTTAAACCTGATTTTCTTTGAGGAGGCAAAGAGACTTGAAATCCACTTTCAACCAGCATTTGTGCTAATGAAGGTCACTTGCACAGTTCTTCATGGTCAGCGAACTCGAAAGGTATTGGAATATGAAGTAAATTCATTTACAACTCTGAATGAGTGTGGAAACATTTTAATACTTGGCAAGCTTTGAGAATAGTACAGTTTATGTACAGGAAGTTTTAATAACAGCAGCTATCAAAGACGGCATCCTCGTTTTAAAATGTTTTTGTCTCATAGGGCTTAGATCACAATTTAAACTTCGCTTGTGGCTTGAACTATTCATTTCCCCTTCCACCTCATATCTTGCCATGCTAAATGTGAGAGAGAGCAGGGCGGAGGGTTTATGAAGGCATACTTTTCATTGACTAAGTTTCTCTAAAGTGAAAATTGTAGTAAAAGAGAATGGAAATTTTGCCTTGCAAGGCAATGAAACAGCACAGCATTTCCTTTTTTTACTAAACCACTCCCTCGCCCCCCTCCCACTCAAACAGAATTTCACTGTCTTTTTTTTCAGTACAGACTAAATCTGACTGATGAAAATGTTGTCAGTGCCTTTAATGGAGTCAGAACACGGCTTTGTATAGAGACTCCATTGCTCTTACACATTTTAATTCACAAATTATTAGATGCTATCTAACCATCTCCAAACTTTAATTGTAAAATATGCTGCTCTAAATAAATATGTGCACACAAGTCGCAACCAGCACCTTAAACAGTATGAGCATAATTCTGCTCTTTCTGGCACCTGTTTTGCATGAAGGTAATTGAAACCCATGTAACTTCTTGTGCATAAAGTTAGGTACATACTTTATATCTTATGCCTGAATATGCGAGGGGAAATGAGGTAAGACTTATTTTCCTCTTCAAGTTAAACAAATGAAAACCTTGCACTCTCCTTCCACATTTGAACTGATAACAAAAGCTTGCAGAGTCCAAAGGGCTCATAGTCCAAACTCAGCATTTTCTGTTCAAGCCTTGAGGCTCTAACAGTAATCGGAGGGAAAGACGTGCCTTTAAATAAGTTTCTTGGAGAAAAATATGTGTTTGGGGGGAGGGCTGGAGGGCCGAATGGTAAATAGAAACATTAGTAATGCTCGAATAACTTATATGATCTGTGAGAAACGGATTTTCCACACTAACCCTATAAATTCTACTTGATGTGTTTTGCAACACATTTGCGTAGCACAGTTGAATATAAAGTCTAGTAAGGTCATTTAAGAGCTATAGGGCAGAACCTTTTCATTTTGTTAATCACTTACTACTCTAATTTCACACTACATCAATCCTTTTTAGTTTGGCTCTCTCAAACCGCTGCAATCTTCTTCTAAAAAATCTTTTGCCGTAAAACAGCTGTTCACTGAAAAGAATGAGAAGGGGAAAAGACAATGGCTTACAGCTCCGGTGATTAGCTGTGAAATGAAAGAGAGCTAAATGAAGATGTAATGAATAAATAAAAAAGCTGTGGTTGCTGGGCAAACCAAAGGGTGCTTCAGCCCCTACCGCTATTAAAGCAGCCTTAAGAGTTCTTTGAATTGTGTATGTCTGCCCATGATCCTCAAATGCCATTCTGACACTGGATCACAAGGTTATTCTGGCCCTGTCCCCGATCCCTGTGGCTGAAAAGTGAAAACGAAACCCTCAGGCCAGTGCTTCCTCCCTGGGATTTCTCCCTACCAACTTTGGGTAAGCATCAGATGAACTGTAAAGAATACAAAACTCTAAAATTCTTGGTTCAGTGGTGATACCCTTTATTAGACCAACTAGACAATAGCAAAACAAATATCTTTTTTTTGGGCAAGCTTTTGGGAACGCACACCCTTTTTCAGGCTGAGGAGAAATTAAAGATGGTAAAAGCCCCCTTAGGTAGAAAATAAACTTTGTTTTGCACAGGGGAAGCAGAAAGTGGATGTGTGTTGCTCTGGGTCCAGGAGAGTCCTTTTGTGTGAGCTGAAGATACCAGATTGTAGCCGGTGTTGGAACTATAAACTTCATTGCTCAGCAAGACCTTTACACCTCCCTGCCTTTCTGCCGTTTCATGCCACCGGGGAAGAGAAACCGCCTTCTCTGCACATCAAAGAGCAACTCACACAAAGGGACTCTCATGAACCCAGAGGAACATACATCTGCCTTCAGCTTCCTTTGCGAAATGAAGATTATTTTTTACCTAAGGAGACTTTTACCATCTTTAATTTCTCCTCAGCCTGAAAAAGGGTGCCTGTTCCTAGCTGCTATTTCCTAGTTGATCTAATAAAAGGTATCACCCCTGAACCAAGAGGTTTAGCATTTTGTATTCCTTCTTGTCTCATAGATTTCATAGACATCAGGGCTGGAAGGGACCTTGGGAGATCATTGAGTCCAGCCCCCTGCCCAAAGGTTGGTCTCAGACCAACATGGTTATAAAACAGATAAAGGAGGATGAGAATGGGCCCACTTATTATAATATGGCAAAGATAACCACTCTGGTTTTATTACTTCAGTCTCTTCACAAATGGTCTTTTCTAAGAAGTCACCATTGCACTGCTGTTAGCCCTAGTTGCAATGGGACTCGAGCAGGGTTGCCAACCCAATATTTATTTATTTTTATTTTTTTTAAGTGAAAATCCACAAACTTTTTAGTCATAGCTACACTTTTTTTACTGACCGATGTTTTTACACACACATCTTGCATAATGTAAACGTAAGTCTTTTGGCAGACCCTGGACAAGATCTAGCTTCAGATTTAGAGATTTAACATCAAACACAGTGAAAAGCTTGCTTGTCGGTAAAACATTTGCAGATTATTGTTAAAACCAAGTTCTCAGTTTAGCAACCCTGCTTGACTGCAGCACTGGGTTTATGCTATGCTGCACCCTCATGGATTCCCTACTCACCACCACACTCTGATCCCCAGCCTTACCCCTCCTGCCCATCCACCTATCCTGGCATGGACCCCCAAACAAAGACTCTGCCTACCTGCAACCCAGCAGTGTTACAGGCATGTGATCGGCCTGGGCGGCAGCAGCAGCAGCACATGGGTGTGAAAACGTGTTTCTGAAAGCTCCTGTGAGCTATAAAGCCCTGAAAGAACTGTGTGTAGGGTGCTGCACTCCTGTTTATGTGCCAGGTTGTGCTGCTTTTCTCTGTCTGTCCTTCAACTCCTAACTCCCACATCATTTCTGACAGGTGAATTATTTTACAAACAGCCTGGATTTTTACAGATAGTCCATACATTTACAGACATTTGGCAACTTCAGACTCAAGGGACCAATGCTCCTATTACTTAAATGGAGAGGAAAGCAGGTGGTGTTATAAGGTGTATGTTTTTAAAAGGTAGGCTGTTAAATGCAATTGAGCCAATTCCTGGCATCAAAATGAAAACAATGGGTTTTTTGGGCAACTCTTGAGAATTTCTGATATTATTATTATTATTATTATTATTATTATTATTTATTTTTTTTTTTTTTGTAATATATATTCAGTGGAGAGTCATGTCATTTTACATCTTGGAATATGTATTGTTACTCTTTTTTGTCAACATGCTTAGCTAGCCATTAGCAGCTTGCATCTTTTTTTTATTTAATTTTTCTGCTAGAAAGAAAAATTGATGAGAAGCTCTTTTTTTTTTTTAATTTAACCCTATTTATTTACACATGTGCATATATATACAATGCTCTAATTTCTATCATATGATACAAACTGGATAACAAGAGGCAGCTTCTTTACTCGCACTTCAAAGCCTCTTTCTGATTAGCATTCTGCCCAAAAAGTATTTTCTCTTAGCTTTCTCTGTCATGTTGCCAGTTGTTTCATTGTGGCTCTCTGCAAGCTTATCTGCTTCTGATTGTGGCTTCTCTTATTTCAGGTAGTATGAAGGACAGGGCATGTACCTTCTCCCTCATCTAGCTGGAATGGGGCAAGTCTGATGGTTTTTCAATATGCATAGACTAAAGATCTGCTCCCTGGGACCCACCTACCCTGCAGCAGAACAGTATCATCAGTTTGCCAGCGCCAGTTGTCAGAAAACATTAGATAGAAGAAAGAAAAAAGTTTTAGTACTTGATAATCGAGTTAATTTCCTGGGTAGGGACTGAGTTCAGTTTTTTCCTTCAGGATATTTCCAGGTATCCAATCTCACTCAAAAGTTGTCTGCTTTATTTTTTTTTCCGGTCCATATGTTCTAGGCAGAAATGGGACTGTTCAGCTGAGAAAAGAGAAGACTTTGGGGGGATTTGGTGGCAACTTACAAATATATCAGGGGAAAGCATCAGGGGCTAGGCAAACAGCTAATCACCAAAGTGCCCCAGGGGAAAACCAGGAGCAAAGGTCATAAACTCTTAGAAGAAAGTTTCAGGCTGGATATAAGGAAAAACTTCTTCATGGCTCATGTGACCAGACTCTGGAATAGACTCCCAGCAGGAGTGGTGCAGGCGCCTGCCCTGGAGATCTTGAAAAGGAGACTGCGTCCACACCTTGCTGGGATTATTTGACCCCAGTGGGCTTTACGGCCCAGAGCAAGGGGGCTGGATCCAGTGATCTCAAAAGGTCCCTTCCAGTCCTGAACTTCTGTGACTCTTCCCATATTTCTCCATTATAAACCCGCACAATAGCCTAAATACTGGTAATTTCTCTGCAATCTTGTGGGAAGGATTTGAACCTGCCTCCAACGTTTTGTAGACTCTGTCTCCTTGTATGCTTTGAGTCAGCAAATCATGGACAATCTCCATTCCACTCTAACTTTCAGCATTTCAGACTTTAAATGCATCACTGATCCAGGGCTACTGATCCAGCCTACTTCTGACCAGGCCCTGTATAATTAGCACATCATTCCTCACATGGACACAGTGTTAGCACATGCATCATTTGTGTTTCTCTCCTCTGAATTCCTCAAAGAGCACCAGTGTCTTTTTGATTGTGTGATGTCTTGAAATCAGTATAAAATTTCAGGTAGACTTCACTGCGGTTTTCCATTTGCATGTTAATTATTCTTTTCTATTAGGCTTTAGAGTCACTTCTAGAAAAGATTTGTAAGTTGTTTGTGTTTCCTTATAATTAAATGTAGCAACTGAATTGTCTCATATTATATTGCAGGGTTTGGGGGGGGTTCCGCCCTTTTAAAGGAAGAGCAATGTTTTTATAACTACTGGTTTCCAATATTTATCAGCATCTCCTACATTTCCTTGCAGGTCTTTTGTCTAGTTTAGCTTCCTCATCACAGCCCTTCCAGCTTCATCATCATGGCAACTATCACATTTTGTTGGTCAGGGAACATTGCATGCTCTGCTTCCTCTCCTCCTATCTCCCTCTGTATCTGCATGATTTGTCTGATGGATCATTTCAGAATCACCTTGTTAAATGTGAACATATAAAACAAGACACATTTATTGTGTAGGGCTCTGACCAGTCAGTCCTTTCATAAAATGTGTGATCTGTCAGAGAATGTGCTGTACAGACTCAAACTGTCAGGACATTTAATCCAGCAAATCTAACTCTAAAAGGAGTGAACAGCCCCTGTCAGAGATGTTCAGAGCACAGAACAGGTATGTCCTCCCCTCTGCCTGACCTCATTGCTTTGACTGGGTTGGCTTGTGTTATTTCCTTTGGCTTTGGCTACAGTCTTGATCTACTGCTGAAAGAAAATGTGGGTAGAGAACGGGCAAAATTCTTCATCCTGGCAGGAAGCATGTTAAATCTGCATCAGAGAATCAGAGATGAATTTGGAGCATGCATTTAAATAAGCTCCTGGGTTTCTCTAGGGTATGCCTGCTGAACATACACCCTGTATCCTAGGAGCTGGAGATCACCAGAGTATAAGAATCACCTAGGGCATGTGTGGAACAGGGGCTTTAAATTGAAGCAGTAGGTTTTTAAAAACACTGCTTCAATTTAGGGCCCTTTAAACCCCTGTGTTATGCACCCACTTGACTTACCTGCCTTTCTGGATCAGGGAAGGGTCGGTGGAGTGGTCCCTGGGCTGCAAGAGGTAGGGAAGGGGGCTGGCCCTGAGGCAGCACCCACGTGCACACACCTGGCTTGGGTGGTCCTGGGGGGCACCACCGTCATGTACCAGAGCCCCGTGCAGCTCAGACAGGCAGGCAGGGTCCAGCAGGGGAAGGGGAATCGGGCTTGCCACTTGAGTGGAGCCTGCCTTCCCAGGCTGCTGCCAGGCTGCCTGCATGGGCTTCCTGCAGAGCCCCTGAGCTGCACGGAGCCCAGTACTTTGCTCTGTGACTGTAGGAGAGCTGTACCCCAAGTTATTTAGGGCACATTACACCTCCAACTTTTCTACAGCAGCTAGAATTACTGCGCAATATGCTGCCAACGCATGCAAACACCATTTAAGTGGTGCAAAAGCCTTTAACCCACTTAAGTGTTGTGCACACATGGCCCTCATTTCATCTACACATGGCCTTAGTCACTTCCCCTATACCAGTGAATAGTCAAGGAATTTTCTCAGCAGCTCTTAACTTTCAGTTGTGAGCAGTCATCTAGAAAGCATCATTGAAAAACACAAAAACAAAAAACTTTGGTGCAGCTAAACCATGTAAATCTACCAGAGTGGCAACAAAGGTGTGGCTCTGCCAGTGAATTATCTAGAGACAGCTTCCAGTCAATATAATCAGATTTTGAAACCTCCAGATTGTAGGTTTGTTATGATTCAGGGTTGTGGTTTGGCCCAGCACAAAGGTGGGGAACAGCTGTGAAATTCCAATTCAAGTTGAGATTTTTCAGAAGTAGTCCCCAAAGCATTGAGGATGAGAGCAGCATCTGGTCCATCTCTTGTATTCATTCTGAACATCGTTCAATTTGCAGTAATAGCATCAGATGGTGAACTGCTGCCGCTTCTTGCTTTAGTCCCATTTTCGTTTTGTCTCTAACTCTGCTTTTCATTTTATTCTTGGCATGCCTCTTAATTTCTTTGAGTCTTCCTCAGTCTGATGACTGATGAGCATTACTGCAATGGCCAAAAGAAAAAAAAATCATGAGATTTTTTTTTTTTCAGGTTATAAAACAAAATTATTTCTCGCCCTGGAGAAGAGGAAAACAGAAGTGAAAGGATTATAACAACAGAACTGGGAATATTAAGCAATAAGACAAACTCCAATGTTGAACAGCGAGGGAGGATGTGGAGGAATTAACAGATGTTTGAGATTGTGGGGGAGGGGAGAAGCAGAGCCTCCCAAAACAAGTTTATACACATTAATAATATGCAAGGTTAAGACTCTGGCTTGAGAGAAAATTCTGAGTTGAATACGAATCTGTCCTGAAAATAATAAGAGCTAGACACACAAATAATTCAGTGACCTTTGTTGGATAGTCTATTATGTCCGTGTGTGTAACTATATATACATCTATACATGTATATAGATGTATGTTACTGTTTCACATTCGGTTTGTAAAATTTCCGGTAAGATGGATAGCTAGTGGGTCCAATTACAGTTCAGTAAGTTAGGAGAACCCAAGATGACATGCCAGCTCATATTTCTCTCTCCTATCTCCAATCCTTCAAATTGAATCCCAGGCTAAATTGAGACTAAATCCAATAGAGAAATTAAGACAAAGGGGTTGCAGATGGAGGATAGAGAACCATCTTAAAAGTGGTTCTCACCACATCCTTGGGTATGTGAAAGAATGATTTGATTTAGTGAAAGTGCCATTTCACATGCAGTTTTTGTACAGCTTTAACTTGACTGGTTTGAAGCATGAGTCTTGGGGTGGGGGATTTCACTGAAATAATCAATTACAAAGCTTCTGGTATGGACACAGATATACCGAAATTAAAGTGTCATATACAAGCATATTCCTTACCGCTATTGATTTACATGGGCATAAAACGTCGTACTACTGCTAGGTGTAACTGTCCTGGTATAACTGTATCCACTCCAGATATTACTTGCTTCAATGAGTACAAAAGCTGTTTTAGACATTAGGTCTGTTAAACATCACCACACCCAGAACAGATCCGATATCTAAGGCTACAAACAGATGCTGCATGTGTCCGAAGATCATGGTGTTGGTTTGGTGTAGATCATGGTGTATGCGTGGGAGGTCACCCAGACCTTTGACACACATGCCTAGGCAGGAGTTTGGAGGAGTAGAGGCTGCATCCATCCTCTATTTAGGCCACTGAGATAAAACCCAAAGGCCAGGCTGAGGCCAGGCATTTGGTGCCTTCATGGCTGTAGCTGTTGGAAAGTCCAGGAAATGAACCCGGATTGCCTGTGTGACAGACAAGGACTCTACCACTGAACTACAGGGGATTCAACGTCCTAAGATTTTAAAAAAATTATATTACAAGACAAAGGGAAATAATTTAGCTGGCCATATCTATTGTCCTGGGATAAATCTTAAAAAAGGCCATGGAATAAGGAATAGTACTGCCAGTTTATCTGGGGCATCACAAAATACATCTCAACGGTTATTGCAGGATTCCAGCATTGAATCAATGCCAGAAAAGCAGCAGTGCATTTAGCTGCTCACTAAACCATGATTAGGAGGCTGATGTGTGTACACACCAGTCCCGGGATATTTCTGTTCTAGGACAAACACAGCCACAACTTGTCCAGAGACAACTGTAACATCTGTTCCTAGCCTAAATAGCTATTATACTAATTGAAGCTGGTATGGTTAATTGTGCGTCTATTAGACATTGTTCATAATTTTGTTCCAGGAGAAAAAACATGCCTTATAGTGGTACATACAAAAAACTAGACCTCTTGGTTCCAAAATGATACCTTTTATTACACCAACTGAAAAATGGCAAGAAAACTGTCTTTTTCTGCAAGCTTTTGGGAACAAAGTCCCTTCGTCAGGCTCTGGGAAAAGTGTAGATGGTACAAGATAGTAAGCAGTTCCCATAGGTATGGTGGTACAAAACGTTGCCAGTGTAAATCAGTTGAGGAAAACTAGGTCCATTTAGTTTTAGTGAAAAGGATATTAAGGGGGGCACATTCTAGCAGTTTTCAGGTATTTGAAAGACTGCCATAAAGAGCAAGGGAGACCAGCTGTTCTCCCTTGCTACAGAAGGCAAGCTGGAAAGCATGGGTTTTAACTGTAGCAAAACAGATTTAGAGCACATCTCAGGAAAAAGGACAACAGTAAGACCAGTAGGAAAGTACAACAAGCTGCCCATTGGAACTTGTGAAATCTTCATTGGAGACTTTCAAGAGGAGACCGGATAGGTGGTTTCATGGAATAGTACAGGAATAGCACAGCCTGTACAGGGGGGTGGACTAAATGACCCTAATTCCTTTGTTAGCCCAAACATTAAATGCGAAGTTCCTGGACTGTAATAAGTATTTTGTGAGCTATCCCAGGATAGCTGTCTGTTCCTAATCCCAATGAATTTTACATTGGTTTACCAAACCAATGTTAGCTATTCTAGGAAATATGTATGTTTGCCCATTCCCTTAAAGAACCTGATCCTGGATAGATTCAAAGAAGAGCAGGATACAGTTGTAGTTTGTCATAGGGAGCAGATCTCAGCTCGTGTAAAATGTCATAACTGGTTCATGCAGATGCAGCATTTTATCCCAGCTGAACATCTGCTCCTGATTGTTTTTCTACTGAACATGATGCTACATAAGGGCTCAATCCCCAAAACAAACACCCAAGAAAGGTACTAATGTGGTTAAAAGGACAGAATACAGAGTAACTTCACCCACCGTTATCATAGGCTCAATATACCTTTTATTTTAGAAATCAGGCCATTGTTTCAAGGGAGGCAGGAGAGTTCTGAATCCAGCCCATTTCAAAGCTCTTGGAGAGCCCTTTTCTCTGCCCTTTATTTAAAAAAACTAAGCAGGGCTCAGTCCATTAATTGCAAGCCACAGAGAGGGGACTGGGAGGAAAGATGCAATGGCTCTTCCACCTTTTATCTAGTGACTCCTTCATATTACAGGAACTCAGGATGCTCCTATCCCATGGAAATGCCCTTATCTTTATAGCTTGAAAATCACATGCACACCTACTTTACTGCTCAGGTCAAGTGACCCCACAATTTCCCATGTGAAGTGGAGCGGGTGAACCTGCAGGCAGCCATTAAGCTGCTCATCACTGTCTGGACTGAGGCTCTCCTAAATATGACTGGAAGCAAATTTTTGCTGCCTATAGATTTTGGGTTTGTCCAGGCAGCAGCTGAAGTGGGATTATGATGATCACAGCTGGAGACACAGGCACCTAATGGGGATGTTAGAAGGCATTTAGGAATGTGGCGGATTTAGGAATTTTGTGGCCATACCTTTTGCCTCTCTATACTTCCTCCATTTCCTTAGTAGTAATCCAGTGTATTTGCTGATCGGTTTGTGGGTTTTTTCTTCTAAGTTTTCTGGTTTCTGTTATGTTTACATAATTCCTTTTGGCTTTTATGTTCTTGCTTATTTTCTCTTTAAATTCTGTCTTTAAATGACACCTGGAAACTCCCATGCTAGTGTTTTATCTTGAATAAAAACCAGGGTGAAGTTACCATAGGATTAGCAAATGTATATTGCCACTGATGCACCCCATCATTGGCCTGGTTTTAAAAAACATTTTGCTAACAATTAGTTGGTAGTCTTTTTTTTCTGGGTTCAGAGTACCACATTTATTCTGATGGTAAAATAAAGTAAAGGAAATCCAAATTCTATGATTTTTAAAGGACCTGATTTATGAGATTTGAATCTTTGGGCTTTGCTAGAAAAGGAAGTATAAGCACTACTTCAAGATGAGTTATTCTGTTTTTTTAGTTCTGACAATATGATCAGGTGGTTTGTGATATAGTGGGCACATCTACATGTTCATTAATGCGCAAGTAGTTATTGCACATCTAGCTTAGTACTTGTTTAATGAAATACTAACTAATGCACAGTAACTACAGTTACTTGCAGTAGCATCAGCACACATTTTTGTGATGCTTACTGAGCAGTAGCTGAATGACTCTGTGCAGTAGCTTATTAGCACGATTTTTGACCGGCACGGTACTGTAAAGTCTTATTAGGCTAACATGCAGTAAGCATCTTGTGTAGATGTGCCCAGTGTGTCTTTAAGCTTCAGTTATGAGGATACATGACTATCTCAGCTTTCATGTCAGTAAAGCAGTTTTTAGCCATCAATTTGTTTTCAACAACTTTGTCTGCAATCCTAAGGCAAGGCCAAGAGACCAGATGGAGAGCAAGTCCAAAGAGGTCTTGCTTTGTCTCTGTTGACTTAAGTGGGACTGCAAGAGTTTGGCCCTGATGTTTAGAGAAGTGGAGGGGAGGAATGGAAATCCTGAATATTGATTCCATGTTTAATTAAATGTATTGGAGTAGGATGAAATTTTAAAGTTTTTTCAACTTGTCCAATCAAAGGTATTTTCTCTCAGGTCTACAAGTCTGAATGTGCTCCTGTGATGGGTTTCATAATAAAAGTTCCTGTTCTTCATCTCAATTCATTAATGTTTAGCTAATATGGAATATTTATTGAGGTGCTGAATACAATGCGCATTATCAAGCAAATGCAGAAGCTGTAGAAGAAAGAAAATGTAAGGAAGAGAATATCAGATAGTTTACCAGACTAGAAAAAGTAGATATTTGTATACAAGTTCTTTCAGGTACATCTGGTGACTGATGAAATAGAAATGAAAGCAATTGCTTGTTCTGAAATGCCACACACTATGGATTTGTTTAAAGAGAAGCTGCTCTTCATGAAACGCATATATGCCCCATACTTCCAAACATAGAACTGCGTTTCTTGAGGAGGTTGACCACTCACAAATATTGGTAGTCAGGACATGGCTTGGATGTGAAAGGATCACAAAATTAAGTAGGCTCTGAAAGTTGACTCCAAAGATGAGCAGTGGCAGTAATCTAATGTTGACACCTATTTGCTGCATCAGTTTAAACAGGTCACTAAGCCAAGGAGGGGTTTTTTTGTTTTGTTTTTTTAATATGGGCAATATTGGTCAGACTTGGTGCCCACTCCAGTTAACTTTAAAGGAAGTAGAAGTCAACCAATGCTGAGTGCATTTAAAAATCTCACCATAAATCTCCCTGTGCCTTAATTTCCCAACACTAGAGCAGAAGGGTGAAATGTCTTCCAGGGAGAATCTATCATGCTTCTTTCTTTAGAGGAAGGGACTTGGTGTCAAGGAAGAGGAACAAAAAACCCTCACTTGTCTCTCTAGACAAAGGGGACAGTGGGTTTCAAGAGGGACTTGATTTCCATCAAGAATAGACCGTTCCAATATTGCTCCACTTGGAGGGACCTGAGAGATGGTGTGAGACCTGTGCACTGCTTCTGTAAACATTAGCAAGAGAACAGGCAGGAGGGAGCTGGAGAAGTGGTTAGGCAGAAACTGCAGAGTGAAGCAAAGCAGCTACAGGAATTATTCTGTTTTCCTTATTTAAAAAAAAAAAAAAAGCTCATTGGTCAGAGTGAACAGAAAACAGCTCTTTCTGTGATCCTTATTGTCATAGGACTGGCATTGTTGCAGTCTTTTATTATCTCCCCAGGAAGGACAAAGTGCCAGATACAAAGATTCTGATCAGCACTTAGATATCTGTGTTATAAGCCCCCTGCTGGAGCCATCAGCTGCGAAGGAACCTTGGATTTCTAGACTGAAAATCAGGAGCCTCTGCTAATCAGACCTCTAGACTCCTGCACGCAACAAAGATCCAGACTGTGTTAGCCTGTAACATGGACAAACCATAGGGGAGTGAACAGATTTTCAAATAGCAGGATCAGTAGTTAGCCAGTTACTTAATTCTCCCATCGCTGGCATGACACCCATCACACTCAACCACAGCAATATGCACGTTTCATGTTGGTATTCAGTTGTATTACTGTTGTGAAGAACTGTCAGGATGAAACATGCTATACAAATCCAAGTCAGTTAGAAGTGCTAACATTTTGATTAGACTGCTTTTTAAGTCCACTTTTTGGGGGCACATGTATGTACTAAACATTCAGAAGCATAGAGTTAAGTGGGGCATGGTGGGAAGTACTTAAGGCGGGGCGGGCAAAATACAGACTGCAAGCTGGATTCAGCCCAGTGGGCCATTCTATCTGGCCTTCTGGGCCCCTAAAAATTTTAGAAAATTTACTATTTATCTGCCCCTGTCAAAGATGACAAGGCACCAGCGGCAGAAGGACCCTGGGGGAGCCAGTCACAGGACCCAGCAGCTTGCAGCAGTAAGGCCAGCCTGGCTGTATCCCACCCCCAACTGGAATCCTCTGCCTAGCAGAGGCTTCTGGCCTGGGAGCCTGGGGCTGTTCCCTGTATCCCTCCACCAGAGAGGGAAATGTAGATAAGAAGGGTGGGGAAGGGGGGAGGTAGGGGAGAAGCACAGGTGATAGCTACAGTCCTCAGGTCAGGCCTGACCAGCTCTTGCTGCATCCTGTGTGGCTGGGATGTGGTGCCAGAATGGGGGGGGGGAGGGCAGGAAACAGCAGGAGAAGGACAGAGGTGCCAGATGGGAAGACGGGGAGGGAATAGCAGTGAGTCAGAGCACAGACCTCGCACTGATCCCCCAAAGCCAGGAGCAGCAGGAGCCACATGCTCCCACACTTATCCATTTGCCCCACAAAACCCACAAACACATCCACACCCTCCACCTTACCCTACCTACCCATACCGTCCACAATATAAGAGAGTAAGACTTCATTTTAAGCTATTGTATACAATCACCTCTATGTACACTACACAAATGCATGTACCATAAATCAGGACAAAAATATTTTTTGACATCAAATTAATGAATGTTGTAGTAGATATTTGATTTTTAGAATATAATTTGGTATTTTTCTGGTTTTGAGATGGGGAAAACCCCCTTGCTGAAAGGAATACTTCTGGGTTGGGGGCAAGGGGAGGGGCTTCTGATGGCAAAGGTCAGGGGTTAGGGGGTGGGGGGCAGTGCACCTGCTATGGAGCTGAGCTACCCTTGTGGCACTTGACAGCTTGCCAAAACTCAGGGGCCCTCCACCCCAAATAATTGCTCATTCCTGCCTTGTGGCATCTTGCTACAGCTCCAGAAGTGGGAATTGAAACCTCTTTCTAGACTTGAACCAAAGGCTGGTTGATCCAACTCTGAGTGGGTCTATGTGGACACCAGATTATATGGCAGCTGGTCCTAATACCATATTAATACCTTGTGTTTTTGGCTGCAGAAATGGAGAAATACTACATATATGGCCCCAGCTACATTACATTTATTGCACAATTTGCCAGTTAATTACACAATAAATGTAGATCACATATGCAAAGAAATTATCATACCATAAAAATGACTGTCCAGCTATAAAAAGAGCAAACCAGCTATAAAATTAGTGCTTGAAAATGTGTAACAACTCTATAGCTGGTTTCTATTCAGCTTTAATGTGAACATACAGCAGAGCCCTAAGACATCAAATGAACCTCTATCCTTTGCATGGTCATGATCAAGCATGATATGTAGCTTTCCTTTCTCTTAAACAATAATTCCGTATGCCAAGTTTATTAAATATCAGTTTTCCCAAATTGGTAACTAGGACTGTTAAAATGACTTAATTTTGTTTTAAAATAAATTGGTCTCTCCTTAATACAGTTCTCATTAGTGACAAATAGCAACATTCCCACAAATTAAACAAACAAACCAACCAACCAACCAAAATACAATGTACTGAGGCTGTTGAGCATTCATCTAAAATATATCAGCATAATCAGAAGAGAGAAGTTGTTTCAATCAGCAGAATAGCCATTTTGATTCCCTGAATGCCTTTAAATCATCTACAGCAGTTTTCTGCTTTCAGGATCATTGCTTTTGCCCATTATGTGCACCAAAATTAATATTTGCTGAAAGCAAATCTGAGTGAAATTAAATATTTTCTAATACAAATGATAATTGAGCACTTGTCTGATAAGTTGGTTTGGTTTAAACAAACTGCATTCATGTTACACTGCTTTTCCAGTTCCCTAATTCTGTGATTTTATTTTATTTTTTTTCAGGCTGTTTCTTTTTCAAGCCATCCATCATAATTAAAAGGGGGTATTGGCTCAGGCTGCCAGAAGGGATGGTACAGTGGTATAATTATTGCATGCGGAAGTCTTGGGGCCAAATATTTAAAACGTTTAGGTATGCAAAGGTGCATAATAGATGCCTAGTAAAACTTGTAAAAGTGTCTAAATGTGAAATCAATGGGCTGTAGGTATCTAGAAGCTCCTGAAAATTCTAGTAGACTTGATGGCAGGTCTAAAGACCTAAATAATTCAGAAAAGAGCCTAAATTTCATGAAGCGGGTGGGTGCTTATATATAATGTTACTGTTGTGCCTTTGAAGTAGATCCAGGCTTCAAAAATGCATGAAATGTCAGTCTCCTTCAAGTAGAGACCAGACATATCCAGACTCCAGGTATTAGCCAATGCTTTATATTTACAAAATATACACAAATTGTGTTCATGTTGAACAGATGGCCAAAGTTATAGCAGTTCCATGCACAATGTACGTAGCTGAACACTACCGAATCCCCTGGTGTGTGTTTTTTTTTTTAAATACATTAGTAGAAATCAAAGCCAAAGGTGAGTATTAGGTCCTTTAGCCAGGCTTCCTTATATTTTGCACAGTTTTACTTATATTGTCCGTTATGGCTTGCATTTGGCTAAAGCCTGATGTCCAGAAAAATCTTGACCTGAAGATGTCAGAATATGGAGTATCCACCACCTCCCTGCTGTTTTTTAATGCGACGATTAGTCAATGAAACAAATAGGTACTTTTACAGTTTAAAACCATCTGGTAACTTCCAGCCACTTAAGGTTTTTTGGGGGGGTTTCTTTTAATGCCTTTCTCTATTAGTACCTAGTATTATCTCACTTTGGAGATACTAAACGCATAGTCAAGTTACCTCTCCATTTTTATTTTTTTATTCAGATAAATATGTTGAGCTTTCTAAGTTTTGTCACTGTAAGGCATTTTCTTCAGCTATCGCATAATTTTTGTTGCTCCTTTCCATGCCAGCTTAACCTTTTCAGCAGTCTTTTTAAATTTTAGACAATAGAACTGTATGCTATGGTCTTGTATCAGTCTCACAAAGACCAAAGACTGAGGTAAAATCACCCGCTTATCCTACTCATTACTTTATGCATCCAAATGTTGTCCTGTGGGGCCAGGCCAACTTTCAGGATTTCAAAATCGTGCTGTTAGACAGGAGGGCGTGACACAATTGCACATATATCAACACACAAATCAATTAGGCACATACACACTACCAACTCAGGCACATACAAATCCAAAATTACCAGTCTAAGCGCATGTACACTTATCACCAATTCAAGCACCTACACACTATACACACCAAAAGTTAGACAAAAATCAGTTGTCAATACCCATACACCCAATACATATACACAGGTTACTAATTCATATACCACACACACAATGATATATATTTGCCAGTTAACACACATGCACACACCTACCCATATACACAGGGGAGTTCCTGACTTGGGTGGTGTGGTGTGTTGTGTTGTGTATGTGTGTGCTTGGGGTATTTGGGGTAGCAAGGGTGCTTGGTGACTATGAGAGGGGGAAATCAAGGGTCAATGATTTCTGGAAGGAGGGAGATGGATGGAGGTTAAGATGAGAAAGGGAAAAATAAGAGAGTGAAAGTTGCCGGGGCCAGGATTAGACCCTGCAGACTGGAGGGGAGCTGAGGTTACTTAAGATCAAGTGGCCCCGGTGTTACTTGAGGTCACTGGTGCCAGGTTGGAAGCAAGGGAAAAAGCCTGGTGGCAAGGAGGAGACAGCCGGGAAAGAGAGAGGCAGAAAGCTGGGAGATAGCTGGGAAATCAAGGAGGAGGTTCGGAAGGTCAATAAGACAAAAATCCAACTCAGGGTTTCAAAATAACAGGTTTGTTAAACAGACAACACACTACACAGCCTCACGACATTACTGGCTCACACACTCACAGAAGCACTCACATACACACCCACACAATTGGTAGCAGGAGAGAAAAAGGCTTGGTGGAGGGATTGAAGTCAAGGTGTGTAGGGACAGAGTCCAGGTCCGTTGTTTGGGAAGGAAGGTGGGTGATGGTATCAATCCTGGGCTGTGAGTTGATCCTCAGTGCCCAGTTGGGGTCTTCTCCAGCAAGGTGTTGTCCAGAGGGGGGCGCCGGCAGGGCCTCTGGGTGGATAGGTGGTGTGGCCTGGTGCTGGTCCAGTTGGAGACGGTGTCCCACTGGATCTGTCTTCACTACTCCCTTTTATAGGGGCAGACCTTCTATGACCCTAGTGGCAGGAGGCATGCCCAGGCAAGGGTCACCCCTGATGTACTGAGCATGTGCACTCCAGGCAAGGACGGGCAGTTCCAGGTGTTGGGTTGGCTGATTTCTATAGGGTCTTTGTCTTTCAAATGCTGCGTCATTGATTCCTGGGTGAGTTAATGGGAGGCAATGGTCTGGTCGTTGAGCTGATGATCCAGTCATTGAGTTGATTATTCAGTAGAGGCCTGCTACCATTGTATCTCAAGGACCCTCATTCATCCCCATTCATTCAGGAACCAATTTACAGGAGACTGGTTAGACATGAGTCATAGGTTACACCTGGGCAGAGGACACAAGATGGAGGCTTGACTTACAAAATGGAAACTTGACATGTTAATATTACTTATGTTAATTTGCACATGTAGGCCTAAATCATATAGTATCAACAGAGGAAAATAAAAACAGTAAAAATCAGTAAAATATTAATCACACAGTAAAAACCAATATAAACATAATAATTATTCAGTAGAGGCCTGCTACCATTGTATCTCAAAGGAGGAGAGAAGAAAAAAAAACTTGCTTCAAAAATGCTAAAGCTTATCCCATGTCTTATCTCACCCTGTCTTAGCTTACTCATACTTATCTATAGGAAACAGAGAGAGAGAGAAAAAGTCAGAAATAGTTGGGGAAGGAAAGGAATGCATTTCAAAAAGAAAAACAAAAAAACATGCGGTTTTGCTACACAAAGATTGCATCACTTTGGGGTGGTTGTTTTTTTTTGCTTACCTTGACATCTCACTGAGAGCTCATGTTGTGTAGTTTGTCCACAGGCTCATGTTGTGTAGTTTGTCCATGATTCCTAAATATTTTTTCAGAGTCACTACAGTCTCCCATTTTGAGTTATTTGCCTTGTTTCTGGGTCTGTAACTTTTAATTTGAATAGAATAATGTGCATTTTGTTTGAGACCCAGTTTATCATGTGATCTACACCACTTTCTGTAACTACCCTGTCCTTGTAGCCATGTATGTTTGTACCACTCATTGAGTTGTCTACAAATCTTATCGGCAGTGATTTTAATTGTTGTTATTTTTACTTCCAAATCGTTGATGAAAATGTTCAACAATATCAGTCTTAGTCACTGCACTCAGCTAGAAATACTTGCATCACAGGATGATTCCTTATTGCTGGCTGCTTTCAGGTCTGTCAGGTAGCCTGCTATTAGATATTTAATGCGTCTTTTTTGATATACTATGTCAAATGTCTTTAGTTTATTACATCTTGCATTACCACATTTACACAGTTTCCTTTATCAACCAGACCTATAATCTTATCAAGGAATGAAAATCAGGTTGGTCTGACAAGGCCGTTTTCCATAAAACTACATTGATTGGCATTAATTATATTCTTACTCTTTAATTATTTATTGAGTCCCACATCAGCTTTACAATGACTTTATCAGAAGTGCTGTCTAACCAGCCAGCCTACAGTTACATGGATCATCCCATATTGTCCTTTATGAATACTGGTATGGCTTTAACATATTTAATCTTCTGGAATTCCCCTGGCATTCCAAGATGAATTAAAAATAAACACCATCAATCAGCAACAGGTCTTCTCATGTGATCTTTTAAGGAATCACATGGGTAGATCTAGGAAAAGGGGTGTGGGAGATGCCACAGGTGCTGCAGAGGTAACCATAGCTACCAGCACCTCTCCACCCCCCCATCCCCCGACAAGCCCCCGTACCACCCAGCACCCTGTCTTCTCCAACACAAGCACTTTTCCTCTACAGGAGACCCAGGCATCCAGAGCCATGGAGAACTAAACCTGCTAGCATGTGACCTATACTGGGAAAGGTGGGAGATGGGGTGGTACAGCCATGCCACTGCATGCCTCCCCACCCCTCACCCCAGATTCCCTGATGAGTCAGTAGTGTGACATAGTCACACAAAATACAAATCTAATTTTTGACTGTATCAACAGAAGTATTAGGGCTGATAGCGTCGCTCTGCTCAGAACTGGTTCAGCCTCATCTAGAATATTGTCGAGCCCGGAGCTGCACACATTTTAAGCAGGATGTGGAAAAGCTGGAGAGGGTCCAGTGGCAGGTAACAAGAAGTACTAAAGGGGTTGCAAAGCGATTTATATAAGGAAAGGTTGATAGATCTAGGCATGTTTAGCTTGGAGAAAAGAAGATGAAGGTGGGGGGAGAGAGATGGTAACAGTTTTCAAATACTGGAAAGACTGCCGTGAGGAGGAGGGAGAATAACTGTTCTCAGGAAAGACTTTTTCACTGTAGAACAGTAAGGTAGCAGCATAGCCTACCCAGGGAAGATATAGTATCTACTTCAGTGAGGGGTTTTAAGAGGAGACTGGATGGCATTGGTCAGGGACAGTTTAGAAGTAGCATTCCTTCGTTTGTGTGAGCACTTGGGCCAGATTTAATAGGTTTTATAGACATTAGGGCTGGAAAGGGCAGGGGCTGGACTCTATGAGCTTCTGAGGTCCAAGGGTCAGGAAGTCAGCTGGGGTCCTAGGATCCTAGCAAGATAAGCATCCAAATTATTCCTGAAGGCGTTCAAAGTAGGTGCTTGAACCACTTCCAATAGCAGGCTATTCCAGACCTCAGGGGCTCAGAGGAGAGGAGACTTAATAGTAGGGCTGTGCAAAGTTTCTCCAAGTGTTTCGTTTGAAAGCTGTTTTGATGTGTTTTGAGCTCGAAACAGTAAAATCAAAATGAAAGGAAACAAAAAGCTTTGAAACAGCAGCAAAATGAAAAGAAGGCACTTTAAAGTTTCTAAAGTTTTGAAATGTTTCAAAGCAGCCCAGCCCAGTGGCAAGAGGAAGGGGAGAGCCAGGGCTGTGCTCCAACTGGCTCCGCAGCCCCATGGAGCTCACGCCCAGCAGTAGGAGGCAGAGCACAGCCCTGGCTCTGCCTGCCTCCTGCCGCCAGGCTGAGCTCCGTGGGGCTGGCGGAGCCCCATGCCCAGCAGATCCAGTGGGCCAACACCCCTGGGAGGAGTCGGTCATCTGGTGAAGATCCAAAGGCCCACACGCCTGGAAGGAGTCTGGCACAGCTCTGCAGCCCTCCTGGATCTGCATGCTGGATGACAGGAGGCTGCCACTGCTGGCAAGTGTCACATGTTTTGGTTTTTGAAGTCTGAGGTGCAGTTTCTGATTAACCTATCTCCTTAACACTTGTCAGGCTTCATGCCCTCAGAAGCAGCTACCAGCCCTGCAATTTTAATCTGAATCGGGCAAGAAATGACAATGTTTTAGGCATTTTCATGATTCTCCATTATAGCCTATGGATGAAACGTCGAAACAGCGAAATGGTTTCAACAAAACAGGACAGTGCTTTGAAATGAAAAAAAAAAAAATGATGACACAAAATGCTGTCCCTTTGAAACAGTGAAATGGACTTCAAAATGAAACAATGGTGTTTCGCACAGCCCTACTTAATAACAATCTTCAACTGCCTGGAGGGGGTTTGAAAGAGGATGGAGCTGGACTGTTCTCAGTGGTGGCAGACGACAGAACAAAGAGCAACAGTGTCAAGTTGCATCAAGGGATGTCTAGGTTAGCTATTAGGGAGAATTTTCTCATGGGGAAGGTAGTAAAACACCAGAATAGGTTACCCAGAGATGTGGTGGAAGCTCCATCCTTGGAGCTTTTCAAAACCCAGTTAGACAAAGCTTTGGCTGGCATGATCTAGTTGGAGCTGGTCCTGTTTTTAGCAGGCGGCTGGACACCTCCTGAGGTGTCCAGCCCTAACTTTCTATGATTGTATGTGGTTGGCCAAATCTTACCAGCTATTACAAGAGGAAGGATGCCTTTTTTTTCCCTCTCTGTGGCAAGTGTGCATATTCAGTACACAACAACATGTAAAATGACTACATAACAAATCCTGGAGGGATGCTTACAGGCAGTTTTATTCTTTTCAGAAACTGAAATAGTTTTGGTTTTTTGTCTCCCTTTCTTTGTTGGGTTTCTATCGTGTTTTCCACCCCCTCCCCCCCAACTAACTGTGCCTGTTCTCCTGCAACAAATGCAGGTAAAAAACTTATGAGATGGTCTGAATTAAAGCCAAGAGTTCTTTATTAAATGGAGATTGTCACAAGGGGAAAGAAAGCAAAACAATTTTCATAGATTCACAGAACTTAAGGGATTGTTATGATCATCAAGCCTGACCCCCTGCATAATCCAGGCTATAAAATTTCACCCAGTGATTTCTGCTTCAAGAAGTCTGCCAAGCAATTTGTGCTTCAAGAAAGCGCACTAATCACCATTTCCACTGCCCCTCCTGCTCTCCATCCTATTCATGCTAATCAGGAGCTTTTCATATGCTCCAAGACTGTCTCATCACTTCTATTAGTCGAGAATGGAAATGATGGCCCTTAAAGGACAATATCGAAACAGATCTTATGCCATTATGCAGTGAAATCACCCAAAGCCATGCATAATGAAGTCCTTAACACTGTCCAGTTTCAGTCAGTATCATAGGTAGAATGAAATAAGGATGAAATGTCAGGCAGGGTCACAATTTCTTCTATACTTTCCTTCTTTCTCTAACAAGCGAGTTGCTGTACCCTTCTGTGGGTATGTGGGACAGTTCTGTCCTCTGTATGTTCAGCTGGCTATCCTTCAGCTCCCCTGCTCTTCCCACTTTTTTTCCTCTCCTCTCCTCGTCTGGAGATGTGAAAGGAAAGTTTGGAGGAGCCTTGTTCCTCGTTTTTTGCCTGTCATGACAATCTAGATTGCTTTGCTGTGGCTGGATTCAAGACTTCCTGGATCTGGCTATCCATCACTTTGTTTTCTGACTGGCAAGAGGCCCTGGGTCTAGAAAATTTAGAAAGGTACACAGGCAGAGGGACCAAGTTTTAGCCACAGCTACAGTTGTCAGGATCTTAAAACAGGGTAGCTGTGGGGTATATTATGCACCAGTGAGTAAATAAGGAGTCATTGAATTAATCAGCATAATAATAATATTTTTTAAAAACTCTCCACTTGCCAGCTTATCCATAGCTTTTTCTGTAAACAGACTTTCAGTTTTACTTGTAACAAGTTTTTATCCGTTCTTTGAACTCATTTTTTCAGCCCTCTTTGCTCTCCTCAGATATCCAGATCCAGGTGACTAAATCACAAATTGAAGTCACAGAACTTGTGTCCCAAAGAGCAGCAAGGGCTGTAAGCTCATCTTCCCCTGCTAACTCTAGTCAAATCATGCCACCTTCACACATCATAAATGAAATCATTGAGTTCATAGAGGGAGAGGACATTGAAACCAAAGAATATATGCTGGTGCAAACCATGACAAGATGGAGCTGGATGGATGTTGTAAAAGGGAACAGTCAGTGCTGTTAAGAGACCCCAGCCGCAGGGCATTTGAATAACAAAGGAGTGCTCCACTGGCACCTTAAAACCCCAGGGAAGAGGGCAGAAAGGTATCAATCAGTGAGGTAACCATTTGCAAGCAGAAGGCAAGCTGTGAGCAGAACGAGTTTGCTACCAATAAGGGGCCAGGATGCTGCAATGGGGTTAGAGGCAAAGGGCTCCTGTCCTAGGATAAGGACAGAAAGTACACACAAACCAGTTTCAGTGATCAGAAACCGGTATAAACCTGTAACAGAACAGAAGTTCAGTGCATATAAACCAATTTCAGAATGGCTGAAAGTTGGTTTAAGATAAATGTGTTTGAATGTAGTATCAGACTTAA
The DNA here is from genome assembly GCF_001723895.1 of Crocodylus porosus. Taxonomy (NCBI): domain Eukaryota; kingdom Metazoa; phylum Chordata; order Crocodylia; family Crocodylidae; genus Crocodylus; species Crocodylus porosus. Next base: position 194,985,225 of record NW_017728906.1, read on the forward strand.
CTGATTTAGGTCAAGCTGGCTTATGAAACTTCTGTCCCAGACCACTTCCTGATCCAAGTTAAATCAGAGTCCTCCAGCATGCTTTCCAGCCCTGGGCTGGGCTGGGCGATGCTGTCTGCTCCAGAGAATAGGAGCAGTAAGGGTTCACTGAAAAGGAAGTGGGGTCAGCCCAGTTTATGGGGGGGGGGGACTGCCTCCCCAGGCAAACCTCAGCTGGGGTTTGGGGCCAGGAAAGGGGCCGGTTAAACACCCCTTCGCCTGCTCAAACTTACTGCTGGCAGTAATTGTGGACTACAAATCCCAGAAGCACCGGGAAGCAGGAAGAGGAAGTGATAACCAACTCTGCAGAGTCCTACTGCTGTAATCCTGGACTGCAAATCCCAGAGACCTTGGGGGCAGCAGGAAGAGAATAAATGCAGCCAGAAAGCCATGCTCTAGTGCTCGCCCCCTTCTTCCCTAGCTTCTGGGCTGCAATTCCTGAATCAAAGGTAAATATCTGGTCACTTCTGTTTCAATTTAATCGTTGGAGTGTAAACTAATCTACAAAGACTGAATTAATTCAGCCTCAGGCTTTCTGACTGTCTGTACTTGGCCCTAGAGCCCAGAACAGGGCAGAAAAGCTGGCTTTTGCTTGTTTGCTCCTCAGTGACTGTACTTTATTTGAGAAGCCTGGCTAAGGGATTCTTCAGGTAGCAGAAACTGGCAGCCCACTTGCAGATGTCTTAAAAAAACAAACAAGCAAAAAACAAAACAAAACACTCCCAGTAAAAATAGACAAAAAACCATAATTTGGGCAACTGCTGTGGGGAAGTGGGGTGGGGGATTCATGCCTTGAGCTGCTTGTGCACTTGTTGTTCAGGTTAGTGAGAAGTCATGCATGCGAGAGTCCCTGTTAACTTCAGAAATGCTACCTGCTTGTATTATTGGTCTCTAAGATGAATGCAGGTACTGCATGGGTTTAACATGCGTAATTATAATGGTAAATGTTCATAACATGCAGATTTTTCCATCTGTAGCTCTTGTGAGGCCATGTAAATGGGAAAAGATTTTTTTTTTCTCTTTACGTTATCACAGTATTCCTGAGGGGTAACCACTGGATGCATATTTACATAACTGACAGATGAGAGTAAATAAGCTATTTAAGGAAATATATGGATAAATAATGCTTTTAGAAATTAAACTAAGATTTGTATTCTGGTAAAATGAAGTTTGAATGCAGGTAGCATAAATCTGCAGGGCATTGCTCATGGCTTCTTCAACTCCCGATTGCTTGATCAATTATCAGCACTGACTGCCATTCAATCAAACAAGGAAGTGAGCAAGCTGAACTTTCTGTACTATTTATTTCTTAACCAAGCCTCTTAGTTCAGAGCTGGATTAATGATCTTCTGAAGTCCGATGTTAAATTGATAACTAGCTCAACGCTTATTCTAGTGTTAGACCAAAGTATGTTTTTGCTTTTTTCTGTTCAGAATATTTTCTACAAAAAAATTCCATTATTGGTCTCTGCATACTGTACTTACATTGTATATTTTCTTCGGTTATGTTCTAACAATGTTCTTGTACAGCCGCCTCCTTTTCAGGATTTTGGTATGGTGGAAAGACTAAAAGGCCAAGTAGGTCTTTTCATCTCCAATGCTTACAATTCTGGGTTTCTACAGATGTGCAGGGAGCCTGCTCTGATGCCCTGGAAATCCAGCATGTTGGAGCAGACTTGATTAATCAGACTTGATTAATCAAGTCTGCTGGACCATGGCAATTGATGCCCTCTGACAGTCCTCTGCATGACGTGTATCAGCGTCCCTGCACTGAAAAAATGCTGGCAGGGTGCTTTGAACTAAAACACATTTGATGAGCTTCATTTCAAAGTGCTCAGCCACCATTTTTCAGAATGAAGACGCTGATATATGTGACTCCCAGGTGCTTGTGATTAGCATGGCGCGCTAATTAAAGTGCCCCGCACCCCATCTCCAAGCACATGCAAAAATGCCCATTTAAAAATTTGATAGGAAGCCTGTGAAAAGAATTTTGTTAGAAAGGAGTTTGAAAAAGGTTTCACCAAGAAAACTGGAGGAGGGGTTAACCGAGAAAGTGTCATGGAGATGTATTTCACTCAGCAAAGCATTAATTGTTTTCATGTTACTTCTATGTTTCACTGGAGCAAGGATGATCTAGTGATTGAGATACTCAGTTAATACTCAGGAGATGCAATTCCACTTTTTAAGTTTGCCTTCAGTTTCCTGTTTGACTAGACAGTTGCTTTGCTTCTTGTTACTGTTTGTAAAACTGATCTGCATTCCTTCTCAGTGTGAGGAGAAAACAGCATTAAGGATAATAGTAACAGAGGCTATATAAGTCCCATAAACAGATGTAATATAGTAGGGTCTCCTTGCACTACACACTCCAGAATGGTATAAATAATAGTAACAGTTCATTAATGCTAACCGTCCACACCGCAAACTCGTGTTTTGCCCTTTGTGTTGCATCTCAGTGCAAATGAGCAGTGGATGGTTTTGATAAAATAAACTTCCAGTCCCCTGTGTAAGTTTAATCATCATCTACTAATAATAAAGAGGATGGCAATGGCCATCCACAGTAGCATTCCTTGGATTAACCAGACTTCTGTTTCTTAGGTGTTTAATTCTCTGAAAATAACCTTATGAGGTTAAATGGCTTTAAGAGGTACATGGGCCATGAAGCTCCAAACTAAGAAAACTTTGGGCCACATTCCAGTTCACTCATCATTGTCTATCATACAGCTTCCAGCAAAGTCCTGGTGCATGCAACCTGGGTAAGGGAGGCATTTGGCTCTACTCATGTCCTATATTTTTTGTATAGGATTTTACTGTCTTATACTTTCAACAGGGAGATAACATGGCCCAGAATTGCACAGGTCTCCCTTTAATTTCATTAGGAATACCTTACATGACTCCTGACATTTTAGTTACGCAAGAGGTGCATGGCTCCCCATTCATTTCAATGGGGAGTGTTAATAGAGTCATAGATGTTAAGGTCGGAAGGGACCTCAGTAGGTCATCAAGTCTGACCCCCTGCCCTGGGCAGGAAGGAGACCCCAGCTAGATGCTTGTCCAGTCTCCTCCAAGAAGACCCCCAGGGTAGGGGAGAGCACCACCTCCCTTGGAAGCCCATTGCAGATTCTGGGGACCCTTACTGTGAAGAAGTTCTTTCTAATGTCCAACCTAAATCTGCTGTCTGTCAATTTGGGGCCATTGTTCCTAGTTACTCCAGGGGGTGTCCTAGTAAATAGAGAATCTCCTATTCCCTGCTGCTTTCCTCCAATGAATGTATAAGCAGCCACAAGGTCACCTCTCAGCCTTCTTGTGAAGGCTGAAGAGATCTAGGGTCCTCAGTCTCTACTCGTAGGGCTTGGCTGCAGGTCTCTGACCATACAAGTGGCCTCCTCTGAACCCTTTCAAGATTCTCCACATCCCTCTTGAAGTACGGCACCCAAAACTGTATGCAGTACTCCAACTGTGGCCTGATCAGTGCTGCATAGTAGGGAAGCATCACCTCCCTGGACCTGTTCATCATGCATCTGTTAATGTGGTTAAAGTGTGGTTAGCCTTTTTGATCACTTCATTGCACTGATAGCTCATGTTCATCTTGGAGTCAACTATGACTTCCAGATCCCTTTCTGCTGCTGTGCTTCTGAGAAGGTCATCCCCCAACCTGTAAGTGTGTTGGTGGTTCTTTTTGCCCAGGTGCAGCACTTTGCAATTGTCTTTGTTGAACTGCATCCTGTTTCACTCTGCCCATTTTTCCAACCTGTCCAGATCCATCTGGATCCATTCCCTAGCTTCTGATGTGTTAACTTTGCCCTATAATTTGATATCATCTGCAAACTTGGACAAGGTGCTCTTTATGCCCTCATCCAAGTCACTGGTGAAGACATTGAATAGCATCAGTCCAGGGACCGAGCCTTGCAGGACTGTACTGCCCACATATTTCCAGGTTGATATTGACCTGTCTACCGCCACTCTCTGGGTGCAACCCGTAAGCCAATTTGTCACTTGCTTGACTGTGTAATCATCTACATCACAGCCTGTCAGTTTATTTATGAGAACAGAATGAGATACTGTACCGAAGGCCTTCTTAAAAGTTAACCTGTGCTAATAAATCTGTCTGGTAGAAATTGTACTCCCCCGTGGTTACATGGAACAGATGTCTCAGGTGGACTTTGGACTTGAGCATGGTGATCTACCAAATAGCATTGGCCTTACTATAAGGATCCTGGCCCTCCTCAAATAGCCTAATAGTTATAGTCCTAGAACTATAGTCACTAGTTATAGTCCTGGTTAGACTCCAGCTGGAGTACTACATCCAGTTCTGGGCACCATACTTTAACAAGGACTCTTTCAAGCTTGTCCACATCCCCAGAAGAGCCAGCAGTGTGGGGAGGCAGTCAAGAAGGCCAACCGTACCTTGTCATGTCTCGAGCAGGTCCAGGGAGGTGATCCTCCCCCTCTATGCGGCACTGGTCAGGCTGCAGCTGGAGTACTGCGTCCAGTTCTGGGCAGGCCTTATGAGGAGAGGCTACGGGACCTGAACCTGTTTAGCCTCCACAAGAGAAGGTTAAGGGGGGACCTTGTGGCCTGCTACAAACTGG
>NW_017728906.1:194989862-195023314 GCF_001723895.1 Crocodylus porosus
TCTGACCCCGGTGCTCTTTCCTGCCAAGGCAGGGGGTCGGACTAGATGATCTACCTAGGTCCCTTCCGACTCTAGCTACTATGAAACTATGACCTGTTAACAGCTTATCACTACACTGGGGGAGTACATCAAGGGCTCAGTGAGCAACTGTTCACCAGGGCACCCAAGGGAAAACTAGTAATAATGGCCACAGACTCCTAGAAGATCAATTCAGGCTCAACATTAGGAAAAGCTTCTTCACAGTCAGGGTGTCCAGATTGTAGAATAAGCTCCCCCCAGAGGTGGTGTGATCACCTACCCTGGAAATCTTCAAGAGGAGACTAGACAGTCACCTTGCTGGGTTCACCTGCCCCCTGTTATCTTTCCTGTTTGTTGCAAGGCACTGGACCCGATGATCTTCTGAAGTCCCTTCCAGCCTTACAATCTATGAATCATTGAAAAGTAAGGCTGGAAGAAACCTCAAGAGGTCATCTAGTCCAACTCCTTGAATAAGGGAAGATCATCCCTGTTTAAAACATCCTAGCCAAAGGTTTTGTTCATCTAACCTGCTCTTAAAAGCTTCCAAATATGGAGATTCTTTAAGTAATCTGTTTCAGTGCTGAATCACCTTCATAATGAGATAAAGATCTTCCTAATATCCACTTTAAATTTCCCTTGTTCCAATTAAGGATTCTCACTACTCATCCTGTGGACACACAAAAATCCCAGGAGTTGATAGCCATTCTCTTTATTACAACCACTGTTGCCTTTTTAGGCCGTTATCAATTTATCCCTGTCTTCTCCTTTTGAGGTTAAATAATCCCAACTCTTCCAACTGCCCTCCGTATATCATATTTTCTGGCCATGTCCAGGTCTAGGGAGACCTAGGTTCTGAGCCTTAGTGAATCTTGTGGGCTAAGTACCAACAATCAAAAAGCCCAAGGCTGAATTGATTCTATCTTTGCAGGTTAGTCTGAGATGCAAGATTGAACTGATAAGCAAGTGAACAGACATTCACATCTGATTCTGGAAATAGCCACATGCTTTCAGGGGCTCAGGTCAGAAGCCAGGGGGAGCTAGAGCACATGTTCCTGCTTAGCTGGGGCGGACAGCATGGGCCAAGGCTAGCCCACCCATCCTATGAGGAGGAAGGGAGTCTGTGGGGGAGGTGCAAAGCATCCTGGGATCCTGTGGGACTGTGAGTTAACTTGAATCTGGAGGGAATTTGGAACAGAAGTGCAATAAACCACTTTAATCTAAATCAGTTAAGTCTGATACTATATCCATTAAGCAAAATCATTTGGTCTGATACTACATCCAGGGAGGGTTATTTTAAACTGGCTTCAGCCATTTTGAAAGCGATTTATGTGCACTGAACTTCTCTTGTGTTATGGATTTGAGCCAATCACTTATGGGCTCAAATAACCCTCCCTGGATGTAGTATCAGATCAAACAGATTTTGCTTAATGAATGTATTATCAGACTCAACTGATTTAGATTAAATTGGTTTGTGTAATTTCTGTCCCTAGCCGTAAGGTAAAATAGTTATGTGCAGGTTTTAGGTATCCTCACAGTTAAGCCATTATGAGGAGAAATGCTAAATGTCATTTTGACTTTGGCACCTAAAAACCGTGTGCCCATTAGATACCTTATCGGCAAAGTAGCGTTTTTTGCCCTATAGCTGCTTCATGTGGTTTCTTTAAGGAAAATATAAACCTCACTAGTGGCAAGGAACAAGATTAATAATGCTCATGATGCTACTGGTTTCCTTTGAGGGTTTTTAACTGATTATACATTACTTAGACCTTTATCCTGAAAAGAAATTAGAAGTCAAATTCTGGTACTTGAAGCTACTGGTAGTAATTACAGATGCTGCAGTAATGACACTCTGGTGCTTTCATTCTAGCATGGCACTCACTCATGAGATTTGTCAGTAGATATCTTCCATTCTCCATTTTCAGCATAGAGAGAAGAATGTTTTTCATTGCACCCTTGTATGAAACCAAAGGCTGATATTCTTATCTTGTTTTTGCACTTGCAAAACTTCAGGTGAAGACAATGGAAGTGTAAAATGCAAGTAAGGACTTTGAGATTTGTCCCACAGTGAAGCACTTGGGGTTGTTCAGTTTTGATTTCTCTTTTTAACTATTAAAGGAGTGGTTCATTCTGGGAAAGGACCCGTCCTTGTCAACTCTGAGAATAGCGCTGGTCTTGTTAGCGCTGACACCTGAATTATAATTCTTCCCATTCAGTCCCAGTGAGGGCACTCTGTGGAAGTAGCTGCAGTGAAATTGGGAGTGAGATATGTTTCTTTATCCTGCCCCATAAAGGATAGTTGCAGGTTCTCTTCTCTTTTAGCATCTCTGGCTAGCTGGAGCTACCTTTCAAGGGGGTGAGGACAGTGAAACCTTATTATACTAGAGGGTGTTGTAATCTTCTGAGAAGCAGCATGCAACATAAAAAAATAAACTCGCCCTCTTGGCTACTGAAATTTTATTTCTCTAACATAAAGCTGGCACAGATTTGTCAGGTCATTTGGTAAAAAATGGTAACCATATTCTCTCCTTTCTCCTCCAGAAGAATTTCTCTGGTTCCAGTGCAAACTGCTGTTTTGTGAAATCAAACCTTAGGTTATTTGTTACTCATTTACTCTAAGCTCAGTGAAGAGGAAATTTTATCTGAAGTAGATCTTTTATTATAACAGCTTGGTAATGCTCCAACCTGTACCTTGCGATTTTTGCATTAGGTACAGCAGACTGCTGTTCTGCCTTTAATAAGACAGCCTAATGGTTCATAATTTTTCTTACATGCATATTCTGAGCTCTGTTCTGTCACCTGAAAGAGCTCTTTCAGTAAATCCTCTGTCATATTTGCTCTTGGATTTTATCTTGCTTCCTTCTGACCCTATGGCCTTTTAAAATGCTGCATGTGAAGAATGATGAATTACTCAACCAAATGTCATCAGTATTATTCTAGGCACCTCAGTGGGGATTTGTAAGCTGGACATGGAAGACCTAGGAACAAGGCCTGTCTCTCCTAAAGGTATCCGAATCCTGACTTCTCCCATCAAAGGGCAGTATTTTCATTGGATATTTGTAGCTATAAATATAGCTAAGGAGAAGGAAGAATGACATAATGGTTTACTATGAGTTTCAAGTCTTTCCCTCTAAAGGCAGAAAGCAGGGCAGGGTGACCCCCAACATTTAACTACCCATGGTTTTCACCATATGGTTATAGACAATGGTGGTGTGCAAAGCTTCAGTTGCCGATTGTATTCAGGGACTATTTGGCCTGATTTCAGAAGCCAAATCACTGAACCCAAATCGAATTGGGAGACCCAACCCCCCCCCCCCCAATCAATTCAGAAAAGGTATGGAGATTCGGTATGGAGATTTGGGAGGCAGGCTTCCAGGGTAACAGAAACTGAAAAGAGGGAGGGGGAGCAGGGGGCGAAAGACTGACATCTGTAGCTGGCCAATGACTGATCTTTCCCTGAGTTCCTTTCCAATCACAGTGCTCTGGGGGAGGGATGTAGAAACAGCATGTAAGCCTGTCTGAAGCCTTTCTGTCCATTTTTGTGAGCTGTTTCTGCTGGAGCAAAAGAAGCTGGCCCAGAAACAGGTGGGTGGGCAGAGATCTAACCAGCACCAGGAAGGCCCCCTGTTACAGGCTACCATCCCTGCTGTTTTCATCCAAATCTGCCTTAATGTACACAAGTGACACAAGTTTTGCTTTCAGCAGTTTGAGATGCAGTTTCCAGAAACCCCTACACCTATCTCCTTGAAACTTGGCAGGCTTTGTGCCCTCAGAAGGGCTACCGTTCCTGCTGTTTTCATCCAAATATGCCACAAAATGACAAGGGTATAGGTATTTCAGTGATTCCCCATTATAGTCTATGGCCAAATCACCGAATCTCTCCGAATCGGTACCAAATCTTCCGAAGGCGATTTGGCTGAATTGATTTGGGACAGTGATCCAAATTGGATTGCTGTCCTCTGAATTGGCCATATCTGAATCAATTACTTCCCTATTCACACATGCCTAATAGACCTTGTGATTCAATTAGGCCATATTCAAGAAAGGAAAAGAAGGTGGTAGCATGAAGAACAGAACGCAAATTGTATATATTGGTCACACACTGTTTTGTAGGCCTCTACTCTATATGGAGAATTTTTAACATAGATTTCTCTTTTGAGAGTGGACCCACAATGAGAGCAAAACTATGTGGCTATGCCCCAAATTTATATGCAAACTTTCCTTCTCTGGATCATAGGTATCTAAAAAGATGTGCAAAATAATTTCAGTGAATCCTGCTTAGTATAGCACAAAACACATTTATATATGGACATACACAGGTAATTTTAGCTAAGTACCAGGGAACCAATGAAAGTATGTAAGCCAGTTAATCAAAAGAAAGCATTTAACACTGTCTTGAGACTGGCAAAACATCAAGGAGCAATATTCCACTTGTGCTCTTGGTTTACCAGCGTTAACTTATGTCTTCTCTCCAGGCAAGCCAACATGTGTTTTAACAGAAGAAGCTGTTCATGTTTTAAATTACAAAAACATTCAATGTTCCCTTTAAAAGTTCAAGAAAAAAAATTCTTAGCACTGCTTTAGTAAGATTTATCTTACCATTCCTCCTGGATGATTTGGTGATTGTGCCAATTACCTGGAAACCAGCTAATTCTTGCTGCTACTCTACAGCCATTTCCTTCTTAGCAGTCTGGCTTGTAGAGAAAGGTTGAACCCTGATTCGAAGCTTTGATGGGAAGGGATGAGAACAAATTCCAGAGTTCAGGGATTTTATCTAACACTATTTCATAACTTGAGAACACCCTTCTCCAACTTTGGCAGGATTCAAACGGCTGCAGTCTTCCTTCCGTTGCCCCAAAACCTTCAATGGTCACTTTTCCCCAATGTGATAGTTATGCTGATCGTACCTTGTTGGGAGAAAGTTCTCAGAACACGGCTAGAGTCTTTCTTCTTTTTAGTCCATGACTTGAAGAGATTCCTTTATCATCTTCAGGGTTTTATGCGAGTTGAGATTCTACTTCAGATATGTCTAGACACCCTTATTCACTATATAAAGTTTCTCAGACCTAAAAATAGTGTCTTTTTCCTGCTTAATTCTCAAAGAACGTCTTAAAACAACCTTTCAAGAAGTCATAGTCTATAGTTAATGAACTTTAGAGAGGTGGCTGGTGCCTTTGAGTCCAATACAGAGTTTGCTTAAGCACTGAATTCTGAATGGGCTTGAGCCAAGGCGTTTTCTCTATGAAGAAAGGGGGAAGAAGGAGGACTTTTTTATGATGGAGTTTTATAAATTCTAACAATGTCTTTTTATGCACCACTTCTTCTGGTCAACGTATTGTGGATGAAAATATTCCTCTGTTCTTTTAAAATTAGGGCTTTTCTAAAGGAAAAGCATCTTCCAGGGGATTTTTGTATGGTGTGTCTGTGTGTTCTGATCCTACTTATACCAACTGTTTTTTTATACAAGAAGAACAGGGTGCATATCTTATTCCTGATAAGACTCTTGTAATCGGTTTGCCTTCTAATCAAAATGGTCCTTCGATTTATGATGTGCTGTTTTCAACATATTTACAACTTGGAACTAGATACTTGTATAAAATATTTTATACAAAGGCCAAATCTCAATAACTAATGCTTCTATATGCTTTTCCAGATGTATCATATAAGAAAATAGCATGGAAAGGCATGGCAAGAATGAAGTTCTAAAAGGTACATGTTAGCATCTGTAATCATGCTTGAGTGTAACAAAAACAGCTTTATAGCCAAGAGGCATGTCTTCCCTGACACTTGACTTGTCCCTGGGGGAGAGAAGGATGAAAACTCTTCAATTGTGTAATTTTAATAAGATGAATGAGTTATCACCAAGATAATTAGCAAGTTATTTAATCTCATTTAATAAAATAAGCTATAAACACATAACCAGGTAAGCTGCTTATTTACTCTAAACACATGGGAAAAAAATGAATACCTCTTAAAGGTCAGGAAGCTATGAAGTGACCCAACTTTATGAAAATTAGTTATGCTGGTTTTAGGTCTAACTTCTGGCATCACATGCTCCAGGGTGGAGTGGAGAGAAGGTGTTTAACTAGAGCAGCTCTGAGAGTCACTCTAAAGCACCCAAAATGTCATGTATATTCAGCATCTTGAGTTTCAAAATGGTGGTGGGGGTGCTATAACTAAAGCTCGTTCGCACTTTAGTTAAAGCAGAGACTCTGAATACAAGTGATGTGGAGGCTGCTGGGGTGTGCTAATTAGCACATTCCAGCTGACTTGACTAATGGAGTCTGCTCTGACCTATGCTAACTAGCACACATCAAAGGAAAGGTTAGCCGCATGTATAGGTGCCAAGGACATTTATCCTCTGCAGTATACTGACCTCAGTTTCAGGAGACCTGATTTCTGTTTTTTGGCTCTGTTGCTGAACTGTTGCGTGGCCATGGGTAAGCTGTTTTAACTTTTTGTGTCTTGGTTACCTAATCTCTTACCTAGAAATAATATAACTCCCCTGCGTCGCAAGGGTTCTCAGCATCTTTGTTCATCCACATGTGGAATTCAGTGAAAAAACATTTACATGGCTCCTATCACTATACCTGTAGCCTGGGAATCTGAGTTGTGTCCTTTTTTTCTCTTGTCCTGTGCACCTGGCAGTGTCTGCATCTCGCCACTTTTCCTTCCACAACTCTGTCTCTTTATCTTAATAAAGCAGTGCTTGTCGTGTTGATGTTATTCTGAACTGGTATGGCATCTTCCTACTGGTGTGAGTGTCCCATCACCTATGGCAATGAATAAATGTGGTCTCCAGGCAAAGGCATAATAGTGTCTGTTGGAGGTGGTGGTGTGGCTGGCTGGCAGCTGTAATAACTACTATTTTTGCTTCCCCCTTTTCCATTCCCACTATATGTGCTCCTGTTGCCCTCCCCCCCTCCCCCCCCCGCTTCCTTTATTGCCTTACTTTCTCCTGGTGTTATTGTCCTAGTAAGTATTCCTTAACATAGCGATTATAACATAATGTACAATAAAGTGGATGTGGACCTTTCCCATTGGGTTTGGTAGTTGAAGGAATGATACATCTTAGAAGTTGGTTTCGGTTTCTACTATGTAACAGCAGCCATCTTAGCTAACACTGAGGCATTTCTTTTATCACAGTTTGCATTTTAGCCATTTTGCATTGCTCAAGTTATGCCAAGCGCCCAAATGTGGTTTCACTTAGCCAGTTGAGAACTCTTGAGGGGGTTTGGTGCTCAGTGGAATCCAGGAATAGTTGGCAACATGACTTAGGGGGCATAACTGACCAAAATAAATATGTGGACTGTAATCCAGCCAGACACACTTTCTGCTCTTATTTAAAAAAACAAAACAAAACAAATCTGCAGCATTATCACAAAATGAACAACAGATTGCACATGGCCTAGAGTAGATCACTCTGGATGAACTCCAGGTGCACCAACAACACGCGCTCTCTCTCTCTCTCTCTCTCTCTCTCTCTCTCTTTTCCTTCTCCCAATAAAACATGGGCACTATGGTTATTGATTTAACATGGATAGTACTTTAATTTTTTTTTTCTTAGTGCTTTGTTTTGGTGAGTTTCACAAGCCAATGTTTGTACTGCATGAAAGTGTGTGTGTGTGTGTTTTTGATCTTATCCCTGTGAAAGTATGTTGTCTTTTAATATCTTACCATTTCCCCACCATCTTGTGTTGGGAGAAAATGGACGACACTGCTGTGACCTATATGGCCTTATTTAATAAGCCTCTCTGACATCATCTCTAATTCTTTACTTAAAACACCCCTAATCTTCCTCATTTTTCTTTGCGTGGCAGTCATTTTCCATCTCGAGTAATTTCCATTGCCCTTTTCCAACCATTTTCTATTTCTTCTTGCATTCGCTCACTTTCTGAGGTGGTACGACCAGAACTGAACACAATAGTCAAGAGGAGAATGGGCCATCAATCACATAATGGCACAAGACCAGTTTATGATTCTGTTGGAATTACTGAATGTGCTCTGTACAGCCCACGAAATTTGATGGGTTGTTATAACCGTATTAAAGTTTAAGAGAAAAATGAGTCTGAGAAATCAAGGCATCCAGTGTTCTTGGAGGCAAGGTACGCAAGACTTGGCACAGAAAAAGGGGTAGAAAGGCTGTATTAAGACACCTTTTTGCTGGACCTGCTGGCTGATGTGCACCCGAATCCAAATTAGAGCAGCCAGGGCACAGACTAGTGAAATTTTTTATGCTATTTGGCTCCTGAAAGTACTATACAGCTGTGTCATAACACAAATGCATGGCTGCAGAGTCCATTTTAAATGGCTGATCACATGACAAAGTAACACTTGTTCAATCAGGTAACAAATGAAGGTGCTCTCAATTGGAGGGCTTTAGGGAACTTGTATACAGTTCCCTATGAGGGATACCTTTCATGCCCCACCCTGTGTAGCCAGGAAAGGAGGGATCCCCCACAGAGAAGGTCCCAAGTGCACAATGGCACTGCTTGGGGGGGGCGGGAGAGGGAGGGTCCACCCCCTGAGAGAGCCCTCCCACACAGGGGAATCCCTGGCAGCCTAACTGCTGCTGGCGTTTCCAGGTGGGTGGGGGAGCATGCTCAGAGACACCAGCTGGCCCAGCTGCTAGGTTTCTGTAGCGAGTTACCATCAAACACAGACCATCTGTTTACTTTCAATCGCACTGTAATTTTAAGCATTTTGGGTAAAGCGCTTAAAGTTACAGCATGACTGATAATTTCGGTGAGAGTCCTAAAAGCAGTTGGCCCCATAGAGCTGCTCACAAATAGTGGCACTTTTTTCCCCCTCCGATCAGTCATGAAAATACTTGCATTCTCCCCAGTCCATTAAGGCATGTTTATGGCCCATCAACGTCGAGTATGAAGAGTCACGTGGAACAATGTCCCAAGCCGTGTCCAGACAAGCGTAGCCGTGTGGTATGTGGTACTGCAGACACGTCTGCAGCGCCACATGCTACACGTTCAGCTGTTCTACGCAGCGGGGTCAGGGTTGACTGTTGGATATCCAGAGGTCAAAAAAACCTGCATAAAAAATATGGAGTGGGGCATGTGGAAGCAGCACGCACTGAAAAACCAGAGGCTCGCCAGCCAGAGCCACACAGTCTCTGAGTGCCAGGATTGCCACTGCTGCAGCCCCAGGAGGGCCCCAGAATCCTAGGTAAGGCTGCTGGGGCCAGCCCCGGGCTGTCCCCAGCCTCCCCTACCACACCTGGGGTAACCTGCTACATGCCAGAGGGCACGCAGCACAAGAATTTCCTGGGGACAATTAGCAGCGGCTCAAGGCGCACCATTGCTTATAGTCCTCGGGAACCAAACATCTGCGCTCACCTGGACGAGGCCCAAGTGTCTGAGCAGTGACTGCTGGCAGAGCAAAACTTTGGGGTCCAAATAGCATATTCCAGTTACCTGTGCTGTGATGCACAAGCATCTGTGCAGGCTCTGTGGTCCATGTACAGCAAGTAGTAAACTTTGATTGATAGAGACTTCAGCTGAAAGTTGGCAAACTCGAGTGTGTGCCCATGCCAGAAACTTGGATCCTGCTCCTAATTATCCTCGCATTGAAAGAGGGGCGGAACCTGGGCAAGCATTCTGCTTTAGGCCCAGCTTGAGTTAAAATATGACGAGAAAAAGAAACTTGACACAAGAAACTGATGATAATTCAGACATAATTAAGGACTTACATCGTAAATTACAGAGTGAGCATCATTGCTAGGCAACAATTGTTCATTAAAGATCAACTGCTACTTGAGGCATTTTGACAAAGAATATCTCTATGCCAGATTCTACCCTCTAAATGCAGGAACTTAAGAGAAATCATCGGTGTTACCCAGGTTATATACTGATACAACTGAGAACAAAATGTGGCTCCTTTGTCTGTGACGCACTTAAAAGAAAATTCAGGCTTCTTATAATGGAGTATAATATCTGCTGCATTTAAAGTCATAATAGTCCCAAGTCATTGCAAGCGGGTTTTTTTTTTCTTTGACCATTTACAAGCACAAAAGCTTGTCAAAGCAGTAGTATTTAAGTTTTGAAAATGTCTGTAACTGTAAAAAGTTCTGCAGTCATAGTGCCTATACACATACAGGGAGGCTGCTCTGACATGCAGTAATTACAGCAACTTGATTAATGTAGTCTGCTGGAGTGTGGTAATTACCAGGCTCCAGTAACCTCCGGTGTCATGTGTATTGGCATTCCTGTGCTGAAAAATGGCGCCAGGGGCATTTTTGTTGAATGAACTTTAATTAAAGCATCCCTGCCGCCATTTTTCGGGGGGGAGGGATGCTGATGCACGTGATGCTCCAGGTGTTTTAATTAGAGTAGCTCCTGGAGCATGTGTATAAATGTCCTTAGAGTTTTGTCAGCGATTGAATTTTAAATAGTTTTGGGTATGGGCAAAATTACTTGTCTAACCATGTCCCTTTTTCTATGCATCTTTGTCCGCTGAGAGCTTTTCCTGTCAGGAGAATCCCTTGAATTGAACCAAACCTAAGCCTTTGTTGAAGTTAAAGGAAATTGTGGGGGTCTCGGCACTGCGGTATCAGCAGCCACTTCTGCTTTTGCTATTGCCTGCATCCCTGCTAGGGCTGGCTGTCAAGAGAAACAGTTCTCCCGTGAAGCTCCCAGCTTTATGTAATGAGGACTGTTCTAAATGAGCTAGTTATCTTAAGGTACCTCTACTAGGGAAGCCCCAGAAAGCAGTATTCAAATAGAGCCAAGCTTGCACTGGTAAAATCAGTGATGGAGAGAACAACAGGATGTACCAAAAGAGAGACTGTCTTGTCCAGCTGTGAACACCTCACATGCAAAGAAGAAAAAGAGAGGCATTTTTGGAAGAAATCATAGAAACTAAAGCTGAAAAGAAATTTGCTCGTCTCAGCCTTCAGAGGATTTATATGGGAAATGAGGTTTTGCAGTAGAGACTTGTCTTAACACTCCTTCCTCTGTGGAGACTTGTCTTAACACTCCTTCCATTTTCTAGTTTACATGATTTCCTTTAGCAAACTAATTCATCTACTTATCTCACTTATCAGTATGTTGTCATTTCTGTTCATTTGAAAAATCTCTTTGCTTTCTCTGAGCTATACAGAATTCTCTACAGTTATTTTTTTTCCCTTCTTTTCTACTACTGAATTGCTGTGATGCTGGCCAAGTTATTTAATTTTGATGTTACTTTCTCTTTGATGTATTTCTACTGCATTTTTTTTACTATCCCTTGCTGCCATATTCATTCATCTCCCTTTTTCACAGGTTTCGAAAATATTAAACATAGCTCTAGCCCTTCTGAGCTCTTTCTCCATTCAGCTTTGACCTCCCTAGTTAGCTGCTGAGCCAGCCACCCCCCATTTTTGTCACCTAAGATAGAAATTAGCTTGCACATAATAAGCATATTTATCTTGCCTTTTTATTGTATTTTATCCCTAGAACAGCTATCGCTGTCATTTCCAAGGTCCTTGTCTTCACTGAAAAAATGGGAATATCAGTCACTAGCCTTCCCTTTCCCATGCACATCTGTAGTTACTGTATCTGGTTATGCATGTGAAGTTTATCTCACCACCAATTTAGGTGTTAGAATAAAGAGAATAGAAACCTGATCTGGTAATGCAATGCCTAGGATTCGAGAGGCTTGGATACAGTGCCTGTCTTTGCCAAAGATTTCAGGTACAACCTCAAGCATATCACCTAATCATATGTGCCTGCGCAGAATCCTGTCTGCCCGTATTGTATGAGTTTTGGGTCAGAGATGTTTCTGCCCAGATATCTGTACAGTGCCCCTTGACTGGAGTCTCCAAGCACTGCTGCAATACAAATAATGAATAATACATCTTTTGGCATCACAACAGAAATCTCCAGAGAGATTGATTTATTAGGGCTTCTGGGAGCTGATGCTTATTATTTTGTCCCTTTCTTCTGCTAAGAAAAATTCTTTACTTGAAAGAAATCTTTGTCAGAGATGATGTTGCTTCTCCCTTTGAAACTGCTGGGAGATCTTTCTCTGCCACAAGGTCTTGTCTGTCTGTTTATACTCTTCCATGCCAGTCCTAACAACCCACATGACTTCAAAAGACTAAAATCCCACAGCCCTAGAAAACACCATTCCAGTTGAAGGCATGCACAGAAGGATTTCCCAGCGTGAGGGAGAGAGAATCCCTGTCTGCCAATGGCCCATCTCTACCAAAGACAGCCATTCCCAGGATTACTTCATTATTACAGAGATCACTTTCTTCCTTCCAAATCCACCTAGTGGTGTCAAATGACCTGTAGTTCAATTAGGAATATCTATAGAACAATTGACAAAAGTATTGTTTATTTTGTAGTAGTGTTATTTATATCACAGTTTTGCCCTGGAGCTGTATTCGTGGATTAAGGACTGGTGGGCTTGGCACTGCGTAAACACACACAGCTTACAATGTTGAAAAAGAGGCAAGTGGATGAAGATAAAGGAGTCGCAAGGCGACATGAGCTAGTGATAATGGATGCAGCATGCAAGTTGTCTGATGCATTGCCAAATGTACTTTGCAGGTTGTCAAGTGTGTTATGCAGCAAACATTAGATTTCAATATTACTTATGATACGATTGTCTAGGAGCATCAGCCACATCTTGTTTCGGTTACAAATTACTACTACGGTACCATATTTTAGTTGGTTCATTGAACCAAATTCATGGAATCGTAGAGGAAGCAGGGCTGGAAGTGATCTACAAAGGTCATCTAGTCCAAACCCCTGCCTGAAGCAGGATCATCCTTATCCAAACTATCCCATATATTCCATAAATTAAACTCTACATAAGACTACCATCATCCCTGAAAGAACACAGACCTAACACCCTAACCTGCCACAAATACAGCAGGGGAACCATGGCAGCCGATATCCTGCTTCTATGAAATGATGTTCATATACGTCCAAGAAATCCCAGGTAGAGGGCCATGCCACCCACTACAGAGGAAGGCAAACCCCACTACAACCTGTACCCATCTGACTAATCAAAATTCCTCCCAGACCCCAAATATGGCAGTTTGTCCAACCCTGAGCAGAGGGGCAAGACCCACCAGCCAGTAACCTCTGCTTTGGTCCCAGCAGGTGCATTGACACACCCTGAAGTCTCCACCTTGGCTCTAGCCAACACCTAGTGCCTCTGAGAGGTTTAAAAACACCCTGACACATAGCAGAAAGTGGGATAGAGGCAGAGGTAACCAGCAAAGCCCAGAAGCATGTGAAATACCTACAGTAGAACATGGGCCTATCTATGCCTAGATCGTATCCAACCAGTTCACTCACTGGAAAACCTTGGTTTGCTCTTTAGTGCTCAAGAGACAGATGAGAAGATCAATTAATGCTGTCTGTGGTGGCAGTACCTTGTTATACGGTCACATGTCTCTAGGGAATTGAGTATCGCATTCACTCTATCCTTAGTCATCC
Organism: Crocodylus porosus; assembly: GCF_001723895.1. Classification (NCBI taxonomy): domain Eukaryota; kingdom Metazoa; phylum Chordata; order Crocodylia; family Crocodylidae; genus Crocodylus; species Crocodylus porosus. Next base: position 195,003,320 of record NW_017728906.1, read on the forward strand.
TTTAAAGAAGTAAAGGCTTTTAGTTTCTGTGAGTATGGGCCAACTTGTGAGCGAATGACTTGCAGACAAAATACTGCATTGAGTGTTATGATCAAAAAGGAGATTGCAGGCAGGTATTATTGGCTTTACGTGCACAAAGGAGCTCAGTGAATGAAGCTACGACTGAAGAGCAAAACTGTGCTATAGTCGTTCTTCTGTATAACACTTAACTGCCTGTGTCGAACACTTGCCGATAATTAAAATTCAGCTATACACAGTGTTTCTGAGAGCATAGTTTAGCAGGATGGATGCAGCAAACAAACGCTAGAACTTTCAGCCTCCCTTTCGAACTCAAGGTAGAGTTAATCTGCTACCTCTACCAAATGTGCTAATATAAATGAAATGACAGCATAATTGCAAGAGCTCCAATTACGCTAATTAGACAGCATTCATGCTTCACTGATGCCACACTCACGCTGCTGTAACTACTGCAGTACCGTCGTTTGGATAACGCTCGAGTCTTCTTTCAGCATTAAGCCAAACTGAAGTTTTGTGTCAAATCCTCCTCAGGAGTTAATGTTTTACTTTTAAGTAGAAGTTTTAAGGTAGCTAGATTAGGGAGGACTTTTGCCAAAATATATGCTGTGAAAGTAGTGCATCTTCATTGTTATCTTGACACATCTGATAAAGTTTTGCAAGACTCTTCTTTCTTCATCTCTGCAGAGTTTTTATAAAAAGAGAGTCCCTACCCTAAAAGAGCTTACAGTCTCAGTAGATAAGCAGACAAAGAGAAATATTGTTCCTGTTTTTCAGATGGACAGAGAGACTAAGGGTCACTTTATGCAACTTGTTTATGAAAATTTAACATAGGCAAGCATAGAACAATGTATGTTGGAGAAGTAAAAAAATAACCCTAACTGTATATATGGACCAGGCTTTGAATTGGCTGTTATGGAGGAAATTGATCTTGGAGTCATTGAAATATTGGCTTATTGTGTAGCAGCCGTCAAAAAGGGAAATAAGGTGTTGGGAATTGCAAGGAAAGGAATTACAAACAAAACAGAAAACAGCATTGTCCCAACATACAAATCCGTGGCGTGCCAACATCGTGAATATTACGTGTAGATTTGGTCACTGTCTCCAAAATGATATGGTAGAACTGGATAAGGCACAAAGAGGGATAAAAAGGTGACCTCGGATATAAAGCGCCTTCCGTATGAAGGGGCTGAAACAGCTCAGATTCTTAAGCTTTGAAAAGCTGGGGTAAGGGAAGGGACAGAGAAACAAGATGGACACCTATAAAAATCATGAATAATGTGGAAAGAGTGAAATAGGGAGCTTTTGTACTGTCTCATAATGCATGAACTAAGGGTGATGAAATTAGCAGGCATCAGATTTCCTGCAAACAGAAACGAAGTGCTTTTTAAAACAATGTATAATTGACACATTGGGTAAGTCAATAATAGAACCAGATTTGAAAAGGGATTAAAAAAAAAAGATGGAGGATGGGTCCATCGGGGCCTGTTAGTCACAACAGTTTAGGAACAGAACCTACTGCTGATCAGTAGAGCATGATGGGGGATAAACCTGTTTCCTCTTAACCAGCCATTACTTGGCACTGCCAAAGTCAGAGCTAGATAGATCTTAGGTCTTATCCATTATGGCAATTCCTAGGACTCTTGGATGAATTCATGCCCTTGTTGAAGTCTCACAAGCCTTGAATTGCCTTCAAGGTGCCCAGGTCTTCACCCCTTGTATGATGTGGTGTTGAGTTGGAGATTTGGTGTCTACTGTTGCATAAAATTGGGTCACCTTTTATGCTCTGTTGCTTTGCTTTGTGTCTAAAAGCTTATTTAACTTCTCACCATGTACATAATTGGTCCAATACATTGGTCCTACATTTACAACAGTCCAACACTACGGACCTCTATATCATTACTCTGCATTTGTCCTGATATCAGAGAGAGCAGGGCTGGGCTCAGTGCACCCCATACTGTACACTCTGGTATGATGTGTGCTGCAGTATATCGGGACCGTTGGTGAAGTTGCACCAGTTCAGAAGGGGTGTAATAGAAAAGGGCTGTAAGGACAAAACTCTGCTTGTTTAATTGGTTTAAAGTGAGACTGTTATCCCAGTAAAGTCAAAAAAATAAATCCAAGCAAGTGTAAGGAGAATCAGAGCTGAACAGTAAGAAATGATGATTATTAAGTGAAAATCAAGCTATTTAGAAATTCCTAAAGGTGTTGGCACACAGTCGTACATTTAAATGGAAGGCTGCCAAGCGAGAGAACAACTGTGTTTGGTCTTTATGTAAACAGCAATTACTTGACTAAATAATGCAGTAAAGCAATAACCTTCTGTCTTTTTCATAGTTTTCTCTCCTGCCCTCCCCCCCAGCAAATATAAATGCCCTTTACAGAAATATTTTTCTTATCAAACTTTCAGCATACCAGCTACATCTTCTAATGACCAACTACCCACACAGTAAACAAAGGAGTCAGCAACTGGCAAGACCCTTCCAAATCACCTTTTCATTTTCAGTGTAAAAACATGCTACTTAACAGCTGGCCCGAGGTGCAAGGACTCTTTCTCCATGTGTATATAAGTACTTTTGCAACTAGTTCCTCTACCAAACAGGCATCTAGGGAAACGGTGGTGAACAAGATGGGATGAAGTTGATTCTGGCTTCACTTAGGAGCCTGAAATCTCAGATCAAATCAGTAAAAATGGTACCCTCCTATATGAAGGCAAGATAAGGGCTATGATCATCACTGGGGCCAGAGACAGGCATGGATAAACCAGGTGGCCACCCAGGCTCTGGCAGAAAGGGGGCCTGAAAATAGTGCGTTTTTCTCCCGTTGTTTGATTTTATTATTACCATTATCTCTGGTGAAGTGGGGGCCTGATAGTAAAAGTTCATCTGGGACTGCCTGGAGTCTAGGCATTATGGGAGTACTTCTGGCTTTGTGCTGGCATAACGCTAGATTTAAATGACAATATGACAGATTTCTAGTAGTGTAAATGCAGGTCTCTTGATTTTTACCTTGATTGAAGATAGTGGAGTAGAAATGAATAGTTTTAATTGAAGAACATTGGGATTTAACGTGGATAAGCAGCCAGAAGTTGGAGTGCTACAACCCCATATTTCTGCAGTTTAGGAATCTAGTGACAACAAGGGGTCTTATGGGTTTTCCAGGCCCGTACTTGTAGGGAATTGTACCTCTCAGAGCCCCTGTCAGAAGCCAGTTGTCCATTGTGCTGTGAGGTTCTTGTATTAAGAAATAATGAATGGGTACAACTCACCTATCAAAGGAGGCGGACCTCAGCTTCATTGGCTTCGAGCAATTGCTGAACAACCTGCTTTTTCTGCCAGTTGGATCATGTTTGGGGAATATATACTTTTTTCTTTTATCTTTAAAACCTTTATTAGCTTAATGGCAACGAGTGCCAATTGGCAGTCACTAAATTCTGGAGACTGACCATCCACAGGCCCGCAAACTTCTTTCCAGGCAAAATGACTTGCTGGCCCTAATTCCTACTGACCTCACCTAGCAAGGAGGGGAAAGTTCAGGCTCCAGACCATTAGCTCCTCACCCTACTGAATTCAGCAGCATAATCAAGAGTGAAGATGTAGCTTGCCACCCTAAGTAGCCCCATTGATTACTTACCACAGCTGGTACTCGCACAGACCCCCTGTGGCTCATTGTAGCTCCAGCGGCTGGACTATAAATACAGTTGCCAGAATCACGTCTGGCCCCTGAACTGCTCTTTCAGCTCTATCGGTAGAGGCTTTAGACTTTGAGGTTTAGACTGCAAGGTTTATGTTCAATCCTTGTGTGTGACTCTGGCTGGAGCATCATTATGCATGGCTAATTAGGGAAGCAGTGGGGGAGGCCAAACAGTTGTGTTGAGTTAGCCAGCAGCCCACCTGGGAGGCCCTCTGTGCAGCTGCTTGTCTGTTCTGCCTGTGGCTATTTAGCAGTTGACCCCATTGTTTTCAGTTGGGAAGAGCAGGCAGGTGCTTTGTGCGACAAAATGCGTGCACAAATTAAACAATTAGAGCCAGTGCTTAAAGAGAAAAAAAACCCCAAACATGTGTGATTTGTTTGCAGTATAAGCTCAATCCATAGTTTCAAATTTTGGGTTGAGGGTGTAATCACACTTTAATTGAATTATTTAAAGTGTGCAATTTGTCACATGGAGGAGTAATTTTAATTAGGTAATAAATTGCTTTGGTGTCATGTTTAAATCTCATTCAGAGCACTAAATTTCTTATAAATGCCTGTATTGCTCACTGCTACAATATAAGTCTTCAAATCAAGTAATTATTTAAGTGCCTAATTGCTTAATGTGAACTAGAAACAAGAAATTTTCATCAAAATGTCAGTTGAACGGGAATTCAATCCTGATCCTGCACCAACACAATTCCTGCTGAAGGCAATGAGATGCATTTTGGAAGTTATTGGGGGGCAAAGTGGGGAGGAGAGGTGGTAAAGGATATAATGCCCAATGCTGGGGGTTGTCTCTCTGCCTAATCCAGGTACTATATGAAATGTTCTTCTGTATCTTCCACCAAGAGAAGTAATGTCCGATCTTCTGCTTGGATTCAATGGCAGAATTCAATTTTTCTGTTTAAGAAAAGGATCAGAATGGCTAAGACACCTGGGTGCATTTAGTTTGGCAAAACAGAGTTTGAGCTGGGACATGATAGCATTTCTCCAATATTTGAAAAGCTGGCATACTTTTCAAATATTGAGGGACGGCAACTCATCTCCTTTGTCACAGTGGACTGTATGTGAAGCAATGGTTGTAAACTGCAGAAGAGGAAATTAAAAATAAATATCAGTAAAAAAAAAAAAAGAAACAAAAAACCCAAAACACTGCTAAATTGCAAGGTCCACAGAACAAGGGAACAAGCTGTGCGGGGAGTTGTAAAATCTCCTTCATTGGCAGTTTTCAAGAAGAAGCTACATAGGCATTTGTCTGGAATACTATAGGAATAATGGAGTTATAGAGAATTGGCCTGGATATCCCTTGAGGTCACTTCCAACCCTATGATTGAGTTGTTTAAGGGAAAGAGATTCCAAATACTCCATTCTCTCATGTACTCATTTCATGGATTCTTTTTAAGGTCAGAAAGGATACTTAGATGATTTCACCCAACCTCCCAGATATGTAGGCAATAAAATGTCACTGTTTTTCTCCTGTGTTGAGCTCAGTCAATTGTTTTTGACTTTGCAGAGCAGCAACGCGGGAGTGCAGACACATGACCCTGTCAGCTCGTCAGTGCCAAAATAATCTACTGCAACTGACAAAGCTAAAAGCCGGCATAAATGAGACGAGAATCAGGGCCACTCCTCCCCAAACGACAATAGTCTGTTTTTTTACTGCTTATATGCCCCATGTCTACTTCATACCAATTTGGTAAAGTTCTCTTTACAGAAACTCTACAAATTAAATGTAGAGTGAAACCTGCCTTAAGCGACCACCAGGGGATGAAATTGATTGCTCAGGAAAGATCATCTTTAACTAAAAGTCAAACAAATTAGTGTTGGAATCCTTGGGGAATGCTTAAGTGGTCACACAGGGAGAAGTATTGCTCATTGGATAGAGAATATTTTAGTGTTTTAGAACATGCATGAAATCTGAGGGTTTTTTTATTCAGTACCGTTCATTTTAATTCTAGTATGGTTTTTGACAGCAACCAAGTATTGTACAGAGAGTGCAAAACCTACTAATATAATGCAAATGATAGAAGATAGAGGCCCTTCTCACCAGCGTGTTACCTTAGTCTTGTAGACCATTTCTGAAATAATTTAGTGGTGAATTGGTCTGTGCAGAAAGATGCAACTTTTTAGATCTTCTAGGTCAGCACTACTCAAAGCGTGGCCTAGAGTAGGGCTGTCTAGCTGGCCTGTGAGTTGTGTGCAACTAGGCTCTCTCTCTATCCTCCAGCTTCTGGCATCTGCCCCTGCCCCTGGGGGTAGGGCAGTATGGGCAAGGCAGTGAAGCCAATGGGGAGAAGGAGCCTACAAGCAAAGACTTTGAGGAGCCCATGGGATCCTACATGGTTTGGGATCATCTTTCGTAGTGCAGCCAAGGGGAAGGAGGGCTGCTCCATGGCACTGTTGGGTGGGAGGAGAGACGCAGCATGCAGGCCATGCGGCACGTGGCTGGATGCCCTGTGGTCCCTGGCCACTGAAACCTTGGGCATTATCCAAAATTCAAGAGGCAAGAAGGGTTGCCAGTGGACGGTCCAGAACTGCTTTAGGCTTTTCCTGACCAATTGAACTGTGGCCTGGCTGCTTCAGAGCATATCACTCTTTGCTGCATGTGTATTTAATATAAATCCTACTGTTATCCATTTAGGACATGATACCAACAGTAGAGAGGTAGTAACCAAATGAGAGTGCCAAGTTGTACACTGGCTTGGCAGCACGAGAACAGGGGCTGCAGGGATCGATGGGGAGTTTCAGTAGTAAAGATTATCTCGCTCCTTATTTTTAGAGGCATTCAGGTGCCTACTCCTCATTGATTGCAATTGGAGTTAGATGCCTAGACACATCTGCATTAGGGTCTCAGTCTTCCTGGGCTTGTCTGTAAGGTGCAAGGGGGAGCCATATAGGTATAACTGAACTACTTCTACACATACTAACTCGGGGACCAGAAGCACTTCAGCCACATCCAAGCTGATTAGCTTTGCCAACGTATTAGCCTGGGCATAGCACTGTACTAACATGTCTATACTGCTTTCAGTAGCTACTGGAAGAAGCGCTAACTCCCACATCTCTTTACAGGTGGGCTTTGTGCTCCATACAGTCCAGTGTGAGAGACAGCATGTTCATAGCAATGACATAAAGAAATCCCCTGAGTTGGCATGTATCATATTTACACACCCTCTGTACATCTGTTACACAATCTTTATAATGGCAGAAAATAGCACTCTAAGGTGCGCTGTGCAGTTTGTCAGATGTTTGTTGAAGGGTCCACACAAGTACTTGAGAGGGAGAGAGGATTGTCTTTTGTGCCCTGTCTGTAGCAGTTAATGCAATTATAAAAGAGTGTGTGTGTAAAAGTTCATTGGTGATACAAATGACTTGCAATCAGGCATTATCTATGTTAGAAAAGTAAATATTTTTTTTCCTTACCAAAATTACCATGCTCAAAGGTAAGAAATTAATTGCTCTAATTTTATTTACGGGGTGGTTGGTTTGATTTCTCCCCCCCTCCTTCCTTAAAACAAGCAAGATTATTAAAATACATGAACTTAGTGTGTTGGTGATGTCGTAATGACTGACACCTGTCTGCCTTTCTATACTAGACTTTTAAATACCATCTGTGACCCTGATGATAAAATGCGGATTGTTTTATTTGATTTGTTTGGTTCCAATAGAAGATTGAGCTTACTATACAGTCAGAATGCTTGTATCTTTAAGACTTCAGTTGATACAGGCAAACAGTTCCTTCAGGTCTTCAAATTACTATGCTATCAGATATATATAGGGCAAAAATCATGGTAAGAACCTTGTAACTAGGTTGGTGGGGGGGGGTTCCCTGTTGATAATACTAATTCATTGTACATGTATCTGCATAAAACACCTTGAAAGCGAATGTGTAGTTTAGTTTTGCTCAGCAAGTTTTCCTTTTGCTCCCAATCCAAAGAAATAAATGTAATTAAAAGTTTAGTTTGCTTTTTGAATGATTTCTTACCTGAATTGTCATTACTTTTTTTTTTCAGTTTCGACCAATGTGACTTTACATTTAGTAAACAAGGACTTTGGAGAAGGAAAGCAATGTTTTCATGGTGTTTCATTGTTAGCTGTAGTATTTTTCACCTATTTCTGATGAAGTGGTTTTTTTCCAAAGGAAACAACCATGGCATTTTGCAATTATTGTTACACCTTGACCTGCATCTCATGGTTAAAATATTTAAATTAGCCAGGTGTTAGATGCAAGTAAACTTCACTTCACTAAATCAGTTACAGTATAAAACCTTTTTTCACAAAGCCTGGGTAATAAAAATGCTTGAACACTGAGTGCCACTTAAACTGGAATATAAATAACACTTTTAAAATGCCTTGAAAAAATCCAAATGAAACTTAATTTAGTAGTGGTAGTAAAAACTCTTTCCATTAATGTGCCATGTTTCATCTTAGCATCTCAAAGTGCCTTGCAAGCAATGGTTGATTCAATCAAGAAACCTGTTGTTAACTTACTGGATATTGTCATACTTCTTTAAGGTAGATAAATTGGTCTACATAGGGTTTGCAATATCCCAATTAATGGCTAGGTGCTCCAATAGTAATAGCCTTGATTTGCAGAGATATTACATTTCCAGAGCTCCCAGTCATGTAATACTGCATTCCGTTGAAATTGGGGAAAGGTGGCCATTAGTCCATCTCTGGAAACTGATTGAAATAGCTGGTTATAGATTTAGATGCCCAAATTTGGGCAGCCTGGTAGGAAGTATGATGAAAATCTGCTCTACCTTCTAGATGATGTGCCCAAGGTTGCAGATGGAGTAAGAGTTGAGAAATAACTTTGGGGAGCCATGTGCTCCAGTAGTTAGATCAGGAGACTTTCCTTTAGAAAACACATATATGAAACTAACATCCATTTTGCTAGTACTGGTGATGTATCTAAATTTAAAGGTAAGTCACGGTTAAAAGATTGAAGTTGGCTATGGACTCGGACCATAAAGCATGAATTTAAATCCAAAATTCTCTCATACCCAAGGTGGCTTGTGATCCTAGTATTTGGCTCCCCTCCAATCCGTAGGTTTGCATTCTGGTTAAGACTGTGTTTTCTTCTCCTCTAGGTTCAGACAAGTATTTGAGCACTTCATTGCTAAGGCTGTAATTTATCTTATAAAGCAAGTCTACTTTTTTAGCAATCTGTATACAGGTTATCCTGTTGGCTTGGTATGGTTCACGTTAACAATAGTGCTCTAAAAATAAAATGACCTGATTTTATGGTTATACCCCATTTCTATTGCAAAAGGACTGTAAGGTAAAGGCAGTTTTGTGATCTTACTGTCCACCTCTCATGTTATGATACTACCAGCACTTCTTTGTGGGACTGAAAGGGGTTTTTCCCTCCGAGTGCAGATGTGCTTCAGTAATAGAAATTATCCATTAGGAGAAGAATTATGCCTCCCTGTATCCTGAAGGTTTTGCTTTCAATGCTACATGTTGGAGTAGTTCTCCTTCCAGTCATGTTGCAGCAGAAAATCGTACCAGGAAAGGTCAACAATATTATATTGTTTACTTCACCGTGCAATAATTTATAATGCTTAAGACTTCAAGCCCTAAATGCTCTGGATGGAAGCTCCCCATGGGCCCTGAAAGAAGATATTGTTGGGTCATTTATTAGGCTATGCCACCCAACCTTACCCATAATTGTTATGATTTCCTTGGTCTCGACCTTCAGGGCTCTGTAGAAAGGGGCCATTGATTTAGACCTTTTTTGTACTGGAGTTTTACATTCAGGAATTTAACCTTGTACAATGAGAGCCCCTTTGCCCAAAGATGTAGAGGTCAGCTCATCTCTAGGATAAACAGCCTTCTAAACTGAATTATCTGTGAGTTGGAGATTGAATGCTGTAAGGAAGGCTGACTTAGAGCTATTCAATATAGAAAGAAAATAGATAAGAAATGTGAAGTTAACATTACCATGTCAAACAGTTGTAATGGCAAGGCGACTTCCTAATCCCTCCTGGTCATTCAGGTTCCATTCACCACCTGTTCAATTTGCCAGTATGACGTACATAATTCTCATCTATGCCTCAACTGCTATTAAAGTCCAAAAGATATTTTTTTTCTCAATACCAGTTTTGCTTCTCTACTAGCAACTTTTTACAAGGCTAATTCAAAGAACAATTAGCTTCTTTGATTGTGTCCTCCATGCCATCTGCTTCTGGTCCATCCCTTATCACAGTGTATGGCCTTTGGGCATAGCTTCCAACTAAAAGAGCAGCTATTTTCATACCAATATATATATTTGCCTTGTTCGTTTCAGGGGTCAACTTTTTATTTAAGCAAATACATTTCAGTACTGCCTCCTGGTTCCCAGCTCAGTTGTTACATTTTGGCACTATTGACTGGACCGTGGGGGCAGAGCTTCAGCTAACAAAAATTAGCGTAGTTCTATGGACTTAACGGTTTGCACCACCGAGGACCTATTTCATGGTATTTGTGTACATTGTTGTGTGTCACCACTGCACTGACAACCAGCGGCTGCGTTCTGTTCCACAAGTAGCTGCATCTGAGGAGTCTTTGAAGTGCTTCCTTCAGCTCAAGTTCATAACATAATCAGAAATAAAATAGATTGCAGGAATGGGACTTGTTAGTATGGCTCCCTGCTTCTGGATGTCATTTCAGCTGCTCTTTCCAAAAGGCAGGTTCCCAGAAAATATGTCTTTGTCAGGACTCTTCGACAAGGTAGGGTGGGCCTGGTGGATACTTTGAAAAGAAAACTTTGGAAGTTTAAAAGGAAGCCTGGGTGTATCAGTAAGTGGGGAGAATAATAAAGTAGATGCCATTCTCACACCTAAGTCAATGATATAGTGCCTAGGAGACACCACAATATTAACAGCGTTCTTTTTTCCAAAAAGAATGGAAATCACTTAGAAAATGTATCCTACGTAGGCTTAAACCTGCAAGATACTGATTACATCCAGGCATGTCTCAGTATCTTGCAGGATCCAACTGCAAAGTGGCTTTCTAGCAATCAAATGTTGGAGGAGTCACTTTGTCATGCACTGGAATATGGCAGAGGTTTGCTGTCGCCTTCTGTGCCAAATCTGTCTGTAGTTCTGTCATTCTCATCCAGTGCTATGGAGACTGTAAATGATGTTCAAACAATGTATTTCAATAGGATGGAAGACCAAAAAGGAATCCTCGTTTATAAACCTAGACTTTCCCCAGAACTTTATTAGCATTTTGGAGAAGAATGCATGTTTTACTTGTCATTGAGTCACAAAAGTATATTCTGTTGCCTTGGGCGAAACAATGGCTTGCCTTTAGGCCCTACAGCAGTGGTTCTTAAACTCATTAGATTTGAGGTACACCTCAAAAAATGCCAGCTCTTCTGTTGCAAATAAATAAAAGCCCACAACAGATCAGAGTGTTTTGAGCACTATAGATTCCTATTTGACATCTCTGGGTTTATCTTGGGAATCGTGTTTGTACACCTAACCTTGCTACTATTGTGTGGCACCTTTGAGGAACTCAAGGCACCCTGGTTGAGCACCACCACCCTAGAGAGAACTTGGGTCCTGTGCAGTGTCCTGATGGTAGTAACATTTAGGGGCTGTTGGATAAGGAAGGGCAGCAAGTATAAAAAGCGGTATGCTATCTATACATATGCCAAGATGTGGATCGTTGTGGCTCTGCTGGAGTTACATGCATTTAACTCTGGTCAGAATATGTTCTGTAATTAGTAAATGTTTTAGAGCTTCTCAGATTTAAGCTTCCTTTTGTTAAAATGAAGGCTCTTCACTTCTCCCACAACTACATGTAGCCAGTCTCCTGTTCAGTGAATGGGGCCACGAAGAAAACTTGGTATCCTATATGCCTCAGTAGGTCCTGTTTGCATAGGAAAGAGGAAGACCCTCAGCAAGGGGCTAGGGACTGGGCAGGTGAGGGTGCTCAATGGCCATGTAGAAAGGCTCCAAGCAGATATTGCCAAAGGAAGCAGCAGTTTTTGACTTGAAGCACGCCACTGCAAATGGGGAAACTCTGGGTTTCCTGACTTGTAAAGTGTGACCTAAGTGTTGTCCTGGAGCCCAGGCAGTAGCAAGGACCTGACTCTGTGGGGCAACCAGCAGCCTGGTTCACCCAATGAACTGAATCAGCTGTGCCAGGATACATCCTGGCATAGCTGGTCTGCCTCTGCAAGTGGGGAGATTTGGGCAGATGCTCCTGAGGAGTCAAGGGCCTGATCCTGAATGCCTAAGGCAGCTGGAGAGCATGAGCAGCTCTGGGATGTTTAATCTTTCCCACCCTTAAACAAAAAGACGTCTGCTGCAGCGTGCAAAATAGTGGTACAAACTTACACTAGCTTTTGTCACAGCAACATATTTGGGCATTTGTGTCTCATTAAAGAGCATGGATGTCAGTTTGCTTTTGCTTTGTCTTACCATAAAAATGTTCATGGTGGCACAAAGGTGACATCTTTTTGCAGCCAGAGTTTTATGAAGAAATGGGATAAAATCTTTGATCTTTCCTCCCAGTAGATGGAGCACCTTATGGGGTGGGCACTCTACCTGGAGTGGGTACTCTACCTGTTCTGCCCTGTGGAAAAATGTTTTTACCACCACGTTTCCTCAGTGTTTTTGGATTTGAGGCACCCTTTAGAAAATGCCAGATCTTAGTTTTCATGGTATTTTGACTGCAGAAAAATAGAGCAATTCTTCTGTTGCGAAGAACTCATAAAGACCACAGTAGGTCAAAATGTGTTTTAACACCTTGAATTCCTATTTTAAATTTCTTGAATTTCTTGTACGAGTGATATGTGCACCTAGCAGTCCTAGCATTGTGTGACACCCAGGAGCACCCTTGAAAGGGTCTTAGGACACCCCAAGGTGCTATGGCATACCTTGGTTGAGAATCACTGCAGTGTTCCCACCTGCCCTGCTCAGCAGATAGTGAGCCAGAGCAATTTTCCCTCTTTTTTTCAACACCCCTGCTTTTCATTGCCTCCCATTTAATTCTTGGGGAATCTTCCCATAAATAAATATAGTGCTGAAACAAGTACTCATTTCTGAATGAAAATTCAAGCTTTCAGTTCTTTTCAATCTTAACTTAATATGGCCTCGCTGGAGCAGACCCAATCAGTAACTCGGGAAAGCCAAAGAAGCAAGCAAGCAACATGGGGTGTGAGGCCTTTACCAACCAAGTCACCTATGATCTCACCAGTGGCTTGCGAGTCAGTGATAGGACTAGCAATTCCTGGGTCTCAGCCATGTACTCAGTGCAACAGACCTCCTTGCCTCATGTCTAAAGTACAGTCTAAGGTAGGAGTATTCAACTTCCAGCCCCTGGGCCAAATGCAGTCTGTGGAGCCACGACATCTTCCCCATGGGTTGGGGAATTTGGTGGTGAGAGAGCTGTGGCAGTTAATATGGCCACCGTCTCCTACTGCCAGATTCCCATTCCCAAGCCCCATGGAGTGAGTTGAAGCTGAGCTAGGCTCCCTCCCTTCCACACAGCTGGGTTGGGGCTGGGCTGTGCCCGCCTCCTCATCATGGGGCCAGATTGGGGCTGTGTCAAGCCTCCTTTCCCCACCCTGCAGGGCCAGGCTGAGGCCAGGTCAAGCCCCTTTCCCCCACAACGGGGCTAAGTCAAAACCCTTTTCCCCATGTGTCTGCTCTTCCCCCTGCCTTGCTTCCCATGGCTAGATGGAGCCCCGCTGTACCCACTCCAGATGCTGCTGGATTGGGACCATCTGCCAGATCCATTCCATAGATAGGCCAAGCACAGTTCATGTGGCCCACCAGGCAAAAAAGGTTGGGCACCATTGATCTAAAGGATTCCCAGCATTCACGTTTTTCATTTGCAAGAAAGCTTTATATTTATTTCCTTTAAGGACAAGCTCTTTGAATTCATGTGAAATATCTCTAGTGATCTTTGGACCACATGGGAAATTTTGTGGACTAACCTAATAGGGTCTTTGACCCGCAGTTGAGCAGTTCACATTTTGCCCAGCAGGGAGAATGCATTCCAGTTCTTTACTATCACATTTAAAGGCGGTAATAGAATGGTTAAATTCCCTGCTGTTGGCTAACTGTACTCCTCCATTACACGGAACCTTTGTCCTCCCATAATTAATTATGAATGAGAAAAGTAGAGCTGCTCCTTTGTTGTTTTAATGAATTAATCCTTCACAAAAATCATTGCCATGACATAACAACAAAAGGACAGTTGTTCATTGTTCTCATCAACGCATAGTCTATGGTGTATAAACAGTCTAATATAGGAATCCTTTTGTCTTTCTTGTCCGGGAACGTGTTTTATTGCAGAGATGTCACAGGAGCACTATAAGACCCTCAACTGCTGTACAGCAAGATAAGAGAGACTAGATCGTTATAACAAAAAACTACAAAAGGAGGAGTCCAGTACTTTAGTGGTAATTCCAAATGTAAAAATCAAAGGAACAGTCCTATTAGATGGATTCTTCCTCAGACTTGGGAAAAAAAAGTGTTACTCTACTTAATCTAGTCACTTGAAACATGGCTTAGATAAATCTATTTGACTAAATGAAGAAAGTCAATCTCAGTTTGATTGTTCATCCATGGTGTAGGAAAGGAATCTATTATGTCACAAGATTGAGTAACTCACGGCTGAGCTTTGTAAGATTAATGGGCCCCGTGTAAATGTATATTTAATAGGGTTGTGCTGAACAGCCCAAATGTAGCCCGAAATATTTTGCATTCTGCTAACTCTGAATAAGTCTGAATTTGTATCCGATTTACATTTTTCATGAGCGTCTTAATAGTTTATGTGAACTAATCTGATGGTCAGTGATTAGTAGGCAATTGAAAAACTTCCATCACATCTGGCATGCTTTCAAGTAAAGGAAGCAAAACCTTGAAGAGCTTATTTTGGGGCTGAAATACCACCTTATAGAAGCAGATCAAATTTTACCAACTACTTTTTAAGTAAGTGTTTTGTTTAATGGAACATTTAAAATTATTTGTGGTATTACCAAATATTTTATTTTTTCATTCATGTTTCTGTGACATTTCCATCCAATCTATCAATTTTCTGAAAACCCATGCTTTAAGAAATTGCCTTTTTAGTAATTCAGTGTGTTATGGAAAGTTTGATGTGAAAAAATTGTAGCAAAATGAAATATTTCAAACCTTCTAAAATGAAAACAAAGTCAAAATCTTTGGTTTAACCAACTTTCTTCTTTTTCTGTCACCTCACCTTGCCCTTTTGAGATGACATTTTGCACAGGGGTTGGGACAATTTTAAATGCATTTCAGCAGTACTTGAACGAAACAGTTGTTGAACTAGAACCATGAAGTAACCCCTGCAAATGGCATCGCCTATTTAACAGTGTACTAAGCAAAATACCAGGCAAAATTTATGCAAAATATGAAACCTTTCCAAAGGATGTTAAGTCTTCCTCATTAGTGTCAGAATGGGAGCCTGTCATTTATTTGACTTGCAAGCTCTTTTGCCAGTGATGCAAAATATCCCTTCCCGCACCACTTTTTTTTTTTTATGTACTTGTGACCTCATTTCCTTTTACGTGTGTAGAATGCCCAAGTCTGTGTTGCCATGCAAATTGAGGTTGAAGTGATGCGTTTCATGATTTGCTACTGCTTGTAAATGCTCTTCATTATTGATAATTTTGCAGTTCTTAGTTGTATATCGACTTTGTGAATTTAGATGTTGCTGATTCTGTCAACTCCAAATTGAGGATGAGGGTGAAAAAAGCCTATTCCTATTACTGGAATCAGTAATAAGAAAAGCTCAATGTATTGTAACCAAAGAAAAGCAAAAAAAAATAAAAAGAGTAAAACCTCGCATAGCTTCTTCCCCTCGAGATATTATTGTCATATTTATACTACTGTAGCACCAAGAAACCTTAACCATTCAAATGTCAGTCTTGTAATAGTCATTGCGTGTATACTTAAAAAGACAAAGTCCCTTTTACAGTTTCAGTAGTCAAGACAGACAAAGGGAGGTGAAGAGAAAAATAACTGAGGCTCATAGACTGATGGTAGCTACACAGAGCAAAGCAACCCCATGTGGAGATGTTTGAACTCCCTCTGGATGTACTTGCTCCAGAAACAAAAATAGTATAACTGTATTGGGGTGGTACTGCAGATGGGCTAATTATTGCTGCTGAGAAGCAGGTCTTCTTAACCTAGAGGCAGCACTTTACTAGTGAGTCTATGCTACTTTTGGCTCCAAATCTAATTCATGCAAAGCTAGCTTGTCTTTGTCTGTATAACACTGAAAGGATCTACAGTGGGGGTTGAGGGGGGCAATTATTTTGGGCGGAGTGCCGCTTACTGACTTTTGGAAAGCCATGGAGGGCCGCATGATAGGCAGCCAGGGGCAGATAAATATTAATTTTCCAAATTTTGGGGGGGCCCCACGGACGGGATAGAATGGCCTGGAGGGCCGCATCTGGCCCCTGGGCCACATTTTGCCCATCCCTGATCTACAGGAAGAAGTTTGCAGTAAAGTCACTGGTTGAATCCATATCTTTCAAGGCCCATTTCAGTGCCTTCATCTCAAGGCCATTTTTCCACTCTACATGTGGCAATGTAGCAAACTGTGGCAGACATTCTGAGTAAGGCAAGGCTGTACATGGAGCCTGTTGAAACACCTATGAGGCACCAGCATTGCACATATTTTCTTTTCCTCTGTGAAATATGTCAGTATTGACAGTTGCATTGCCTTTTACATGATGCTGAACTTCAGCTGCAATGATCAAACAAATCTAGAAAAGATGAATGTAAAGTACTATAGATAACTCATTCAAGGATAGATCCATGTGTCAACTGGTGGCAGCAGTGGCTGTCCCTCAATATGAGGACGACAGCCGTCCAGCACATGTATTTCCATTCAGGACATGATGTTGAATGTACACTTGGAACATCCTGAGATGGCATTTGCTCTTATATGCCCTCTACCCACCTTTTAAAGCTACTTTGAACTACCATGTAGGTCTTTTGTAGCAGGACGGGTGATGGTTATCACTTCATAACAAAATGTTTTTTGTTACAACCATAGGAATCTGTTTGTGACTGCTACAGGTCAGGCAAATACATTTCTGCTACTGTTGAAGCACTGGTTATGACTACTGGTTTTTTGGCATTATTGGTCCTTTGCACCAATGGTGATGATTTTGCAGCAGATTCCCTCTGTCCCTGTCTCTTCACATCCAGTTAATCTAGAAACTTTAGTTTCTTGAACATTTTTAATTTTTCCCATTGTGTATTCTCTCCCGAGAGATCAGAGGCATAACAAAGCCAAAAACTGATGTCTGGGTGATGCATCAGGGGCAGTTGTCACACACACAGGGGCCTCCAGGCCACCAGCATGATTGTTTGGCTGCAGCATCAGACATTTTATTTTGTGCCCTCCTCAAATTGGCACCCAGGGCACTTGACTCATCCTAGTTACACCACTGAGAAATCAATTTACTTGTTTACCAGCTCTCTCACCAGAGATCAGTTGCCTAGGTCTCATCTGTGTAGACATTACTTTGTAACAACTATATCCTTATCACCTAATCTGTTTTTGTATTTTATCTTGCCCTATCATATCCGCGTGTGATCTTATATGTTTCAAGAAGGAGACCAGAGAGCAGTGATGTAGTGAGGTGTAAAAACATCAGTCTAGTGGCTGAACTTGGGAAAGGCAGAAGGCGAGTACTTGAAGAACCAGCAGAGAGGAGAGGGTTATAGTAACGAAGGCAAGGGGTGAGTGGAACATGAACAAAATTGGAGATAAAAGAAGACTCTCAGGGGCTTTTTTGTTCTGTTTTGTTGTTTAATTTCTTCTCACATCAAAGGAGACCCAAAAGGGAGTTAGAAGCACAAAGAAGAGGTTTGACCATAAAGGACTGATCTCAAGAGGTTTTCTATGTATGACGTTGCTGTTGAACTACCCTGAGGTTGCATCTACAGGTGAAATTAATGTGATGCGATAAATTCCAGCACATATTGAGCCAGGTTGGAGGAGTCCCAGCTTGCAAGGGGCCTGGGAGATAAGCCTAAAAGACTGGGGCTGCTCCTATCAGGCTCAACATGCTGTGGAGGGACTGGCTGGAGCGTAAGGTGCTCCTGGGTGAAGCTAGCTGTCAGACAGCACCCTCATGCCCCACCTAGTCCTGTCACAGTCTACACGTGTGTTGTTGCACACTAAAGAGCACTGTTGTAGGGTAGTATTTACATTTACAAGTACTAACCTACAGCAGAGTTAATTAGTTTACTGTGGCCCATAGGGCCATACATATGTAGACCTGAGACTTTACTGCAGAACTAAATAGGCAGCTCCACAGTAAATGTGCTGTGTAGACGTACCCTGTAGGTGTAAATTAGAACTTTACGGAAGGTCATGGCGAGTCATTTGCAGGTGCATCTTTATTAAATCTCTTTGGATATACAGAAAAGTTTGTCTGTTGCTTGAAGGGAATTATGAGTACAGGCAGGGGGATCCTACAGAAAAGCTGAGAAAACAGCCAAACTTAGAAAGAAAATTTAACCTCAAGTCACAGGATGATCCGGGATTTTGTAAAATGGGGTGTGAGAGCAGCCCTTAGCAGAACAGGGGTGGCTGCACCCCCTGCCCCTAGCTTCCCCCTGCCTTAGATGGAACTATCTCACAGTTCAGGACTCTCCCCCAGTCAGTTATTAATCTTTCCTCCCCCAGCTCAGTACCATCCCCACTTCCCCTCTATGCTCTGAGACGCATCCCGTTTTTCATACCTTCTTTCTTCCCCCCATGTCTGTCACTGTCCCCACTGTTCCCAGCTACAATGGAGGGGAAGGGGCAGTGGAGAGGCAACAGACCTGCTCCTGCCTCACTCCACCTGAGCTGCCCAGGGATCCTGAATTGGCTGCAGACAGCAATGGTGGGTGGGCTTCCCTCTTTGTACCTGTGCCTGAGCTGGTAGGGCATACCCATGGGGACCAAGACTGACAGGAGGAAACTGCCTGTCACTGCTGATATCCCCAGCTAAGCCCGGTTCCCCAAGTAGCCATCTGGAGCAGGGCAGGATTAGCTGTGGAGACCTCATGCTCCTCAGTTAGCAGGGACAGTGGGCACAACAGCAGTGGCAGGCAGGAGAGGTATTAAATGGAAAGTGATGGGATGTGCCATGGAGGGGATAGGTGAGGGAGGACTCTTACTTCAGAAACTTAGACAGACTTTTCCTTCTGAGGTGTCCTCTGAAAGTATGTGTGTATGTCTGTGTGTGCACAGGGCGGGGTATCTGTGCCACTGCATCTATTTTAAACATGCCTAAAGTCAATAGACTTATCCCTGCAGCAAAGGTTTGGGCAGGGTAAATTAGCTGTCTAGGAGCCCTTTGCTACCATAGCTAGATGGTCACAGTGTTATCCAACCTCCAGTTTTCTCATTACAAGGAAAATTGTAATAAAGTTTATATTATACACTATGCAATAAATATACAATCTATTTTTTTTTCTTCTTACAAGGGTTACCAATAGACCTGAATATCAGAAAAGCTAGATTAGCTGACTTTACCTCCTTCTTTCATCAGTCCCATGGGACACCCATGCCCGCTACAGGACAGGGAGGTCGGGGTGAGGGAGATCCGCTGCCCTCCATAAATGCTGACCTCGTGAAGGAACATCTCGAGAACCTGGATATCTTCAAGTCAGCTAGCCTTGACGATCTACACCCCAGGGTATCCAAGGAGCTGGCAAGCATCATTGCCCAGCCCCTGGCATGGATCTTTGAAAACTCCTGGTGCTCCTTTTGCTCTTGACAGCACAGCTCTGGTGTAGTGCCCGAAGACTGGAAGAAGACCAATGTGGTGCCGATCTTCAAAAAAGGAGGGAAAGTGGATCCAGCTAACTATAGGCCCATCAGCCTGACTTCTATCCTGGGGAAGACCTTAGAAAAGTTTATTAAAGAGGCTATCCTTAATGGACTGGCTGATGCCAACATCCTGAGGGATAGCCAGCATGGGTTTGTTGTGGGTAGGTTTTGCTTGACTAATCTCATTTCCGTCTTTGACCAGATGACCGATCACCTGGACAAGGGAAAAGAGATTGATGTCATATATCTTGACTTCAAAAAAGCCTTGGATCTGGTATCCCATGATCACCTCTTGGCAAAACTGGCCAATTGTGGCCTTGGGTCCACTACGATCTGCTGGCTGGGAAGTTGGCTCCATGGTCGGACCCATGGGGTAGTAATTGATGGCAGTCACTCATCATGGTGTCCTGTCACCAGTGGGGTCCCCCAAGGCTCTCTCCTTGTACCATATTGTTCAACGTCTTCATTAGTGATGTGGAGATT
>NW_017728906.1:195023750-195035639 GCF_001723895.1 Crocodylus porosus
GGTCATAAACTACTACAAGACCATTTCAGGCTGGACATAAGGAAGAATTTCTTTACTGTCCAAGCCCCCAAGGTCTGGAACAGCCCGCCATTGGAGGTGGTTCAAGCACCTACGTTGAACACCTTCAAGAGCAAATTGGGTGCTTATCTTGCTGGGATCCTATGACCCCAGCTTTCTTCCTGCACTTTGGGCAGGTGGCTGGACTCGATGATCTTCTGAAGTCCCTTCCAGCCCAAATGTCTATGAAATCTATGAAATTGAATTCACCATATGGCTTAGGCTGGGTAAGATAACTAGTAGGGTCAATGTGCTTGACTTTAGGAACACTAACTTCAGTGTGCTTAGGAGTCTAGTCAATGAAGCACTGCAGGATAAGAGTATTGGTGAGATGGAGTCCAGGAAAGGTGGTCATTCCTAAAGGAAGTGATCCTTTGGGCACAGAGGGGGAATATCCCAGTATGAGGGAAAAGGAGCCAAAAAACTTCCTTGGCTAAACAGGGGAGCCTAAATACAAAAAAGAAGAGAGAGAGGTGGTGGAAGCGGGGGGAAGCTACCAAGGAATACACATACTTGGCCTGAATTTGGAGGGAGGCAGTTAATAAAGCCAAAGCAACTATAGAGCTGAAGCTGGCAACACAAATTAAAGATAACAAAAAGTCTTTTTTAGGTATGTAGGGAGTAATAGGAAGGCACAGGGCAGCATAGGACCCCTACTGAACAAGGAGGAGCACTTAGTGACAGAGAGGGGGGACAAGGCTGACCTATTCAATAAGTTTTTTGCCTTGCTGTTTTTGAACAAGGATCAAGGTAAGTCTCCTAATGGGTTCTTAGATGGGCATCAGAGGGACACCAGCCCATCAAGTGTTGATGCTGACTTAGTGCAGAGTCACTTGGATGGACTGGATGTGTTCAAGTCAGCAGGCCTGGATGAGCTGCGTTTGAGGATACTGAAGGCATTGGCCAGTGTCATAGCAGAACCACTGTTTGAGCACTCGTGGCACTTAGGTCAGGTCCCAGAGGACTGGAAAAAGGCCAGTTTGGTCCCTATTTTCAAGAAGGGAAGGAAGGAGGATCTGAGTAATTATAGGCCAGTCAGTCTCACCTCTATCCTTGGAAAGCTCTTTGAAAAGATTATGAAGGATCATATTTGTGGGAGTCCAGTGGGAAAAATAATGCAGCAGGGAAACCAGCATGGATTCATAGGTAGATCAGGCCTGACCAATTTGGCTTCATTTTATGACAGGACCACAAAATGCTTAGATGCAAGAGTAGAGGTGGAAATAATTTTCTTGGATTTTAGGAAGGCCTTTGATATGGTATCTTATCCTATTCTCATAAATAAATGAAGAGTCTGTGACAAATATTTACATGGTCTGATGGGTGGAAAATTGGCTTAGCAGTCATGCCCACAGAGAGGTAGTAGATGGGTTGGTATCGATCTGGAAGAATGTAGATAGTAGGTTCCCACAGGGTTCGGTCCTTGGACCTGTACTCTTCAATATCTTCATCAGTGACTTGGATGTGGGTGTGAAGTGTACTCTGTCCAAGTTTGCAGATGAAACTAAATTGTGGGGTGAAGCACGCACTCTGGAGAGTAGGGAACGATTGCAGGCAGACCTGGACAGGCTAGAAAAGTGGGACACGATAGGATGCAGTACAAGGACAAGTGCAGAGTGCTGCACCTAGGGCACAAAAATATCCAGCACACCGACTGGCTGGGAAGCGACCCTCTCAGCAACACAAAAGCGGAAAGGGATCTTGGAGTCACAGGATGAACATGAGTCATCAGTGTAATGAAATCATCAGCAAAGCTAACATGACTTTATCATGCATCAGCAGATGCACGACAAATAGATCCAAGGATGTGATACTTCTCCTCTATGTGGCATTGGTCAGACTGCAGGTGGAGTACCGTATCCAGTTTTGGGTGCTGTACTTCAAGAAGGATGCTGATAGACTAGAGAGGGTCTAGAGGAGGCCGCTGGTATGGTCAGGGACTTACAGGACAATCCCTATGAGGAGAGACTGAGGGACCTGGACCTCTTCAGCCTCCACAAGAGAAAGCTGAGAGGTGATCTTGTGGACACCTAAAAATTCACTATGGGGCACAGCAAAAGATAGGAGATGCTCTGTTTACCAGGACACCTCTTGGGGTAACAAGGAACAGTGGTCACAAACTGACAGAGGGCAAATTTAGGCTGGATATCAGGAAAAACTTCTTCACAGTAAGAGTGACCAGAATTTGGAATGGGCTTTCAAGGGAGGTGGTGCTGTCCCCTATGCTGGGGGTGTTTCAGAGACCCCATCTGACCCCAGCACTCTTTCCTGCCTGTGCAGGGGGTAGGACTTGATGATCCGTTGAGGTCTCTTCTGACCCTAGCATCTATGAATCTATGAACCTCATCAATATCACAGAGAGCACCTGTCACTGAAATACATAGAAACAATATTAATTTCAGCTTAGGAGAAACATTTTCCCTCCCATTACTAAGCAATTTTCAAGGCAAACCAATTTTGTGAGTCAAAATTATAGTGTGTGGACTAAAATGGGACATATGATGGAACTTTAAATCAGGGTGACTTAACTCTGGAAATGGTAGTGCTTCTCTATAATTAACCCTGAGGAACAGGAGTCCTCTTAATACCAACTCTTCTACACCTCAAGTTCTTGCTGACTATTCCAAGAAGTTTGAACTTATATGAACTTCTTCCATGAGCCTCCTTTGCCTCTAGCTCATTTATCTTATCTTCTATTTCTGGCCCCTTTCTTCGACCCCATCTGAGCTAAGATTTCATAGATTTCATAGACATTAGGGCTGTAAGGGACCTCAGAAGATCATCAAGTCCAGCCCCCCACCCGAAGGGCAGGAAGTCAGCTGGGGTCATAGGATCCCAGCAAGATAAGCATCCAGTGTACTCTTGAAGGTGTTCAATGTAGGTGCTTGATCCACCTCTGATGGCAGGCTGTACCAGACCTTGGGGGCTCGGACAGTAAAGAAATTCTTCCTTATGTCCAGCCTGAAACGGTCTTGCGGTAGTTTATAACCATTTGACCTAGTCATCCCTTGGGGCGGTCTGGTGAACAAAAGGTCCCCCAGATACTGGTGGTCACCCCTGATAAACTTATAGGTCCTCGTTGGGTTATTTTTTTGCCACCAGTTTAAGTAGAAGAAAAATTCCATAGTGATCAGTATTTTCAAAAGTAAGCTCTAATATTCAGTGCCTCAAGGGCTGTGTGCTCTGCTTGAGACTTCATGGGCCTAATTTTCAGAGATACCTGAGGACCCATAATTCCACTGGAAGTCAGAAGATTCAAATGGTCTGCATCTCACCTGCAGTGTTTCCGGCTGAATATCCCCACCAAAGTGGAGGCACATTGAGTGAGTGCTTTTTTAAACATGTCTGTTGTCTGAATGAAACTTAGAACAATAGTGCATTTTCATCAGTGACTACTAAGTGAGTTTGGTTTTGGAGATGCCTGCATTTGTTAGATCTGCAGGCTCATGGTTCTAGTCCTCCCATTACTCTATTCTTGAGAAGAATAGCGCATGTGCTCTTTGTAGTGTCAATGTGAGATTTATAATGCCTTTAACTGTTCATTTCCTTATTATTTTGTGCACAGGTTCAGTAACTGATGTGAGAATAACAACACTACAGTTTCCTTAGCAACCTTAACTAGTTTTCAAAACAATGATTATTTTTCATGTTTTGGAATAAGCATTGATTTGCAGGTTCTGGAAGGAAAAGGCAACTATCTTCTAGGAAACGATTGGCAGTGATGAAGGTTGCAAATCAACCCTCTAGTCATGTCTGTGGTATGAGATTTAAAGACCAGCAACTTTAAGCAAAATGAATTCAAGACTGTCAACTTTTTATTCTGTTATTCCCTAAAGTGCAAAAAACCCCACTCAGTTCTGAACACGAGATCCTGGTCTCCTCTGATTAAAAAACAAAACAAATTAATTTTGGGATATCAATAAGTAACACAACATCCACATTTTTCCTTGATTAAAATGAAATGCCAGTAATATATAGATATATAGTGGCGTTTCATTTTAATTATGGAAAAATGTGGATTTTGTATTTTAAAAAAAAAAAAAAAAAAAAGGAACCCAAAATTGGGGAATTTTTTAATCTGAGAAAACCAGGATCCCTGCTGAACCCATATTGATCCAGGCTGTTCTGAAATTTTTTCCATGTTGCTAACAAGATCTAGAAATCTGGGTTTTATTATGGCTAACAACTCAGTAATCCCTAAAAGCAATTATGTTGGTAATTCGGGTTTCTATCCTCTTCCCATATAAACAAGCTGATTCCACTTGCTGATGGGATCAGGTTGGAGTTAATCTTTTGAACTTTTAGAGTACATTAAAATGTGTTGCCTAGAAAGGTAAAGGGCATATTAGCTAAAATAGAGATTCAAAATGCATACCAGCAGGACTGATGTATTGTGGTACCTCTGATAGAATTAGTTAACCATTATGTCCATTAAGAGTAATGCCTCTAGTAACTATCATTTAGATATATTTTGGGTGTACACATGTGCTTTAATGCATAGTAGCCTATTTTACTGTGCATTTAAAGTATCACATAAAAAAGTGTTATCACATTAATGCACAGTAAAATAAATTACTGCACATTAAGCGACACTTAAAAACCATGCACGTTCATTACTATGCATTAAGGCAGCCTGATGCGCATTTGTTTAGCTCACATTTTGGTACTAATTTTAATGCACATTAGGAAATGTACCCTAATGCATGTGTAGACATAAACTTTGATACCAGAAGTAACCTAAAAGTAGCATCAAGAACATTTTGGGCCACTTCAAAGTAATTTACCAATGAGGTGTTTCCTCCTTTCTGATCTCATCAAGAGTTTCCTCGGTTACCTGACACACACTATAGAATAAAGATAGTTATGAAACTCTATTGGTCATAGATTGAAGTCATTCCACTACCTCCTCTTCTTCACCAGCAGGTTTAACCTATGCTTGTTGTTAGGAGGTACAGTTCTTAATTTGTTAACTGTTTTTCATGAAAAGTAGCTTATGAAGTAATAAAAAATAGTAGAAGGAGGAAAAAAAACAAAACATTGGTACTGACCAAGAAACCTGAGATCTGAATAAAATGAAGAATCTCTAAAACTGTTAAATACAGGAGGCTGCAATGGCATGATTTACCTGATATGTGTCACGGTGATTAGCAGAGTCTAAATTGCTAAACAAGTAGAAAGTTGAAGTTTGAAATGAGCTGTGGGGTTTATAAAGTGAATAGATAGAAGGTTGCTTTATGTCAAGAGTTGTAAAGGAAAAAGATCTTGTGTGGACAGGCAGACAGCTGTGAGGACTCAGTAAGACCCCAGTGACTCTTTTGAGACTGTTGAAAGGTGCTTACAGTAATCCCATGGCTATCAAAGGACCATCTCCCCAGTTCACTAGCTATCAGAACAAGGCATGGCAGGCAAGGCAGGACAGGGTGCCAAAGAGGGAAGCAGACCATCAGGGACATCGTCCTATTGAAGAGGCTTTAGGTCTGCTCCTCATGTCACTCAGTGCCTTATTCTGACATAAGGTTTCCTGAAATGCTCCTATTTTAAAGGGCGCCCTGGCTTAGGAGAGGAGAGCTGTATCCTTGGAAAGGTCGTCTTGGACTCATTTGTTTCTGCCATCTCAGCTTTATGACAATAAACATTGCTGACTTGATTCATAGATTTGTGCAAACAAATGCATCACCAAAGTCTGAAAGGAGAATCTCCAACATTTGACTAATGGCTTCAGGAAACAATTCATTGTTATCATTTGGAGGGCAAAATAATGACAGCCTAAGAAAACAGAGAGTATTTTGGGCATGTCGGGGCTTAGGCTAGCATGCATAGAATGCTATTCATATACTCCTAAGGGCAAGCATACAGACACTCCCTGCACTCAGTAAAAGGACACTGGTCTTGTTAGGAATGGCACTGCTTGGATTCCTTCCCCAGTGTCTTTGTCAAAGAAGTTACAATGCATAACTCCCTATGCAACCATCTGGCCTTATGTGTCCTCCCTCTGCCTCTGTCCATTTATTTTACTCATGTCTCAATCCTGACATCTCAGTAGCCTCAGTATAAAAGTGAATCTGGCCTTAATATTATGAACAGTTAAGGATGTAAAGCAACTAACTCATTTTTCAGTGCCATGAAATAGATAACAATAAACAACTACAAAACTTGCCAGAATGCCTTAAGAATCTGGTATTCCTACCTGAGTAACCATTTGGGTGTCTGCTCTGCTTTTTCTTGGTCACTGGATTGGTTCTAAGACATTTTACCTTGAAAATGCAGCGCAGGGGACAGGGAGCATAGTTCAACTTTTGCTTACTTGTTCTTACTACTTTATTTCAGTGAGGGTTTTTTTCTAGAAGGGTAATGAAATGGTGCTTGATGGGGGGGAAAAAAGAAAAAGATCAGTGTTTCTTAATTCTTTGGGTGAACCATAATCACTTGAGGTTTAAGAGAAACAAAGACTAAGAGATTAGGAAAATTATAGGGCTGACTGTATGTGCTCTGAAATTGAGGAAAGAGGTAATAGATTTGTGTTTTCAAGGCTTTCTTGCACTTCAAAGTCACTGTTGCATTCTCTAATCACACATAATAAACAAGTAGTAGAATAGCCCAGCATGTGAAATTCTGAGTACTAGTACTATATAGCAATGTTTATAAAGAGACTCTTTAGCAATGGGAAAAGCAATTAAGAAAGGCATCAGTGAAGCTACAGTTTTAGCATATGGCTCAACATGGGGAGTTGAGGGGGGAGTTAAACCACTAGGGGGCAGTTAAAATTATTCTAATATGATTAAACATGAATCGTTTAATTTCTTTCTTCAAAATTGCCTTTTTAGGTACTGGAGGAAAGTGGCATAAACTACTAACCCCCAATTCTCTACTGCTCTTCATTTGTCTAGTCTTTCACCCCTGTGCCAAACAGGTGCAAAACAGTACCACCCCATGAGAATGGACAATTCTGATTTGGTGGCTGACTTTCCTCAGCTGTAAATGACTAATCAAGATGCAAAGCAGCAGAGTTGCATGCAATATATTCTGTTACGGTGCTTGTCTAAGTGCTGGGAACATTTTGTGTTACATAGGTAATCTCTATAAACTATTTAACTAATGTCAGTGGTAACACTTCATTATGTTGTCTGTGAGAAAATGATTAATGCTGACCTACTAGCCATCACTGTCTCCAGGCTCTAGCATAAAAAACATGAAACCATTAGGGATATTTTATGCAGCTAACACCACCCTAAGGAATGACTCTCCACCCTATTATGCCTATTGCGCAATGCAGCTCTGTTGGAGAGTGGGGAATCAAGGCTTTAAATGGTACAAAATTCTCCTCTCATTGTGGAGGCTTTATTTTTGCTCAGTACTTATACATCTTCCAGGATAGCTGACCTGCTGGCGAGGGCTTTTAACAAGGTGCATCTTGGGATCTGTGTGCTGTCAGGAATGCAAGCCGGGAGACAGTCAAGCAGATGTTAGATGTTGGCAGTCAAGGACATAGGTTGAGAGACCGGAATGACGTCGGGGTGGCAGGGAACTGAGGGTTACCAGTGTGGGACTGAAATGTCTATACACAAATGCTAGGTGTATGGGGAATAAGAAGGAGGAACTGGCACTCCTGCTAGTAAATAGGGAATATAATCTTGTTGGAATAATGGAGATGTAGTGGGATGCGACGCATGACTGGGCTGCATGCATAAAGGACTACAGACTGCACAGAAGGGATTGGGTAGGGAAGAAGGGAGGAGGTGTAGCTCTATGTAAAGGAGAAGTATACCTCCTCAGAGATCCAAATTGGTTTGAGAGAAGGGTGACTCGAGACCCTGCGGGTCAAGATATGGGGGGAGAGGGAGAAGGGGCTTGGTGGTAGGCATCTACTACAGACCACCATGCCAGGAGGAAGAGCTGGATCTGGAATTTTCCAGAGAACTGATGGAGGCTGAACATCAAGGAACATAGTTGTCATGGGTGACCTCAGTTACCCTGCCATATGCTGGGAGGAGCACTTGACTAGATCTGACTGGTCGTGTAGGTTTTTGACCTATGTGGACAAACTTTATTCACTACAGGAAGTGAAGTAGCTGACCAGGAGGTAGACTTCGTTGTATTTGGTTCTAGCCAAAGGGGGGATGACCTGGTAGGAGATCTGGGGATTGACGGTAATCTGGGAGATAGTGATCATGAGGTGATAGAATTCACAGTTAGTCATACAGCAGGGAAGTCAGCTAGTAGGGCAGAGGTGCTTGACTTCAGGAAGGCTGAATTCAATGAACTTAAGAAAATAGTGAGAGAGACCCTATGGGAAAAGGGAATTCAGGAAGGGTGGTTGTTCCCCGAAGAAACAATCCTCAGAGAATGGAAAAGATCTATTCCTATATGCAGGACAGGTGGGAAAGGGGCTGGGAAGAGGATGCAAGGAGTGATTAAAAAAAGAAAAAGGAGGCTTATGGGCAGTGGAAACAAGGGGTAGTCACTAAGGAGGAATACGCAAGTATAGCCCATATTTGAAGGGAGAGGATAAGGAAGGCGAGGTTGGTGACCAAGTCAGGTTGGCAATTGAAATCAAAGACAACAAGAAGTCCTTCTTTAGGTATATAAAGAGCAGGAGGAAGACCAAGGGAAATGCGGGGCCCTTTCAGACTGGGAAGAGACCGCTGAAAACAGACAATCGGGAGAAAGCTGAACTATTTAATGAATACTTTGCATTTGTGTTTCTGCAATGGTTGTCAGATACTGAATGGATGCCGAGGGGGAGGGGGAGATTGCTAACCAATGGTTAGTGTCAAACTGGTGAGGGAGCACTTAGAGCAGCTCAATGACTTCAAGTCGTTAGGACCAGATGGACTGTACCTGAGCTGAGAGTGCTGAAGCACTTGGCTGGAGTCATTGTGGGACCATTGTGAAAGGTATTTGAAGACTCATAGTGCTTGGCAGAGGTCCCAGGAGACTGAAAAAGGGCCAATATGGTGCCAATCTCTAAGAAAGTAAGGAGGGGAAACTATAGGCCGGTCAGTTTGACCTTGATATCGAGTAAGATTTTGGAAAAAAATATCAAGAAGTCCATTTGTGAGAGACTGGCAGAAGGCATGACACTGAAGAATAGTCAACATGGTTTTTTGTGAGCAGGTCCATCTGACCAACCTCATTTCCTTCTATGATCAAGTTGATGAAAGGAAGAACTTCTTTATGGTAAGGATGACCAGAATCTAGAATAGACTTCCCAAGGAGGTGCTGCAGTCCCCAACCTTCATAGGTTTCACAGACATTAGGGCTGGAAGGGACCTCATAAATTCATTGGGTCCAGCCTCCTGCCCAAAGGGCAGGAAGTCAGTTGGAGTCAAATGATCCCAGCAAGATAAGCATCCAGATGTTTCTTGAAAGTGTCCAGAGTAGGTGCTTGCACCACTTCGGGGGAAGTCTGTTCCAGGCCTTGGGGGCTCAGGCAGTAAAGAAGTTTTTCCTTATGTCTAGCCTAAAATGGTCTTACAGGAGTTTGTGACCTTTGGACCTTGTCATCCCCTGGGGGGCTCTGGTGAACAGGCATTCCCGCAGATCCTGATGCACAACCCTGATGTACCTGTAGGCTGCCACCAAGTCACTCTAAGCCTGTGCTTCTCCAGGCTGAAGAGTGCCATAACTCTCAGCCTGTCTTCGTAAGGCCTGTTCTCTTGTCCTCTGACTATGCATGTGGCTCTCCTCTGGATTTTCTCAAGCTCTCCATGTCATTCCTAAATTGTGGAGCCCAGAACTGGATGCACTACTCCAGCTGCAGCCTCACCAAGGCTGAGTACAGTGGGAGGATTACATCCTGGGTCTTGCTTAAGATGCATTGATATATGCAAACCAGAGTTTTGTCCACTTTGCCAGCTGCGGTATCGCAGTGGTGGCTCGTGTTCATCTTGTGGTCAATCATGACCCCCAAGTCTTTTTTTGGTCATATTGCTAGCGAGTGCAGTATTGCCAAGCCTATAAGTATGGTGTGGGTTTCTTTTTCTGAGATGAGGCACCTTGCATTTCTCCACGGTGAATACCATCAGGTTTTCATCCACCCACCTTGCACGCTTATAAAGACCAGCCAGGATCATGAGCCTATCCCCAAGCGTGGACACACTTCCCCAAAGTTTGGTGTCATCAGCAAACTTAGCCAGTCTACTTCTAATGCAAGTGTCCAGATCCTTTATAGATTTCATAGACATCAGGGCTGGAAGGGACCTCGGGAGATCATCGAGTCTAGCCCCCTGCCCAAAGGGCAGGAAGTCAGCTGGGGTCATAGGATCCCAGCAAGATAAGCATCCAATTTACTCTTGAAGGTGTTCAATGTAGGTGCTTGAACCACCTCTGCTGGTAGACTGTTCCAGACCTTGGGGGCTCGGACAGTAAAGAAATTCTTCCTTATGTCCAGCCTGAAATGGTCTTGCAGGAGTTTGTGACCGTTCGACCTCGTCATCCCTTGGGGCGCTCTGGTGAACAGACGTTACCCCAGATCCTGGTGGTCACCCCTGATAAACTTATAGGTGGCCATCAGATCACCCCTGAGCCTGCGCTTTTCCAGGCTAAAGAGTCCCATGGCTCTCAGCCTCTCATCGTAAGATCTGTTTTCCTGATCTCTGATCATGCGTGTGGCTCTCCTCTGGACTCTCTCAAGCTTCTCCACATCCTTTTTGAATTGTGGAGCCCAAAACTGGACGCAGTACTCCAGCTGCAGCCTCCCCAAGGCGAGCACAAGGGGAGAATGACGTCCCGGGATTTGCTCGAGAAGCATCTATGGATGCACGCCAGCATTTTGGTCACTTTACTAGCCGCAGCATCGCATTGCAGGCTCGTGTTCATCTTGTGATCAATGATGACCCCCAAGTCTCTTTCTTCGATAGTGCTATCCAACGTAGCACTGCCGAGCCTATAAGGATGCTGCAGGTTTTTCCTCCCAAGGTGGAGAATGTTGCAGTTTTCAGTGTTAAACACGTCTGCCCATTTGCTGAGCTTGTCCAGTCAGGTGCATGGACCAAGGTCTGACCTCAGAGCCAGTTCCCCAGCTATTGGACTGTGAAGTAGTTGAGGAAGCAGTTGCCCAATTTTTCCATGAGATCATGGGACAACAGGTCTAAAGATTTTTTGAAGTCCAAATATCAACCTCTTCTCTTTTGTCCAGGTGATATGTCACCTGATCATAGAAAGAAATGAGGTTGGTCAGGCAAGATCTAACTGCAACAAACCCGTGTTGGCTATCCCTCAGAATGTTGCCTTCTGTTAGCCTGTCA
Source organism: Crocodylus porosus (assembly GCF_001723895.1). Lineage (NCBI taxonomy): Eukaryota > Metazoa > Chordata > Crocodylia > Crocodylidae > Crocodylus > Crocodylus porosus. The sequence continues at coordinate 195,035,054 of NW_017728906.1, forward strand.
AGAATGGTTTCTTTGATAATTTTTTCCAAAATTTTCCCAGGGATTGAGGTCAAATTGATTGGCTTGTCATTTACTGGGTCATCTTTTCTCCCTTTCTTGAAGGTGGGCACCACTCTGACCCTCTTCAAATCTTCAGGTACTTTGAGCATCACGAGTTCTTGAATATCCTTTCCAGTGGCTGTGGTATGTCTGCCAGTTCCTTTAGCACTCTTGGGTGCAATCTATCCAGACCAGCTGATTTTGTGGGTCCAAGCTCTCAAGATGCTCCGTCACAAGATCCATGCTAATAGTGGGTATATGTTCACCCTCACCCTGGTCATTCCGCATCATGTTAGGCAGGGTGGTCCCTATGGGTTGGTGAAAAACCAATGTAAAGTTATCATTAAGCAGATTGGCATTTTCATGGGTGTCGGTAGTCAGCTGTCTTAGCTGGTTTAGCAGGGATCCAATGTTGCCCTTGTTTTTCTTTCAAATCCCCACATATCTACAGAAGGACTTTTTATTGTTCTTGATTCATGTAGGCAGTTGGAGTTCAGTTGCAGCCTTGGCTTTCTTAATCTGCTCCCTGCTGGTGTGGACCAGTGCA
>NW_017728906.1:195035934-195047150 GCF_001723895.1 Crocodylus porosus
CCCTTGTCCCAGCTGCCAGAAGAGGGTTCGGGATTGAGAGTGTGGTTGGGAGTAAAAAGGTAAGAAAGGTTTATTGATTAAACAAACACGCAACTATGCGTAAATAATAAGACTGCAATGACAGACGATAACAATTCGCATTGGCAACTTATCGGCAGTCCCCTCTGATGTCTGACGTATGACAAGTTCCTCATCTACAAAGCTCAGCAAAGTCAGATGTCCCTGATCAGCGCTCTCCAAGGGGTATTGGGAAGGACCCTGGTATGCCATCCTCGGGCTCCTCGAGATCCATGGGCCAACTGAAACCAGGTCAGCAGCTAACTTTAAATCATTAGCTTCTCTCACAGAGATGCATTTCCCTTCTAAATCATTTTTGGATGTGCTAGCCAATTTATAAATTCTGAGCTATGCTGATAATTTACAGCCATACAAATTCTCCCACTGCAAACTTTCCATAGGACTGACCAATAGCAGTACAAGCCTTCGGGTTCTTCTGATAAGGTTAATTTTAACTACGCCACAAGGCCTAACTTACTACTTCTACAAGGCTTTGCTAAATTTACTAGACCTCACTACGTACAAGGCCTCATTACTCTTTAATTAGGCTCTTAGCGACAACAAACAGCTTATAATACATGAACAAATAATAAGAAACACATGGCCTAATCTTTACAGCATTCAGCAAGCACCTTAGACACAATTTTCAGCTGTCACACCTCCTGAACTTATGGAGTTTCCAGCTTTGCAATGGATAGTGACAGTAATCAACTCATGATCACTGTCACCCAGCTTCCCTTTGCTGCTTAGGTCTCTGATTAGCGCATCCCCTTTGGTCAGTACCAGATCCAGCAGTGCTTTACCTCTTGTTGATCCATAAACTTCCTGAGACGGGCAGAGCTCATCCACATATGTAAGGAAGCTTTGAGACCACTTGGATTTGGCTGGGTGCACTTCCCATGAGACGTCTGGGTAGTTGAAGTCTCCCATGACAATCATGCACTGAGAGCTCAGTTCCCTGGAGTATTCTTGGTCAAGCTCTTGTTCCTGGTTTGGAGGTCTGTAGTACACTCCTACCATTGTATCCTCTTCGCCATGTTTCCCTCATATTCTAACCCAAATGGTCTCCAGTCATCCTCCTTGGGTGCCAGTCTTAGTCTGTTGGGGCACGTAGCTCCCCTTCACACAAAGAGCTACACCTCCACCCCTTTTTTCAGCACGATCTCTCCTGTACAGGGTATAGCCACTTACACCCATAGTCCAGTCATAGGAGGAGTCCCACCAGTTCTCCGTTATCTCTATGAGATCATAGTCATTTTTGTTTAGCAGAAGGACCAGTTCCTCCTCCTTATTCCCCAAACCCATAGCATTAGTCTACAGGCACATAAGCATGCTGTTGGAGGCGCTAGGTTTCCTTGTATTCATGGAGAAGCTCTGTTCCTAGGCTGGAGTGTGTTCCCTTGAGCATCCTAACCTGTTGATCTTGTAGTTGATGCTTGGTAAGCTTGCTCTGGTGGTTGTCCACACATCCCCCTGTGAGCTTAGTTTAAAGCCCGGGTGAGCAGGTCAACCATTCTGGCTGAGAAGAGCTTCTGCCCCAATTGAGTGAGGTGGAGGCCATCTCTTCCCAACAGACCAGTGCCTCTCTCTCCAAAGAACAGTGTCGCACTAGGTTGAAAGTGCCCAGTTGTGGCTAGGTTCATGGGCTGGAAACCAATAAGGATGTAGTTTATGATTAATATACAATATTTATTTGGCTTTAACCTACAAAATATTGACAACTTAAGCAAATGATTCCCTATATAATACTAATCTATGACAACATACAATAATCAAACAATCAAAGCTGAGGACCGATGTCCATTGGGTCACGAGGTTCGGGTCAAGGCCCCTTGCTTTCAAAACCATGAGTGATTTTGGTGCGGCTGGCCAGGACCCTAGTCTCAGACCTGGTCAACGGCTCATATTTCTTAAAAGGTCATTTAACAATCAAAACATAATCAATCAAAGCAATTACAAACAGCTAAATGGGAAATTACGCCCGTTGAGTCACGGGGTTTAGGTCAAGGCCCCTTGTTTTCAAGATCTCTGATGACCTTGGTGCGGCTAGCCAAGACCCTAGACCCAGACTTGGTCAACGGCTCATGTCTTTTACAGGAAAGATGGACAAATACAAACATAAATAGCTACAGTCTTATATGCATGCTTACCACTACAGCAAACAAAAGGAGCGGCTTCATGGCTGGGAACATTAGTCTCTTCGCAGAGGCCTCAAGAACGACCGGAGGCAGTGCTTGTGGGGAGGGGGTGACCCTGAGGGTGATCAGTCTGCGGGCCCTTTGACGCTTGAAGTTGCAGTTCGAACTTCCCCCGTCAGGGCCTCGTGGCTTTACTCTTTTATACCCTTACTCTTTTTCACTTATTTTTACTGGCCAATTGTGTTACCTTCCTGCCAGCACTCTGTCTTTACTCGTCAGCAGCCCCTTCCTCATGCAGTCCCCTCATCGTCTTCTGCTTAGCCAGTCAGGTTGCAATTTCCTTCCTGCTTCAATGGCAGTTCGATGCAATTGACTTCCCTGCCTCGTGAGCATGACAGGGGTCACCCGTCCAGAGGCCTGTGTTATGGCTTAGCATTTTGCCATTTTGCTGCAGCCTGGCCAGTCATCTGGGGAGATGCCCGTGACAAGCAGACTGTGGTCATAGAAGCTGAAGCCTTCACAATGGCACCAGCACCACAGTATTCTGTTTACTGCCTCGATTTATGTCTCCCTCCCTAGCTTGTGACCTGTAACTGGAAGGATTGAGGAAAAAATCACTTGCGGCCCAACACCCTGAGCTCCACTCCCAGAGTACTGTAGCCATTCATGATCTGGCTGGGATTGCTCCGAGTCATGTCATTTGTGCCCACGTGGATAAAGACTATGAGGTCGTGGTTGGAGGGCCAGATAGGTTTTGGGATCCTCTCAGCTACATACTCGATAAGGGTTCCCGGGAAGCAGCAGACCTCCTGGGCTAAGAGAACAGGGTGACAGATCGCTCCTTCTGTCCCCCTCAGGAGGAAGACTCCTGGAGGAAGACTCCTGCAACAACCACCCTGCTTTCTATCTTAGAGATGATAGCTGATTGTGTTTCTTCATCACTTGCAGTAGCTGGCAGCTCTGCTGGCTCTATTGGTGCTTCAAGAGGTTTGTACCTGTTGCAGAGATCCAGGGGGGTGGTGACCCTTGTACAGTGAGCCTTGGGGCCACAGACAGTCTTTATCCAGGCCCCTGGCTGGACAATATGGGAATGCCTTTTGGCCTCCCTGGTCCTCGCAGGCAGCCTACATTTACCTTCTTCTTTACTGGGGTGAAAGGCCTGGCTTTAGGAGTTGATCTCCTGTTTGCTGTCCCTGATGACATCTTGGAAGTCTTCAAGAGGAGATTGGACAGATATCTTGATGGGAGCATTTGATCTCAACAGTATTCCTGCCCAGAGGTGAGGGATTGAGATCAATGATATTTTGAGGTCCCTTTCAGCCCTTAATTTTTATGATTCTATGATCCTTCTTGATTTTGATTTCAGAACAACTGTACTGTGCATGAATTGGTCATTCTGATTTTTCCCTCAGTCACACAGATATAACTGAAAATTAACTTTTGTTAATTCCAGGTCAGTCAGTGAGATTTTTATTGGTGTGTAACAGTGTTAAGTAATTGGGCCATGTTTTGTCCTTTGGTGCAAGCAGACATTGTGGTGGAGTGTCCTTCCAGGGGTGGCTATGAAGCCCCTGGGGTCCATTCAGCCCTCACTTTGTGAAAAATTGCCCCTTTAGTCACCCGCCACACCTTGATATGTTTTATGAGGGAGGCCATCCCAGGGCTTCCTAAATTACTCTCTCAAATGCCACCAGGTGCCCATGGTCACTACCTTATGGGCTAATTGCATGTCTTCATTTTGTCCCTATACCATGCCCCAATGTCTTGCAGATGGCATCCTCATTGCTGAGGTTGTCTTCTCTTAGCAGGCTCCTAGCTGTTACTACTGCCTCTGCTCAGCTCTGAGTTTATATCCTACCCAAGTCTAGCCTTCCTTCTGGGTCACATGACTCTATAATCAACTCTGTCTACACCTACAGGCTGCCTTATCACTAGTCGGTATGTTTCTTAAAGTGACAGGAGCACCAAGCCTCCTTCCTCAGACATCCACTAGATATATAGGATGTATAGGAAAAAGTATAAAACCTAGCCAGCATCACACATCTGCTATTAGTAGCTCAAGAGAGTGGGGTGGAGGAGGAAACAAGAAACAATGGTAATTTTGAACTCAGTGTTTATAGTGCATAAAGTGTGGTTCGAGTCAGCCCCAGACAAAATTTAGAGAGCAGACTGAGGACCGCTCTAAAATACACAGGATGCTTGGCTGCAACGGCCAACAGCAGGCAGGTTGACAGCTCGCAGTACCCTGTGTCAATTGGGTTTTGAGTCCTCAGGGTCCATTCTAAGATCAGAGGCCAATATAATTGCTTCCTTGTATCCTTGTTGGCAGGGGCAAATGGTAGTATGTCTAGAGAGGCTGAACAATCCTCCTATCTTCAGAGCAAGGATGAGATGTACAATCGTGTAGTGCAGGGGTTGTCAGCCAGGGCTATGCATACACCCGGGGGTACTTGAAAAGGTGCTTGGGAGTACGCACGGGTGGGTGGGGATGGAGCCTCCCAAGAGCAGGGCTGGGGTGGGGGGTGGGGCGAGGGCAGTGGCTCCCCTCTGTGAGCCACACAGGTGCTGCATGGGCAGCTGGAGACTAGGGAGAGGGAGCTCACACACAGCAGCCACTGCTGCCATCCACCACCCTGCACCACCATGGCTCGCGCCTGCAGCTCCATAGGCTGCTGACAGGTAGCGCTTGATTGGCCGGGTGTGAGACCCATCAGCAGCCCATGGAGCTGCACGTGCGACCAGCTGTGTGATGTGTGGCCCCCACCTCTCCTCTCCTCTCCCCACTCCATATCCAGCCAGCCATATTTAGTCCATATTTGACAGCCATATTTAGTCCATTCTGTCAAAAAAGGTTGAAAACCCCTGGTGTAGTGGGTAGGGAAAGCTTTCATTACAGTTACCTGAAATGCACCTCTGCTATAAAAAAAGAGGACTTCCATCTCCTTGATAGTCAGTGCAGCATTTTGCGTGATTAAGGCCCTTTTCCAAAATCAAGGCAACCAGTTTTCGGTTCCTGTCTCTGGATTTATGTCTTCACTGCAGTGAGAGGTGTGACTGCACCATGTCTCGCCATGAGGGCTTTAATCTGGTTAGCTTAGGTACCAACAACAGCAAAACCCAGGGTAATACCAACTTCAGATGCCACTTAAGTGCACCAGCTGGGATTGTAAAGCCCACACTGATGTCTGAGCTGCTGTGGATGCACTGCTTTGGGTACCCAAACTAGCAAGATGGATGCTAGTGTGTGTACATACACATGTTGCACTTCAGAGCGGAGGGTAAATGGAGTTGCTGAGACGGACATCTGACAAGTCACTTATATCTGGTTATATTCACAAGCCTAAGTGCTGTGATGCTTGGCATCGCAAATCCAAATACCTAAAAGTTTGGGGGAGAATCAACACCTTGAATTATATATCTAGGCTCCCTGTGACATGCATAGGGTTCTCTTTTTGGGATTTTCAGCTGTGAGCCATCTCTTGAAAGTCAGTGCCTATCCTTTTCTCCCAGAGGTGGAAAAGAAGCTGTGACTCCCTTTACATACAAATGGCGAATGCTTCAAGGATTCATCCAGGACGTGGGAGATTCAGATTCAACTCCTTCCTCTGCCTCAGCTTTAAGACCCACGTTTGGAAAATGTCTAATGACGAGACTTATAAACCACTCTGGGGTGATGTGTGTGCAGAAGAGGAGGGCTTTCTCTTACGAAAGCTCTTCCATTTTGCACACACTGCTTACAACTCATTTCACACAAAAACAGCATGTGAGCCTCAGCGTAGCTCTGTAACCTAGTAATCAGGGCATTTCTGAGGGGAAAGAGCTCTGGTTTCAGCAGTCTCTGTATTTTTAGATTAAACAGTCATGAGACATAATGCATACGCAGAGCAGAGGTTTCCCCCATGAGCTCACACTTTGTATTCGGCTTCATTTTCTATGCAGTGGCTTAGTTTCAACTCAAGGAATAAAGGGGAGAGTTGTGAATCCCTGTCTCAGGTACACATCTCAGGGCTGAAAGGAGGAGCACCAGCTTCAGAAAGTGGCAAGATTTCAGACACAGCCCTGCCTTTAGTGTGTGAGGCAGCCAGTTGTGCGCTGTGCTGTGTTGCGAGTCCCAGCCCTTGGCTCCTGATGCTCCCCAGATATTGTACATGAATGTGGGTGCCCAAATCCTGGCTATGAATTCCCCTGCTGGGGCTTAAGCACCTATGTTTCTGGATCTAGTCATTTAGGTCTTAGGACATATCTGCACTGCAGTTGCAGTATGTGCCAGCTTGGCCTTTCCCAAGCATGCCTGGCCCACCTGTTCTTCCTTGCACGCTCTGCCCACAGCAATATGCCATGAGGCCCAAGAGTTGGATATTAAACATGACAGCAAAGGGGGCTCAAATGTAGCACTCCTCAAGGAACAGGGGGCCAGCTCTTTCCCTGAGCATTCTCATCCACTACAGGGCTAGATGGGCCTTGAAAGGCAGGGGAGATATGTACCTTAAACCAAATAAATAAGATGTAGAGAGACCATCAGCTTTGGTGAACTCGAGCTCCCTTCATCAGATGCTTTGTCTCTTATGTGGCCACCCCACAAGATCCCTCAGAACAATTCAAAAGCAAGTTTTGAGAGTGAGCAGAAAAGGCTTCCCAGGACCATCTTCGTCTGCATATTTCCCAGATTAAAGCATTGCTTTTCCTGCTGCATTTGCCAGCCCTCTGACTTCAGACACAGTCTCATCATTATCTCTGGCCAAACAAGTAATTTTTAGTATGAGGTTTCTGTAGTTCACGTGGTATCAGTTTTGGTTATGGATTTAATAATACCTCAAAAGTATTCTACTGGGTATGGTTTTTCTGCAGTTCTTGTCCTTCATTCCTGATTGCTAAGGGAAGCTGCAAAACATGGATTCTATGTTTCTTTATTATTTCAGCTACTAGTTTTATTATGTGCTCTCAACCTTCTCCATTTAATTTTGTTACGTGTTGGGAAGCTGCTTCAAAGGACAAATGTTTTTTTCCTAGTACACTGTCATTTACTACTGCTGCCTGGGCACTTCTAGAGCCACAGGGTAAAATTCTGGCTCCAATGAAGTCAGTGGAGACTTTATCATTGATTTTTGGTGGGTCCAGGAATTTGTTAAGAGTTGAGGGAGTAATAGGGACAAAAACAATTCTAAATGCTTTTAAAATAGAGCTTTATTAAAAGAATATAGTATGGTTGCCTATTAAGGAAATTAATGCCTGTTAAAGCAAATCCAGTGGTGGCAGGGCAGCAAAGATGTACTCCAGGTTCCTAGCCGTGTCCAGGTGAGCAGGGTTGTGCAGTTAAAGGTTCCACGAACCTCTTTGTGGCACCACAAACCACACACAATGAACATTAAATGAATGCTGTGCCACAGATTTGCAGCACGGTGCCAAAATTTCTATTGGGATTTCCTGATAGCAAAAAAAAACAAAACGCACTGGGACAAAAAGCAGTGCAATACACGCAAAAAAACCCCCCATGCACCCACACAAACAGAGGCCAGGGCATCCAGAGCAATGCTCTCCATGCTGCCCCTGTTGCTCCAGCATGCCACCAGGTAAGATTGCTGGGGCCAGCTGGACCCAGCTTTCGGCTGTCCCTGGCTGAAGATCCAGGAAGAACTGGGCAAGGGCAATTTGTCCTCCAGTAAACCACACGTGCAGGGGCGTGTGGCGAGGAAAACTGTGCTGCTGGAAGTGTACACCCCTGCTCAGCTGGACTTAGCCCCTGTCTTAAAACCAGTTGTGGGAATGATCAAATGAATTGTTGTTACTAGAAAAAGGACTTCTTGTAGGACAGTGATGCCTTCTTGGAAAATGGAGCCCAGTCCCTCACCACTGCCTTTGGCCCTTGCATCCCACTGCAGTGTTATTGCCAAAAGCAATTTTTCCAGTTTATTCAGTGAGGGAAAGTATTTCCCCTGCTAGGGATAACCTAATTTAGTAAGATGACAAAGAGTTGGATGAAAGTTGTTTTTTGTTTGTTTCTTCTTTTTTTTCTAAAGGAACGGTCACCTTTGTGCTCAACATCATAATTAGCTGCTCCTTATCTATGTGACCATCTTAGAGTTAATTTTTCATCAAATAAATGGTAAAATAAATGTCTCACTTATTTGGTTTAGGTCCTATGTGTATAAGAACTATTACTTACTATTGCTTACTGTGTTGTACAATAGGTAAATTGTGCCAATCATAGTGAATTCTTGCCTCAAAGTACTTATAATCAGAGTCAGGATGGTCTTGTTTAACCCAGATTTATCTTGGGGGGGAGGGGGTGTTTAGAGTAACGTGCATTCTTTCTGGGGAATAATTGCATTAGGGGTGTTGTCAGGACTGGGACGCGGGATGTCAGGCATTGGTAGTTAGGCTCAAGATCCATAACCTGAGTCCAGAGCTAGGAGCCAGTACAGGGTTGCAGCCTAAGTCCAGATATTGAAGTCATGCTAGAAACAGGCTGGGGGGAAACCAGAGTAGCGGTCAAGGCAAGTTAATGTCGAGGAGTCAGGATCAGGAAGCTGTGGATCAAGGTAAAGTCTTCAGATTGTATCAAGGTCAACACCTATGAAACAAGCCAAGGTCCAGATCCTGAGTCAAGATCAAGACAAAAGATTGATAGTCAGAAGCTGCACCTGGACACCGGGAGAGGAACAAGGACTAAGAAATGCAGCTGGTCACATAAAAGTGCTGGGGTACGGTCAGTCTCCAACCTCAGCAGGAGACTCATGCAACAGCCTACCCTGCTGGTTTTAAGGCCATAGTTGAGGTAGGGCCGGCAACCTGCAAGCACAGCAGTCAATGATTGGCTGTCAGAAGGATGACTCCTCCCTAGCTAGAGGGGTGCCATATCACAGGTTTCCTGTTGTGTTTCATTCTGCTTTTGGAGGAGCTCATAACCACCCCTATTTTGAGTCTTCTTATGCAATCCCTTGGAGGCTACAACTCCTTGTTGTACCACACAGGGGTGGAGCAGTGCATACTAGGAAACATGGCACCTAGGGGCTATATCTCTGTATTTAAAATGAAGAGAGGTGCAGTTTGTTCCATGCTCATGTACGTCAATTTAGATCTGCTTGACAAGTGCTAGGCAAAATGCACCACATGGCTGCTCTGCCTTGAAAGCCAGGTTGGTTGCTGGTGTGATGCAGTACAGTTTCTGTGAGTGGAGAAGAGCCACTGTTCATCAGCCTGATTAACTGTCCATAATGCCCTCACAATCTCTCAGTCCCGAAGGAAGGCTTCTTCAGTTAGAAACCATCCCAATTGAGAGAAAGTAAATTAGCAATTATATGTAACAAATAGAGAAATGGGGAAGTTGATAGCAAGGCACACAAATCAACCGGTGGAGAATGCAGAGAACTGAAATTATAATCAGGAGTTAAGAATTCCTTCAGAATTTGAATTGAATAGGGAGTCAAGGACTCAAAGTCGCAAGGAAATTAAATAAATCTGGTGGTATAAAATAGGGTACCCACCACTACAGCATCTTATGCAGACCGTAAGACTGTAGATTTAAAATTGTAATAAGACTATGGTGTATTTGTACCATTTTCTGTTCTCATTACTATCCTTGTCATGAGAACACGTTCATATTGTTCATTTCCAGCTTGCATTACAGAATTAGGTGCCAGACTTTAAATCCCTTGTATGTTCTGTGGAAAGTAATGGGAAAGTGTGCTGTGCTGACCTTTTCAGTGTTCTCTGAGTTGATTGGCTCATCCTCCCTGGCTTTTCAGCCTCTCTGACTTGAGAAAGAGTTGGAAATGAAAAGATGATCAGTGTACAGAATAGCGCAAAGGTTAAACCAGAGCAGCATAGAATTGTCTTTCATAGACTCTGTCGGGCATTAAAATGCTGTCCTGACCGCGTGATAAAGGTTGTAATGAGAATGGGAAATGGCATGACATAATTTCAGTCCTATGACAAGAGGATAAAGTTAGGGGCTGGATATCTCTTGGGGTGGGAAGTAAGATATAGAGCCTTTCATCTCCAGGTTAGTGGTTCAGATCCAGCTGAGGATTGAAATGGAGTGAAATTTGATTAAAAGTTGATGACTGTTCAGTGATGAAATGAGTTTGGTGGATGCAAGCCAGTTCTCAGAGGACAAATGCCCACACCGCAAAAGACACTAACATAATTTCCATCAATGTGCACCTTTGCAAGGGGTCCTAAGAGAGAGGAAGGGACTGCTCTCTCATCCCTAGTGGGGAAAAAAAAATGAACATTAGATCAATGAAAGAGAACTGTGATGGGCAAAGCTCAAAACGAGCTAGCCAGACAAGCATATCTGAGGCCAGATGCGTACCTCAAACATTCTGCTGGTAAAATTAGAGGAATGTGTTGTCACAACAGCCACTTTCATGGCAACTTGTAACTCCTTATCCCTGCTCCCACTCACTGCTAGGATTGCCCATATAATGCAATACAAAAGATTTCAGCATGGTATATTAATGTACCAGTGCCAACCAGTGTGGCTTCTACAGATAATCTTCTAATTAGAAATTGCACCAAACAGGTGATTTTATCTTTAAATGCTGGGTGTAAGTCTCACCTTCAAAACTTCCAAACTAAGATCCTGATGTTGTACCCTGATATAACGCCAACAGATCCATCTACCAGAACAGAATTCAGTGGAGTTCTGCAAAGATGCTGGATCTACTCCTGATCATCAATGTGTGGGGCCTAAGTTGAAAGAAAGAAACGAGACAAAAATAAGACAGTGCATTGTAGTCTATTCTCATTATTTCTGTAGTGGTTTTGATAGGCATTAGGAGAAGAATAATAAGAGATGGGGAAACCAAGCAGGAGACATTTATACTGATCTTGCTGAAAATAACCATCATGTAAACAATAGGGCTGTGCAAAGCTTTGGTCCATGATTTGATTTGGCGGTGACTTGGCCTGATTCGGTGGCCAAATCACCGAATCCGAATCGAATCAGAGGACACTTTAGTCTCTCCAAATTGAATCAGAATCCTCCGAATCAGTTCAGACAGATTCAGAAAGATTCAG
>NW_017728906.1:195047550-195048750 GCF_001723895.1 Crocodylus porosus
TTGAATATGGCCCACTTCGCACACCCCTGGTAATCAAGCCCTTTAGAAATGGAGCAAAGGAGGAAAGGGCATATTTTGGTAATACTAAAATTACTTGGCAATGACTCGATGGCAGGAGAAGCAGAGTAGGGTCTGCTGAGACAACTGTATATAAGAAACTCTGTCCCTGCACCTCAGCTTAAGTCTTTGTTAAGGCACAGGCCAGTGGTCTGTCTTTTCAAAATGCTATACAGAATTCAACTGAAGAATTATTTAATGCAAAATCATAAGTCAGCATTAATAGTTCTCAGAAAACTTGAAGAGAGAGAGAGTGTTCTCTGGTTTCTTAATAAAACAAATATTTAATTTATATAGAATGTATGGCAAATAGTATAAAGATATTGTAAATAGCATTTGGAGCTCAATAAATAAGTTTTAAACAAAAGCTAGTAGACAATAACTCTACTGAGATTCCCCATACAGACTTCCCCTCCCTGCATGCCTTTGTTACTGTTAGACAGAGTTCTTTAGGTAGATGTGATATCTTTTATTAGACCAACTGAATAGTTGGAAATATTGTTCTTTGCAAGCTTTTGGGCACAAACACCCTTCTTCAGGCATACATAGATTCTGCTGATGTTTGTGTGTTTTCTTGGGTATAATAGAAGCCAAAATGCAAAGGCAGGTCTGTGAAAACACAAATGTATGATGATACGGTTCAAAAGGAATGAGAGAGACTAGGTGCAGAAAGACAGGCAACTAATAGGAGAGGCATGGGGGGGGTACATACCCCCGACTCAGCACCATTCAGGATGGGGCAGGTTTTTTTGCTGCACAGGCCAGCAGCGTGTGAGGGGGGAGGTGGAGAGGGGGGCACTAAGATGTATAGGAGTGGATATGGTGGAGAGGGGGGCACTAAGATGGTACGGAAGTATAGGAGTGGATACAGGGCTTTTGGCCTGCCCCTGGGCCCACCCACAAATTGTGCCACCCCCAGATTGAGGAGGTACCAGTAACCCATGTGGAAAGGTTAGTGGGGTGGGGGCAAGAGGACGAAGGTGATAAAATGTAGCTGGTAAAATGCAGACAGTTTACCTGGGGTTATCAGATGTCCGGCTGGTTATAATATACCATAAAGCCAATGTCTATATTTAGTCCATGTTTTTTTGTATCCAGTATATTTTATGAAGTTCATAGGCTCATCTACAAAAAGTGTTTTTT
>NW_017728906.1:195049705-195060381 GCF_001723895.1 Crocodylus porosus
CACCTGGTACCTTGAGGTGCATAGAAAAAACATTTAAAGCTGTGTCTACATCCGAATCATCGAATCTTTCCAAATCTCTCCTAATTGAATCAAAGGGTTCTAAACAAATTCAGAGAAATTAAGGGGCCTCCTGATTCAATTCAGATTTAGAGATTCAGCCACCAGATTGAGCTGAATCGAATCAGGGACTGAAGCTTCGCACAGTCCTACTGCTTTCCTATAAGTGGTGGCTGTCAAGAGTGACTATAAGGCATATAATTTCCTAAAGCTCTTTGGGATCCATCAGAATAAAAATCACCCTGTTAATGTAAAACCTCAACCTCGTTCTGTCTGTATGTTCTCACCCTTGATGCACATGTGCCCATCCTATGGGAATCAGGTAGGGGAGAGTAGACCCTTGCATGATTTCTTCACATAAACAAACTGATACTTGTGCTTTTCCTGGAGAATCCTGTCCTGCAGCATTTTTGCTAGGCTAGGCAAAATGTCCAGTTATATCTAGGGAATCTTGCTGAAAGGATGTCCGATCACTCTGAAAAAGATGTAACTGATGCGCGGCCAAAAAAAGTTTGGAGTGCCTGTAATTTCTCATTAATACCGCTTTCTGTGATGGAGCCTTTTACTTAAAATTTAAACAACTAAAATTAACAAAAACCAAGCTTAGCATGAAACAAGGCAGACTCTTCATGTATTGTAAACATGTATGGGCATGAACTGCATTGATGGATGCATAGGCAAATGTAGAGGCTCACAGGATCACTTAGTGATAGTAGATGAGCACTTCTGAAGCAACGTAACTGGTAAAGACCATTTCTCAGCTAGGAAAAGTATCTGTAAGGGTGACCTGCCTGATGTCAGAAAGGGTATATCTGCATCTTCTCTGCACTACGCCATGGTGTTTTACAATGAGGTTGACCCAGCCTGGTCCACATAAACAATCTCCTGAAACAGGTCATGAAATGAATTCATTTCAAAGCATTTTCAAGCATTATATTGCATCAAGCACACAATGGGACTTCGGGGCCTTTCAGAAACTAGATAGAAAGGCAGTAATTGTTGTCTCTTGTTTCTCAAACCCGTATACTGTGTAGCTGAGGCTTGAGGAGAAATCCTAATTCAGGGTCACTGTGGCACCTCACAAAAGCTAGGACCCAGATGAATATCCTGCTACATGTGGCTACCTGCCATTTAAATAGGATGCTAATGTGGCCCAGGAATGTTGGTCCCTAACAGCTCTGCAAAGGTGGTGCAGATGTATCAGTGGTTCTGTGCAGGTAAGTAAAGCTGATGTGGCTCCTCATAGAGATGGTTAGTGAAGCTGTGTGTAGTTGTAGGGGTCTAGGTGTATAAACCAGTTTGCAGGACCCAAGCCTTAGTCTGTGAAGCTTGTATGGCATGGATTGCCTTTGCTTCCCTGCATGCATAGCCCTAGGCATGAAGACACCCTGATCTGGGTCTTGGGTGCTGCCGCAATATATATATGCAGTTTATACCTCTTTGAGGCAACACACAGTGAAAGCAATAGCTGCTTACCAGTAATCTCTGGGAAGGTTTTCCTTACCACATAATCAAATCTACCCCAAAAACGCTTTGCTGCGCATAATCAAATGGCACACACCAAACAGCGATAGCTGCATAAGGGCAACATAGCACTAGAGCACAAGCATGTTGCTGTTATCAGTCATTGATTATAATAATATTTCAACCCTCTCCTTGTCTGCATCAGTTAACAGTTAGTTAACTTCTAAAAAGCAGAAGTACTCAATTCACAGCAAACATGTTCAACTTATCATCTTTTCTATCTGGGCTACAAGTAATTTCATTATCTGGGGGTATGGTGTTTCTTTTCCTGTAATACAAAAATAAAAAATAAAAAATAGAAAGCTGCTAGTTGAACTTACGCTATCAAGGACCTTGTCACTTGGGTCATATCATTTTTTATCCTGCCTGTGCTTCCCCCGAGGAAGGACAGAGTAAACAAGAAAAGATAGTTGCACTGAGCTTCTGTGATAAGGTCTTTATTTGGGAAAAATAATCAGTCTTGTGCTTTCTTGGGCAAAAGGTAGCTTGAGACTGAATTTAAAAATGAGAGTACAACCACTGCTACCACTTCTTCTTTTATATTGGCTTTTTCTTTATTTTTCCATTTTCCATGAGTAGAATATTGAAAAAAATATTGTCAGGTAGATGGCCATGGTCAATGAGGAGTTTCATTGCCAAAAAAAATTACCTAGTACTGGACCCAACTCGGGGCTGCTAGGTGGCTTCAACTGCAGAAAACAAAATTTGGTATTAGTCATAGCGGAATTTGTTTCATTTCTTAATTGCTTGTGAAGCGCCGGTGCTCAGAGGCCATAGACTCTGTACAGACCACATGTATAATAAGTGCTGTGATAAATAACATTAGCCTTCACCCAAAAAAGTTTACTTTTACTCTCCTACAATGTGCACGAGCTTTGAAATAGGTTTTGTTCAGATGTGGTTCCATTTCATTCCTTAGCTTCCCTTTTTAAATCAGCAATGAGGGTGCAAATTAGTATCAGCTGCATAGGACTGTTTCTTCAATAGGAACTGCCCAATATTGCTCTTTTTGGCAACCAGTAAGAAGTTCCATTCACTACTGAATACTAAAAACTTCTAAACAGTTACCAAGAGGTAAACAAGACTTTAGCTGTGGCAGGAACTGAGCTATTATGCACAGTCTTTCCATTTGTTTGTCCTTGGTGTGTAAGCAAGTTTATAGATTTTGAAGAAAACCTATATCATTTTTAGTCTGTTTTTTCGTTTGGTTTGATTTGGTTTAACGCAGTGGCCCTTGGAGATGGGCTGTGATGGTAGGAGAGACACTATTTAGTACTTTCTGTCCTACGTCTGCAGGTTGTTTCTGGGATATTATCCTAGGAAATGAATGTTAATGTCAAGGGTAAAATATGTGAGTATTAAGTTATAAGAGCATAAAACGTAAGAGAATATAAGAACGTGCAGGGATGAAGTCATGAAGGCCAAAGTGGAATTGGAGTTGCAGCTAGCAAGGGATGTGAAGGGTAGCAAAAAGGGTTTCTACAAGTATGTTGGTAGCAAGGGGAGGATCAGGGAAAGTGCAGGTCCCTTACTGAATGGGGGAGGCAACCTTGTGACAGAGGATACAGAAAAGGCTGAAGTACTTCATGCCTTTTTCACCTCGGTCTTCTCAGGCAAGGTCAGCTCCCAGACTACTGCACCAGTCAGCATAGTTTGAGGAGGAGGTGAACAATAAGGTTGTGCGAAACAGCACCTTTTCATTTAGATTTCCGTTGCACTGTGTCAACAAGACAGTGTTTCGTTTTGAGTTGTGTTTTGCAACAGCTGTTGTGTTTCATTTTGTCGAAACTGATTTGCTGTTTCGACTTTTGACTTGGGGGGAGCATGAAACTGCCTATACCTTTGTCATTTCTTGCCTGATTTGAATGGAAACAGCAGAGAGAGTAGCCCCTGCTGAGGGCAAGAAGCCTGCCGAGTTTCAAGGAGAGAAGTGCAGGGGTTTCTGGGAAACTGCACCTCAAAGTTTTGAAAGCAAAACTTGTGTCGCTTGTGAAGGCACGGGGGGCGGGGGGGTGAAAACAGCAGGCTTACTAGCCCCTGCCGAGTCCACGAAGTCTGACAGGTTTCAAGGAGATAAGTGGAGGGGTTTCCGAGAAACTGCACCTTAAGCTGCTGACAAAAAAACTCATGTGTTTTGTGTGTGTGTGTGTGTGTGTGTGTGTGAAAGCACAGTGAGGTGAAAACAGCAGCCGTGGTAGCCCCTTCTGAGGCCATGAAGCCTTCCAGGTTTCAAGGCGATAGATGGAGATATCTTACCCTGCACCTCTCTCCTTGAAACCTGTCAGACTTCATGGGTTCAAGCTCGAAATGAGTCAAAACAGCCAGTGAAATATTGCATGGAGGGGGATGGATGGGATGTACCTGAGGGTGGGAAGTTGGCTGATGAAATTGCAGATCCATTGGCCATCATCTCTGAAAACTCATGGCAACCAGGAGAGGTCCTGAATGATTGGGAAAGGGCAAACATGGTGCCTATCTTTAAGAAAGGGAAGAAGGAGGATCCAGAGAACTACAGACCAATCAGCCTCACCTCAGTCCCTGGAAAAATCATGGAGCAGATCCTCAAAGACTCCATCTTGAAGCACTTGGAGGAGAAGAAGGTGATTAGGAATGGTCAACATGGATTCACCAAGGGCAAGTCATGCCTGACCAACGTGAGGGCAAGTCATGCTTAACTAATGAGATGACTGACTCTCTGGATGTGGGGAGACCAGTGGATGTGGTGTATCTTTATTTTAGCAAGGCTTTTGATATGGTCTCCCACAGTGTTCTTGCGAGAAAGCTAAGGAAGTACATGCTGGATGAATGGACTGTAAGGTGGGCAGAAAAGTGGCTGGAGCATAAGGCTTAGAGGGTAATAATCAATGGATTGATGTCCAGCTGGCAACCAGTATCAAGTGGAGTGCCCCAGGGGTTGATCCCGGGTTCTGGTTTTGTTTAATATTTTCATCCATGACCTGGAAGATTGCATAAAGTGCACCCTCAGCAAGTTTGACGATAACACCAAGTTGTGGGGAGTAGTGGATATGCTGGAGGGTAGTGCTAGGATTCAGAGTGACTTAGACAAATTGGAGGATTGGGCCAAAAGAAATCTCATGAGGTTCAACAAGGACAAGTACAAAGTCCTGCACCTAGGATGGAACAATCCCATGCACGGGTACAGGCTGGGGGTGACTGGCTGGGCAGCAGCTCTGCAGAAAAGGTCCTGGGGGTTACAGTGGGCAATAAGCTGAATATGCACCAGCAGTGTGTCCTTGTTGTCAGTAAAGCTAACAGCATACTGGGCTGCACTGGTAGGTGTGTTGCCAATAAGTCTAGGGAAGTGATTCTTTCCCTCTATTCAGCACTGGTGAGGCCACATCTGGAGTACTGTGTTCAGTTTTAGGCTCCCCACTACAGAAAGCATGTGGACAAGTTGGAGAGAGTCCAGCGGAGGGTAATAAAAATGGCTGGGGCTGGGGCACGTGACTTCTGAGGAGAGCGGAGGGAACTGGACTTATTTAGTCTAAAGAGGAGAAGCCTGAGCGTGAATTTAATAGCAGCCTTCAACTACTTTAAGTGAGGTTCAAAAGAGGATGGAGCTGAACTATTTTCAGTGGTGGCAGATGACAGAACAAGGAGCAATGGTCTCAAGTTGCAGCAAGGAAAGTTTAGGTTGAATATTAGGAAGAATTTTCTCACTAGGAGGGTAATAAAACACTGGAACAGGTTACCCAGAGAGGTTGTGGACTCCCCATCCTTAAAGGTTTTTAAGACCCATCTTAAAAGCCTTGGCTAAGATAATCTAAATGGGGGTGGTCCTGCTTTGAGCAGGGGGTTGGACTAAATGACATCCTAAAGTCCCTTCCAACCCTCATTTTTCTATGGTTTCTACGATCTTGAAATGAAGATTACATGCTCTGCTTCATGACCCATGTCCATATAAATTAAAGCAAGTAATGTTTAGAATATAACCAGATACCATAACAGTGATTTCTACTCTACTGGGAAGACAACTATCACAGCTCCAGAATTCAAATCTGGGGTCAAAATCACTTGGGAAGGATGGTAAAAAGAGGATAGTGTTTGGGATCAATTGTAGACCTTCAGAGCCAATTTAGTGTGTTTTATTCTAGAGGTAATATCAACTGCTGCCACGTTGTGTACCAGTTACTTTTAAGGGAGAGGAGTACTCCCATTATGATAAAATCCTTAAATTTACTCTTCTTTTCAAGTATTATTCCTATATACATATCCTAATATACGCTTACTTACCTCCACCTCTGTAGTGATTCCCTTATCATTCTGCTACTGTCTTCCCTGTTTGCTTGGAAGAAATGATAGGTTTTGATGTATACAAACCCTGCTAGGCCAGTGAGTGTTTGAAGACATGCTCCCTTCATCAATATTGGACAAGCCTAATAAAGACAAAGAAAGAAAAGCCAGCCTGGGCTGCGGACATTAACAGCTGATCTGTGAGCAGCATTTGGAAATCAGCCTTTGGAGAACTTTTTACAATTATTCTGGAAAGACTGGTATAGGAACTTGACACCTGAAAACTGCTGGGTAGAACTGGCAGCAAGGCAATGCAATACTGAATAGGAGATGAAAAGATCTGGGCCAGGCATGAGGGACCTCATTATGTCGGTCAGTGCAGCTCAAGTGTCTTGCATGATGATGATCAGGTCTGTGGAAAGCATGACAGGGCTGCGGTCCTGCCTGGAACATTTGATGCGTGTTTCTGGTACGAGTAACAATAAACCCAAGTACTATTCAGGGGGTCGCTGCTGAAATCATGTCTTTCCAGTGGCTGGTTAACAAAAAGGAGCAAGCTCCAGCAAGGTTAAACGTGAGAGAGAGTTTTTTCAAAATTATTTTCAGAGCTGACAGGAGATCATTTGAAATCTCGTTAGTACTAAGCTACAAGGTATTAAGTCGGCCATCTTTAGACAATTGCCACTGATTCATTCTTGCCATTAGGTGGTAGTCTAGCAGCACACATATTACAAGCAGCCAGTCCTAATGACACGCGTGGAACTAGCTGGAGAAGGACATTTCCATTTCACTGCAACTCTCAAGGTTTTGGCATCTGTTTTTTGGCCCACAAAAGAAATGAAATCCAAAAGCCTTTGAATAATTTCACAGAAAGGAATGGTGTTTAAACATCATTTCTTGGATCAGTAAGGTCGAGCATTTCTTTTGACTTTAAGTAGCCGGAGTCTACTCTGGACCTTAGAAAACGTGATGCTGGAAACTGTTGAAGTCAACATGTCTCATGGAAATGTAGCTACTTATAGGAAGTAGGGAAAATATTAAAAGCCCCGAACAATGACAATAAGAGCAACCAAATTTTATTGAAAATGTTCAGACCAATTCCAGATCTAGAATATATCGCTGCATTTTGTCCCTCTATTCTTTTAGCTTATTGTTCTGCATGTTACTTTATCGTAGCAGCACTAGAATGCAGATTTTTTTTTTTTAAATGCTTCCAGCTTACACCAGCCAGGAAGGTGTATTTGGAATGAAAAACAACTGTGTGATTTTTCTTATTAGATCAGCTTAGACTTCGGAGTGTCTCTTAGCAGGCGGTACAGTTCTGTTCGCTGTTTTACTGGCTTCTCTTCCTACTACACTGTATTTATCATTGCTCGTAGTCTCTGCGACTCACTGGTAGGAGGATTACCTTTCCACAGGATGTCCTGGGCTCTTGTATAACTTTGCCGTGAATCTTTCATTTTATCTGTTATTTGCCTACTTAGCATGGGCTGCAGCCAGGCAGCCCTGGAGCTTTCGAATCCCATAAGTTCTGCGGGGGATTTCTGGCTTTATGGTGTGCATGCTGCTCGGTGACGCCGACAGAATGCTAAGGATCCACAAACAAGGTTTCCAAAAGGCACTTGTAGTGTTTAGGGCCTCATGTCTGACACCTCAAAGGTGGCTGCTGCTTTTCTGACAGTGCCAAGATTTTTCTCTCTGAAAATCAGGTTCCCTGAACAGGACTCAAGTTGAAGCCTTAAGGCTCAAGGCACCCCAAATTACATTTGAAAACCAGTTTTCCCACCAACCCATAATTTTCATTCTATCGGTATTGTATTTCTATCTGAATACCTACAGTTTCGCTGCACTTTTATTGTTCCCTTTGTATCTTGGATGCAATTGCATCAAATCACGGTATAAATCTGCTATGAAATTGAACATTGCTTTGCCCCCATTTTCTTTTTTTTTTTTGTAAATCAGATGCTGCTTAGTCTGTCTTGAGTATTTTATCCTGAGGCATTTCAGCTTCGTATGAACACAGAGAATTTGCCATATGCTTCAGAGAAGCTAGTTTCTGTTTGCCACTGGAACGTTGTACATGCTGGCTTGTCATCCACATTTGACTTTCTTTGGGAGTGCTTACAGAGACCTGGCATGATAATGCCACTTTGGGTTGCCTACTCCGTGACTGTTTTCCACCAGGGCATTCTTAATCATGGGGTATTAGCATTGAGAAAGGGTATTTTGGATTTAAGTAGCCTATTTAATATGTATCTGAACTGGAGAAGCTGCATCCTGCCATGCTGCTCTGTTAATGGGCCAGTGGGCACATCTACACAGTGTTTACTGTGCAATGGACTAATTAGCTGGCAAGTAAATGTTTTGCATCTACATGTGAGCTCCTATTAGGCTGGAGTAAATTAATTTACTCTACAGCAAGATAGTACTTCTAATTACTTGTACTATCCTGACGTGGGGTGAAAAACTCCTCAGTATTGCATCTATAGATGCTGCCCCAACCGGCTGGGGCATGAGGGTGCTTCAGTGCAGGGGCTGCCTGCCAGCTAGCCCCACCCTGAATCACCACTGTGCCCCAGCTAGCCCCTCCACAGCATGTTGAGCCAGGGGGAGCAGCCCTGGGCTGGCAGGCTCACCCCTTGGACCTGCAGCCAGCTGGGACTGCTCTGACCTGGCTCACTGTGCTGCAGACATGCTGGGCGCACATGCAGACATGCTGGGCGCACATGCCCAGCTTGAATAAATTCTAAGGCAATAAGCTCTGGACTTTGAGTGCATTAATATGCACATGTAGACACACCCACTGAGAAATGAATCATACCTCCCAGTGTGTGCTCATTCTAGCAATCTACCTTGTCTTCTCAGCCAAAGGAGAGTAAGCTGCTGCTATCTGACAATCATGTTTGACTGCATTTGTA
This sequence comes from Crocodylus porosus, assembly GCF_001723895.1. Lineage (NCBI taxonomy): Eukaryota > Metazoa > Chordata > Crocodylia > Crocodylidae > Crocodylus > Crocodylus porosus. The sequence goes on from NW_017728906.1 coordinate 195,058,459, forward strand.
TTCTTCTTCATATATGAATATTGAACATAACGTTGCCAGGGTGACACCCTCAGCCCCTCTTGCTCAGGATTGGACCCTCTCAATACAGTGCCTGGTTTTTCTACTTCTGAAAAGGAGCTGGCTGCAGTTGTTTTAGGCACTCAGCGCCGCTTTATGTTTGTTCCCCATTGAAATTACTGGAAGAAGCTGCATTCAGTCTATTACAGACAGAGTAAGACCCTGGGGATTTCCATTCCTATTCCTTTACAATGCAGAGGAGACAAGACTTGGGCTGCAAGGAAAAATACTTAAAGGACTCTGGACACTAGCTCATCCTCTCACTCGAGTTGGCAAGCTGAGGAGCACAGCGTTGCCACAAAGTGTCCCCAAAATTCTGACCCAGTGCAAGCTGTCATGAAGTGGACTATTATTCGCATAACAGTGCTGAGCCTCACCTTAGTAGGTGGAAGGAAGAAGCAGCATGCCTCTCCAAAGTAATTTCTGGTGCAAGGAGAAGCAACGACAGGTCTTGTAGAAAGCAATGTCCCGCAAAAGTTCTTTTTAGCATGCATTTCAGCTTTGAAGTTTAACAAAACCTTTGGTATGTTTTGCATGTGCTCACTGGCTTTAGCTAAGGGCAGTGAGGGTGTGCGAAATGGGCTGTATGCAATTCTGATTTGCCCCAAACTGGGGACAGCGATTCAATTTAGTTGGTTAAAATCCCCCTCCCCAATTCGATTCGGCTGAATCTGAAGATTCAGTACTGATTCAGAGAATCAGCGATTCAGCTGTAGAAACAGCTTTAAATGCTTTTTCTACATACCTCGAGGTACCAGGCGCAGCTTATGAATGCTGTGATGGTGGGGCGGATGGAGCATGGTGGGGGGCACCGCATACTTGGCAGCAAACCCTGAAGTGGACCAGAAGTACTTCCGGCCCATTCCCCCCCCCCCCCGATCAGTGATTGGCTGTGGGGGGGGACCCCTGGTACCACCCCCCCTCCCAAAACCTAGGAGGCACCAGTCACTGAGCTGAGGGATAGGAGGGGTCCCCCGTGTGCTTACCAGTGGATCCATAAATGGACCCAGCAGTGCTTCTGGTCCACTTCCAGGTCCACTGCCAAGCACACTGGGGACCCCCCCATGCTGCTGTGGGATGCTCCATCCTCCCCAGCACCACAGCATTCACGAGCTGCCTGGTACCTTGTGGTATGTAGAAAAAACATTTAAAGCCATGTCTATGTCTGAATCATTGAATCTTTCCAAATCTCCCTGAATCGATTTGGAAGGTTCCAAGTTGATTCAGAGAGATTAAAGGGTCTCCAGATTCAACTCAGATTCGGCTGCCAAATCGAGCCGAATCTCTGCTGAATCAAATCAGTAACCAAAGCTTTGCACAGCAGTACTGCTGTCAAGGCTACGTATATTGTTGCCACAAGTGACCTTGCACCCCCTTCACCAGCACAGTAGAGTCCAGAAGGAGAATATCAAGCTTTTGGTTTCCATGTGCTCCGGGGAAACCTGACCTCCTGTGCCACAGTTTGTGCCATTGTTTTAAAATGCCAAGTTCTGCAAAACTTTCGTAATTGATATAAGAAGTGTGTGTGTATGTGCGTGTGCGTTGGCCGGGGGGAGGGAGAGATGGTGTTATGCAATTTTGATGTGTCCCTTTGTTCATTTATCAAAGGGGCTACAAGCTACCTGTGTGAAACAATAATTCTGGGTCTGAAACTAATCCACTTCCTCATCAAAGTGAGGACAGGACCCAGTGTCCACAGAGACCTATGCAAAGCCTCTCTCTGTTTTTGAGGTAGACTGCTAGAGTGGACTCAAGCACAAATAGGTCGCCAACTGGCTGGAGGGCCACACCCAGAGGGTGGTAGTGGATGGGTCCTTCTCAGCCTGGGAGGACGTGGGCAGTGGGGTCCCGCAGGGCTTGGTCCTC
>NW_017728906.1:195060896-195102733 GCF_001723895.1 Crocodylus porosus
GCCAGGAGTGACCAGGAATAACGGTCACAAGCTGGCAGAGGGCGGGTTTAGGTTAGATATCAGGAGGCGTGACTTCACGGTCAGGGCAGCTAGGGTCTGGAACCAGCTTCCAAGAGAAGTGGTGCAGGCTCCTACACTGGGGATGTTTAAGAGGAGGTTAGATGAACATCTTGCTGGGGTCGTTTGACCCCAGTACTCTTTCCTGCCATGGCAGGGGGTCGGACTGGATCATCTAATCAGGTCCCTTCCGACCCTAGAAACTATGAAACCAATTCCAATGGCTAAGCATCGCATGAGCACAAAGCAGAGGCTGTCAACTGGGGCAGCGCACCCTATGTAGGAGAAATGCCCAGCTATTGTGACCCACCAGTATAACACAGGGGACTGTAGCAGGTCCCCAAATCAGGCCCCATGTTCTTCCTTTATCTATTTTAATTGGCTGCAACTATGAGAGTTTCTATTACTGTGCCATATTGTGGCATCTCAATTTCTAAATGAAAAAGCCTTTCTATGTGTGCAAGCGCTGCTCTCCTTTGAAGAGTACCGTCTAGCATATTTGCATATTTTAATCCTGACTCACAAAGAAAATTGCACACAAATGATCCGAGTATAATTATTCGTATTTACTTAAAGGACCACTGCTGCTCTCTGGCAAACTGTGAGAAATAAAATAATATTTTTGCTAAAACCCCTATTAAACTATCATGTATTCCTTTCCCATTGTTGCTAATTACTAGGATATTTGCGTGCAAACAGAAGCTTTCTCCCTCTTTCTCTAATTGAAATTTTATTATAGGCAAACAGAAAGTCGGAAATTAAAAGTAATATATATGCATGTACAGAGGCAATGAAGATTAGCTCCTTGCTCTAAAGGAGCAGTTCTTCCCTGTATGAATCACTGCCACCTAGACTGTGTGAATTCACGGCTCTGGAAGAGATTGGGAAAACAATGTCACCTCCATGAACCAACCAGGAAAGCAGGTGGCTACAGTTTAGAACGTGGGGAAAAAGAAAAAATGTGGCTTGTCCCCCAAAAGCACACCGCCTCTGTATATCTCACTACCACACCACAAGTTCACTCTCCTCTGACTTACCCTTCCATCTAGACCAGTGGTTCTCGACCTTGTTTCAGACTCAACACACCCCTCCTTAGACTCAGGGCACCCTTTGGAAAATGCCAGTTCTTAGTTGTCATTCATTTTTTGACTACAAGGAGAAAAAAAACAAATGAAAGCAGTTCATCTGTGGCAAAGAACTCAAAAAAAAAATCACAACAGGTCAGAATGTTTTTTGACACTATGGTATTAAATAACACTATATTTGAAATCTCTGGGTTTATCTTGTGAATCATGTTTGCACATCTAATAATACTAACATTGTATGGCACCCCTTGAAAGGATCCTAACAGACCTGAAGGTGCCCTGGCACCCTGGTTGAGAATCACTGGTCCAGACCTTCACTCCTATTACAGCTGGTGAAATTCTGAGCTGCTTTTTTAAAGCAGCTTTAAATTATGCTAGGTGTGGGTTTTACCATAGAGCTACTCTATAGATTAGGCAAGCCCAAAAAGAGGCTCTAAATTTTTGTATTTGACCAGATTGCAGCCAGACCAAAGAATCTGCTTTTGCTAAGGTTGGTTATGATGGGATGCATCACACTAAATCTTACATGCTATCAAAGAGGTGCTCTGTCTGAAGGAGCTCATGTTGTAAAAGACAAGTACAGAGAAAAGAGCATGCAGTGCAAAACACAGTGGAGGGGATTATATTAATTTTCTTACTTCTTTCAGCACCAGGAAAGAAATGAGTCTTTAATAACACAATACCCTAGGAGAGGCTATTCTCACTGCGACCAATTGCCTGTAGTGCTCTTGCAAAAGGCAAAAGAAATGGTCTCTTTGGAATAACCCCAGCGTAAGTGGTTTTGCAACAAGCACCGAATGGGTTGAGCGAGGCTCTGTGCTGACTTTGTGCTGTAGAGGTAGGACAGCCAGCAGGAACGAGGTGTGCTGGGGGAAGAATGCAGCAAATAGTCTGTACTCTACATGCTTTTCCCACAGTCTCCATCAGCAACTTCCCTGAAAGTTAGAGCAGCTTCATGATTGCTCTAAATTACACAGAGTGTAGGGCAAGGCCTTTCTTTGGGAAGGATACAGAAGGTATAAAGGCAGATCAATGCATGGCTGCACAGGTGATCCCACCAGCAGGGATTTGGCTTCATTGACCATGGGATGCTCTTCCCAGAAGGATTCCTAGCAAGAGACGGGATCAACCTGACGAAGAGAGGGAAGAGCAGCTTCGCAGACAGGCTCACTAACCCAGTGTGGAGGGCTATAAACTAGGTTTGCTGGGAAATGGAGACCAAAGCTCTGAGGTAAGTGGGGAAATGAGAGACCTGGAGGAAGCAGAAGCAGGATGGGGGAACAGAGGAGGCCTTATTCTTCCTGAGACAGTGGGGCCATCAGCTAGTCACATCAGGTGTCTATACACGAATGCGCAGAGCCTCAGAAAAAAGCAGGAAGAATCCTCCTACAGTCAAGGGACTATGATGTGATTGGAATAACAAGAGACTTGGTGGGAGCTTGAATGACTAGAGCACTGTCATGGATGGGTACAAACTGTTTAGGAAGGATGGGCGGGGGAAAAGAGGAGGAGGAGTTGCACTAAAAGAGCCATATGATTGCTCAGGGCTCCAGTATGAAACTGGAGATAGGCCTGTTGAAAGTCTCTGGATGAGGGTCAAAGGAGAGAGCAACAAGGGTGATGTCATGGTGGGGGAGGGGTCCGCTATAGACCAGCAGACCAGGAGGAAGTGGTGGATGAGGCTTTCTGCAAACAGCTAGTGCAAGTTTCCCAGTCACAAGTCCTGGTGCTCATGGGGGACTTCAGTCACCTGACATCTGCTGGGAGGGCAATACAGCAGTGCACAGGCAATCTAGGAAATTTTTGGAGAGTATTGGAGACGATTTCCTGGTGCAGGTGTTGGAGAGACCAATTAAAGGCTGAGGTCTTCTTGACCTGTTGCTCACATATGAGGAAGACTTGGTGGGCATGGTAGAAGTGCGTGGCACCTTCGGCAGCAGTGGCCATAAGATGACTGAGTTCAGGATCCTGCCAAAAGAAAGAAAGGAGAGTATCAGAGTATGTCCCTTGGACTTCAGAAAAGCAGACTTTGACTCTCTCAGGGAACTCATGGGCAGGATCCCCTGGGAGACCAGTCTGCAGGGGAGAGGAGTTCAAGAGAGCTGGTTGTATTTTAAAGAAACAGTACAGAGGGCACAGAAACAAACAATCTCAATATGCAGGAAGGCTAGCAAGTATGGCAAGCGACCAGCTTAACAGAGAACTCTTCAGTGAGCTTAAATACAAAAAAGAAGCTTACAAGAAGTGGAAACTTGGACAGACAACTTGGGAGAAGTATGAGAGCATTGCTTAGCCATGCAGGGATGAAGTCAGGAAGGCCAAAGCTCAACTGGAGTTGCAGCTAGCAAAGGATGTGAAGGGTAACAAGAAACGTTTCTACAAATATGTTAGCAACAAGAGGAAGATCAGGGTAAGTGTAGGTCTCTTACTGAATGGGAGAGGCAAACTTGTGACAGAGGATGAGGAGAAGGCTTAAAGTACTTGATGCCTTTTTTTACCTTGGTCTTCACAGGCAAGGTCAGCTCCCAGACTACTGCACCAGGCAGCACGGTTTGGAGAGGGGGATCAGCAGCCCTTTGGGTTGAAAAAAACAGGTTTGGGACTATTTAGCAAAGCTGGACATATACACGTCCATGGGGCTGGATGCACTGCACCCTCGTATGCTGAGGGAGTTGGCTGACGTGACTGCAGATCCGCTGGCCATTATCTTTGAAAACTTGTAGGAATTGGAAGAAGTCCTGGGCAATTAGAAAAAGGCAAATATAGTGCCCATCTTTAAGAAAGGAAAGGAGGAGGATCCAGGGAACTACAGACCTGTCATTCTCACCTCAGTTCCTGGAAAAATCATGGAATCAATTAATCCATTTCTAAGCAACTGGAGAAGAAGGAGATTAGGAACAGTCAGCATGGATTCACCAGGGGCAAGTCATGCCTGACCAACCTGACTTCCTTCTATGATGAGATGATTGGCTCAGGAGATGTGGGGAAAGCAGTGAACATTATATACCTTGACTTTGGCAAGGCTTTTGATACTGCCTCTCACAGCATTCTTGCAAGCAAGCTGAGGAAGTACAGGTTGGATGAATAGACTGCAAAGTGGATACAAAGCTGACTGGATTGTCAGGTTCAATGGGTAGTAATCAATTGCTCAATGTCTAACTGGAAGTCAAGTGGAGTACCTCAGGAGTCAGTCCTGGGGCCAGTTTTGTTCAACGTCTTCATTTAATGATCAAAAAGATGGGATGGATTGCACCCTCAGCGATTTTGCAGATGACACCAAGTTGGGGGATGAAGGGTAGAGCTAGGATTCAGAGTGAAGTCAGTAGATTGGAGGATTGGGCCAAAAGAAATCGCATGCAGTTCAACAAGGATAAGTGCAAAGTCCTGCACTTAGGGCAGAAGAATCCCCTGTATCAGTACAGGCTGGGGAATGACTGGATAAGCAGCAGCTCTGCAGAAAATACTTGGGGTTACAGTAGACAATAAGATGGATATGAGTCAGCAATGTATTCTCACTGCCCAGAAGGCTAACAGCATACTAGGCTGCATTAGTAGGAGTGTTGCCCACAGATCAAAGGAAACAGTTATTCTGCTCTATTATGCACTGGTGAGGCCACATCTGGAGTACTGTGTCCTGCTTTGAGACCCCCACTATAGAAAGGATGTGGACAGGTTAGAGAGAGTCAAGCAGAGAGCAGTGAAAATGGTGAGGGGGATGATGGGGCACATGACTTGTGAGGACAAGCTGAGGAAATTGGGTTTATTTAGTTTGCAGAAGTGAAGACTGAGAAGGGATTTGATAGCAGGCTTCATACACCTGGAGGGTAGTTCCAGATAGAGCTAGACTTTTCTCAGTAGTGGCACATGACAGAACAAGGAGCAATGGTCTCAAGTTGCAACCCTACTGGGAGCAAGAGAGATTTAGGTTGGATGTTAGGAAAAACTCTCACTATCAGTGTGGTGAAGCAATGGAAAAAAGTTGCCTAGAGAGCTGGTAGGATCTCCATCCATGGAGATTTTTAAGACCTGGCTCAGAAAAGCCCTGGCTGGGATGATCTAGTTGGGGCTGGTCCTGCTTTGAGTAGGACATTGGACTAGATCAGTGGTCTCCAAAGTGGGGTGTGCAAGACGATCCATTGGGGTGCAGGAAGAAAGTATTAGAACTTCTATTTATATAGATAGGGGTGCGCAATCAAAAAAGTTTGGAGACCATTGGAGTAGATGACCTCCTGAGGTCGCTTACAACACACATTTTCTCTGATTTTAAAGATGTCTTTACGCTTATTCAATTTGCAAGAGGGGCTGGTCCCATGAGGCTGAAGTGACCAATAGTTCCCGATTTTCTAGGGTGGTCTCAAGTTTTAGGGAGAAATTTTGGCAGACCTGATCCCTCAGTAGGGCTGCACTATGATAACTACAATATCTCTTATGGGTCTAGTTAATATACACACTTTCCCACTGGTCTGTGAAATGTCCGGGGCTGAAATTTGGCTGCATTACTTAAAATTTTCCAGCCTAGTTTTGTGATTCAGGGGATCCAATAACTCCAATAAATTCCAGATAGGTTTCTCAGCAGTTACGTGTTTACCTTAGTGGGAAGGCCAACTCTTTTGAAAATGCATCACTCACTCTTCAGGACAAAGATAAACACTATCCTTATTAGAGCTCCTTCTAATGTAGCAGGCGAATCAATTGATCCTATGATAGGCCTGGCAAGCAAATACAACTTCTGTCGCTATAATGTTCTTCTCTGCAAAAATCTCTTCCACTATCATTTAGAGCTGTTTATGTCTAATTCAGAAGTGCTTTCTGTAACTGGCAGGGAGTCATTGTGTGCCGCACAAGCCACTCAGAAAGTCATTTCATTGGAGTAGATACGGCACATCTCTGCTGAATACTGAGCAAGAGACACAAGCAGAAACTCCAAGAAAGGGCTGAGCATGCATGGACCTGTAGGTAGATAATATATGCAGCTAGTCTGTGATAAGACTGAGTGTTTCCGAACTGGAAAGAGAGAGGATCTGTTTTTGTTTTTTAATTGGAGAGATGACTCCTGGGACATACGGCCTGTGTTTCTAGCCATGAGAATAAGCACCAGGGTGACGGAAATACTATGGCTGCTGATGTTTTGTTTGGGGTTTTTGTTTTTTTGTTTTTTAAATGGAGGTTAGCACAACAAACTACCACCTTTCCTATCTCCTTGCCCTCTAGCAGCAGATTCTTGTTTTAATTTCAGTTTGCTTTATTGCTTGCTGGTTAGAGCAGCAGGCAGCACTAAAATTGTTATTAAATGCAATCTGTCTCTTTAATAACAGGTTCAAAATTAAAATCATAAAGTTAATTCATAAACTACAGAAATATATACAATAGTTTGGGCTGCTTACTTTTTATAGGCTTTCTGAAATGTACCAATCTGGTGGATTTTCCAGAAATAGGCAACGGTTATTGATAATTTTTTCTTTAAATAACCTAAAAAAAGAGGCATACAGTAAAAAAAAATTGAATTAAAGTATGTACTTCTTGCTCATTGGGCTGAAGAGCATTGGCTAGATATTATCATCACTTCTGTATTGCAATAAAACCTGAGAGCTTCACTGAAGGCAAAGAATCTATTGCAGATACAGAGTTCTTGTCCCCCAAAAGCTGTGGTAATGGACAACACTGAGCATGTGTAAATGTGGTGAAATGATTATGCAAAAGACATACTCCGGAGGAAAGTGGCTTATACTAGCCAAGAGACAAACCTGCTCGATATTGCTTGTTCTTTTCTGACTTTCTCCTGAATTGGCATAGACTTGCCTGCCTTTGTCTTCTTCACCTGCCTTCATGTGGTCAGGGCTTGCTTTATAAATGATGCAATGTCCACTTTAAAACTGTTTACTTCCCCAAGCAAGCATGAGGATCTATGGGGTGGGAGCAACCAGAAACAGGTAACTTTTTTGAGTGCTTCATTATTATTCTTTTTAGGGTTCAGAGTTCCTTCCTGACCTTTCATTTTCAAGGAAAAAGGAGAAAAGAGAGATGGGTGCAAATATTTTTAGTTTTTTGGGGGAACCCCCCCCCCAAAGTCTCCCAAAACCCAGAGTTTTGAATTTGGTGTTCTCTACAGTGGAAGTAACAGCTAGAAAACGAAATGTGGAAGTAGTTAATATGAGCTTCTCACACTACAGAATGAAAATAATTTTTTATTTTAGCTTTCTGTCTAAAGTCGCGAGGAGTTAAACAATTAATTCAGCAGATAAGGGGTTCAAATGAGACCAAATACTTTTAGTGCTTTAAGAGATGTAAAACCTAAGGTTCTTTCCCTCATTGCAGTACTGAAGCACCTTTCAGCTATGTGCAGATGTCTCCTCACATTGCCTTTGTCAGCTAATAATGTCATCTTCTATCCATTTTACAGATGGAGAAATTAAGTAACTTAAGCAAGATCCCATAAAGAATCTGTGGCAAAGCTGAGCATAGGCCCCAGGTCTTCTGCTTCTCTGACCAGTGCCTTAACTACAAGACTATCCTATGATGCTATGAGATAATGGGCAACTTTTTTCAAAAGCATCTAAGCTTTAAGTGACTTTTTAAAAAGTGACTTTGGTGTATAGGAGTCTACGTATATATCTACACCATGGCACCAGAGAGTTCACCCCCAAGGCTATTCACATGCTCCTACTCCATGAAAGTGGAGCCCTAAACTAGCACTCATGAATAATCTGGAAACTTAGGTACTGAGCCTGATGTCAGGGTTGACACATAGGGAAGAAGAGCGGGTGACAAGGATTATTTCCTCAGTGGTCTAACTGGGTGTGTCTACACAAGACGCTCTGTTGACGAAGCAACATGCTGTGTTGTCATAGCTCATTGCTATGGCGTCATAACGTTGGCAGGCACGAACCATGATCCCAATGCTACTGCACAGTAGAATTGGAAACCACCCATGCGGCACCAGGACTGTACAGTAATGGCAGTCACTGCTCAGTCATTTATATACTTGCTTGAGCAAGTACTAAATGGCTGCATAGAAACAACTGCGTAGTCCGGTGCATGTGTCAATGGGCCTACTGAGCTGTATCCCCTGACGGTGTAGACATACCCTATGCCACTTTGTTGGAGGTGAGGACAAGAAAGATGTCCACGTGAGGCATCTATGGCCTATCCTATGTCAAAGACATCAAGTCTTTTGTTTCTTCCCTTATGACAGAATTTTTTGTCCCTGGGCAGACATATATTATTGAAAACATTATTTTCAATGAACCCTCTGCTCTGCCACCCATCAATACAGCTAGTGAAGTTTCCACTACTGGGAGCAAGCTAACATGTAGGGCAGTTGTTATATTAAGGGAGGGCAGTGGTGGTTATGTTAACTTCCATGACGGCTTCTAGCTGTGGTACGCTGGCTGCAAGAGTGCTGTTTCTTTTGGCTAGACAAGGGACTCGTATCTTGAAAGATTTCCTATCCGGGAAATAGTTCTTCCTCTTCTGTTCTTCACTTCTGTTTTGTTTCCTCTCCGCTGCCCTACTGGCTTGTATTCTCCTCACACAGAAGAGTTTCTAAGGATGTAGGGAGGCATTTTGAGGATGCACACACCTATCCTGTCATTTAACATCCTGTGCCTGTATCTTTTGCATGCAGTGTTGTGTGTTCCCAGTCCCTTTCATCCTAGTCATTTTTTGTAATTACGTCCTTTTCTTTGGTATCCGATGAAGCCTGCAGGCCTCTCACAGCACTTGCAGTCTTCATGAGATTTTTTTTTTTTTTTGTGTGTATGCGCATAGTGGCATTTACTTTATTTGTTCCTGTAATGGTCTTTGCCTAGAGAATGAGGCAGCCAGAATGCTAATACCAGTTCACCATCCTTTCCTGGCCTGTTCTATAAAGTTTTCAGTCTTCTGACTGCCTGTCCATCTTTATCTTTCTGTTCCACATTGCCCTGGGCAAGGTGGAGAGCACTGGAATGAGAAGTCCAGTTGAAAAGGTGGGCTATTTGGAAAGGTCAAAGGTTCCTTCATGTATGACTGTCTCCATTGTGGCTTCAAATTGCTAACCCACCTTGAAAGAAAAAACCTATCAGGAGCAAATTTATGCCTTTCCCATGCAGCCGCAGCAATAACAGTACTATGCCACTCTTCATAGCTGAGAGGAGTACACGGGGAATCTGCAGGTCCCTGTTGGTTAGGAAGACAATCAGAGATTCATTAGGTTTTGGGTTTCAGAAAGGGTAAGGTAAGGAAACAAACTACTGTGCGCTATTGGGTATACCAGTTAGCCTTCAGAGGAGAAAGGAATCGGGTGGTAGAAGGTAGGGGTGTATGTGTATGTGTGATTTAGCACCAAGTTAGTGTTAATGTGGTTGTGATGTTCCTGGAAATAGGCAGGAAGTAAGATTTAGTTAATGTTAGTTTTCACTGGACCAGCCCTACAGTTGAAAAAGAGGTTAGACAAGCTTTTGGTATAAAATGCTCTTTCTTGGGTCTGGGAAAGGTGCTATGTAGATAGGGTGAAAAAGAGAGCCAGAATCTTCTCTCAAACCAGCATTTCTCCACTAACTATTGTGTATTATTCTCGATCTACACTAGCATTGGGGGTAGAAAATCAAGTCTGGTGTGCCCTCGGACATAGGTAGAGGTACAGCTAAGGAATGTGCCTTTACCAGTCTTTCTGGCGGTGGAGTTGTACCTGTAAAGCTTTGCTGGTGTCTTTGCTTGAAATGACTGAGAATTGCATCTGTCCTGTGAGCGATATATTGGCTAAGAAGCTAGATAAAATTTATAACAGCTTGGTTCCTATGTACTTTCTAGGTCTGCACAGAGTCTCTCTCCCACGAAGAATGAAGCAATTTCAGAAGCTGAAGTCTCCCCTCCCACCATTTTTGGGATTGGTGCCATAGTTAGTCAGTTTTGATCTTGATGGTTTCATTAACTGTCATGAATAATGAGAACAGGTGTATTGGACTTCTGGCTGACTTGATGTATTGTCACATGGGCCATAGACACAGTAGCTTTTATAAAGCTAAAGAACAATGTTTCTACCCATATAAGTTCAGGGATTTTCTTCTAAAGAGGAGGTAGTGGCACTGTGATACGGTTTTGTCTTCCTCTGTGTGCAGACAGCCTGAAGACATGGCCCTGCAAGGTGTGTTCTGTTTGGCCCTCCATTCCTAGGATGGTTAATACATATGAGTCATGATTAAGTATTTAATTGTGTATACTTTTTAATAAATGACATGGGAAACAGTGACTAAAGCAAAATATAAGGTTGAATTGAGGGTGGCTGCTGGGAGGAAGAGTGCAGAATAAAGGAGATTTGAAGAAAACAGAGAGAAGGAAACTGGAAAGAAGAGGATGCAGAAGGTAGAAGTGAACAAATGGCAGATAGGGTACTAGTTTTGAATCAATGGATGCAGTTCAATGGCCTGTGTTATCTGCATGTGTTGGAGAGGGGAGGGTTAGAATAGATAATCATATGGTCTCATCTGGTCTGGAGATAAGTGAACTGTGTTTTCCCACCAAGTGATTCTCAAGAGGTCAATAATGTACTAAGGAAATCATAGAGGTTGATAATAGCTAAAAGTTTAGCTTGCTGCATAAATGTTATATTCTACACTCAATTTTTTGTGACAGCCTTCAACTGACCTCATCAGGGGAAGGCTAGTTTTCAATGCAAAATTTATACTATAACCCACAGATTATAATTAAAAGAAGAATTCATCACTATTCAAAAAATGATTTTGACACCTCTGAGTAAAGAGGTTGAGTCCTTCAGATCCTCTTGCATCATGTATTTTATTATTCTTTAGTGGCTAATTAAATGAGTATTTCTAGTCGTCCTTCCCAGTCCCAGGGTTTTCTTCAAAGACATGTAGAATCCTTTGCAGGTTTTATTGCATTATTTCAATTGTCTTTCTCCAGTATATCTCCAAAATGTGTCAGGAAGAGGACTAGAATAAGAACTCAGTGATTCAATAAACCAAGCAAAGTTGCTGAAATAAGCAGTAGATCAAACAATCATAGAAATTAAGGGCTGGAAGAGACCTTGAAAGATCATGGAGTCCAACCCCCCTGCTCTGGGTAGGAAGACTGCTGAGATCAGATGATCCCAGCAAAGTGTCTGTCCAGTCTCCTCGTGAAGACTTCCAAGATTGGGGACTGCACCACTTCCCTAGGAAATCTATTCCAGGTTCTGGTCGTCTGTAAAGTTCTTCCTTACATCCAACCTGAAACTATCCTCTAACAGTTTCCGGCCATTGCTCCTTGTCCTCCCCTGGGGCACCTTAGTGAACAGTTTTTCTTCCAGGTCATGATATTACATACCCCTTAGATACTTATAGACAGACACCAAGTCCCCCCTCAGTCTTCTCTTCCCCAGGCTTCTCCAGATCCCTTAGTCTTTGTGAAGAAATCCCCTCTCTTTGCCTCTCAACTGGGCTATTCTCGGGGTACCCCTATCTCTTGCTTGCTTTTTGTTTGGATCAGGCTAGTCAATCAGGCAACCTGGACAGACAAATTCCTCATGGGAGGGGGAAAGCTCTCTTCCTCCAGCAGTCGTGTTGAAAGCAGCAAGCAAAGTACCTAGGCTCCGGCTTGGATGTTTCACTGGGAGTTAAAAGCCTGGAAACTAGTCAGAATTCTAGACCCAAGTCTAGGCAGTCGCATCACAAAAGGGTCCCTGTACCCAATATCTGTAAAGACTTATAATTGTATTTTTGCTCAACGTATATTCTGACTTCCTCTGTTCTACCCTCCCTCTGCATGATCAATAAAGTATTTGGGTTACAGCATGCCTGCCTGTGAATTCCTGAGGGGAGCCTTTTGCTCCTGGCCTGGCCGCAGAGCTGTCCTGTGTATGTTCCTTCAGTCACACCTGAGGTTATTTGGGGATACTTTAGGCTGAAAGAGGCATTCAGAAATATTACCAGTGGGCAAAGTACCACCAAGGCTTGCAGGGTCTGCGTGCTTTGGGCTGCACAGAGCCCTAACGGAGACCAGTGCCCAGGTGGTGGCATCGTTACCCCAGGCTTGCAGGCGTTCTCCAGGAAGCAGGTCATCCAGTGGTAGGCACCCCGTGGGAAACTCCCAAAAAGAGGTTTTTGAGCCTGGCACAGTGATGCAGGTGGCTGTGAGTAGTAGAGCCCCCTTCTGGACCACCACAGTCTTTCCTCATAAGGATTATCCTCCAGCCCCTTAATCATTCCTGTGGACCTTCTCTGCACCCGTTCAAGATTCTTCACAACTTTTTTGAAGGGCAGTGCTGTAACAGGGCACCATCCCCAAGGGTGGTCGAGAACACTGGGACATACCCCAGAGTCCCTTTTATTTGAATTTGCTTCTGGGAACAGACTCCCCTTTGCCCTCCTGCCACGTCTTGATATTTCTTTGGGTTCTCAAAAGAGGCTGCCCCAGGGCTTCCTCAATCTGGTCTTCACTCTCAAGCACCCAGAGGTGAGAAGCTCCTGCCTTAAGGGCTAATTGCACATCTCCATACCACCCTTTTACTGTGCCCCATGCCTTACAGGTGTTATATGCATATTGTTCCCTCTGTTGGGGTCTCAGTCAACTCAGCCTCCTCACTTTTATATAAGTGGGCTATCTAGCTTAGACCCACTGTGCTGGGGCCCAGTTTTGAGGCACCAGCTTCAATTGATCTTACTCTCATCTCTGGGCCCCTGGCCCTGTGCAGCTGCACCCCTGCGGTGTTGGGCTGTATGGCCCCTGTAGCTGTGCCCTTCTGGGTGCTAATGAGGCTTCCACCTCCCCTGTAGCCTCATCTGCAAACCACCAGTTTAAACAACAACACAAACACTAAGTCCCTGGGCCACAACAAAGAAGAATAAGAGGTAGCAAACCTGCTTTTACCCTATGTGGGTCACTGTGCCTAGTGCCCCAGCCTGAAGGATTGGTTTCCATCTTCCTGGGGCCTCAGGAGCCGACACTCCACCACAGACTGGGATGGCTTCCTTGGCTAGCTCAGTCCAGGCTTATATAGCTCTGGCCTGAGCGCTCTCACAGTCATGTGACAGCACCCAGTCAGCTAACCAGCCTTTAAACTCTTCTCTGCTGGCAGGCTGTGCGTTGAAGACTCTGGCATTAAAGGGGCCGCTCTGCTTCCTAGTAACATTCCTAGGGTTCCCTGTTACAGGTGCTCAGAACTGGACACAGTACTCCAGCTGGGGTCTCACGAATGCTGAGTAGAAAGGAAGTATCACTTCCTTAGCCCTGCTCACAATGCATGAGATAATGCATCCCAGTTTGCTATTAGCTCTGTTGACTATAGCATCGCGCTAGCAGTTTGTGTTCATCCTGTGATGAACCATAACCCTGAGCTCCCTTTCAGACATCATACTGGCCAGAACATCTCTTCCACACCTCTATTTATGTTGCTGGTTACTTCGCCCCAAATGAAGCACTCTGCATTTATCCTCAGTGAACTGCATCCAGTTCCACTCCGCCCACCTTTCCAGCTTGTCCAGATCCACTTGGATCCCCATCCTATCCCTTAGCATGACTGCTTTTCCCCATAGCTTAGTATCATCTGCAAACTTAGCCAGAGTGAACAACACAGGGTCAAGAACTGTATCCTATGGGACACTGCTGGCCACCTCCCTTCAAGATGATACAAACATGTCTACTAACACTCTCTGGGTTTGACCATTAGCTAGTTCCCAACCCACTGAACTGTTGATTCCAGATATGTTTCTTAAAAGTTTAAAGCCCTAGCAGCTTAAGGGTATATTTATAAAACCAATAGGGAGGTGAATTGAAATGTCTTTAATTTTTTACTACAACCAAGAAGCTGGAGGGAAAGTTTGATGGGACCATCTACCTCTTTTTTCTATCATAATGTTTTGTACTGCTTCCCACAGTATATGAATGCTTTCCATAGGAAA
This sequence comes from Crocodylus porosus, assembly GCF_001723895.1. Classification (NCBI taxonomy): domain Eukaryota; kingdom Metazoa; phylum Chordata; order Crocodylia; family Crocodylidae; genus Crocodylus; species Crocodylus porosus. Next base: position 195,074,914 of record NW_017728906.1, read on the forward strand.
TCAGTATAGTATTGACTAATAGGGACTGTCTGAGTAAGGGTGGCTTTTCTCTTCAGTGTTTGAGATGTCAGCAGCTTCACATCATCACTGCTGATGCCTATGTCTTTATTAATACAATCATAAAGCAATCTATCAAAACTACATAAACAAATGCCTGTCCCAAGGTAATGCTTACATTCTGACATACTGCCATTTTCTAAAACTGTGTGCATATGTGGGGGGAGAAAGGCAGGGGGAAAAACAAGCTATTTTCCAAGCAAGATAAATGGAGTTGTGCTTTAAGTAACCTCCAGAAAAACAGAACATCTAAAAGCATGGTCCCAGCAAAACGATGAAAACAAAATGATTGGTTACCAGCACGACCTCATGACATCTGACATGCAGAACAAATGGCAGCAACCCAATTACACTTGAAAATACACAGGGAGCATGCCTGCACGTGCTATTAAAGTGATTGAATAAACCTCGGAGGTCAGCCTGCCAGCCCGGGTCTGCTCCAACCGAGCTCAACATACTGGCTGGGGCCAAACAGTGCTTCAGTGTGCAGCTAGTCAACGGGCAGCCCCCACAATGGAGCACATTCGTGCCCCAGTCAGCCCCGTTAGCATCTAGACATGGGTTGCAACAGAGTCAGTAACTCCGCCATAGGATAGTACTTGTGTTTGACAGTACTATCCTACGGTGGAGTTAATCAGTTTACTTTGTCCTAATAGCACTAGATGTATATAGGGTGACATTTTACTGCAGAACTAGTTGTCAGCTCTGCAGTAAATACCTTGTGTAGACGCACCCAGGATGTACTGAAATGAGCCATTCCAGGGAGCGTGTGTGTTGTGGGGACGGATATAAGATTTCTGGGATCTTACATTGCCGTTTCCTCTGTTATTACTTCCTGTGGAGTGACGCTGTACAACTGAATTAACAAACTAAAGAATCCAGTTCATATTTTTGCAGTGCAGGAGGGAAAATATTTTTTATTCCAAACCTGATTATTGGACTGAATGTGGTTTAAGTTTTCAGATGCCCTAGTGGGAAACTTCTATTTTCAAATCTCTCAGCAAGCCTTTATTAAGGACCTTTCATTTGGAAAGTAGACAAAGCCAGGCCTTGGCTGCCAATAATAGAAATCATCTTTATTATCTGAGTCTATCCAGCTGGTAAGTGATAGTGGGGGCAGATTTAAATAGCATGGGGAAGGGAAGAAGCATATTTTCAGTACAGGAGGAGAGATGGTTACTGATAATAAAATGACCTTGAAACCAAAAATTAATGTGGAGTGAGCTACACTCAGGGAAATGGACTATGACAGGTGCTTCAAAAGAGAAGTTCAGAAGGAGATGAATTTTTACAGAGAAAATAAACTCGAATTGTTTTGTTGGACGGTCACTGAAACTAGACTCGGATGCCTTACTCAGAGCACTTACCCCACAGGTTGTTTAACTGAAATGGAGGGGGTGGCCGTCTGGCTCGAGGGCTGTTCATCTCTGAGGGTAGGCCATTGGAATCTGGGCCTAATACATTTGTTCTTCTCTGCTGTATTTATTCACAACAATTTCTTTTTAAAGAAAGGGCGAAGGAGATGTACTTTTATGTCTGGCTTTTGTAATAACAGTGATGCTAATTTAGTGCATGTTGTTGTTTGTTTGACTACTTCCATTTCTATTAAAAAGAGAACAGAGACGTTCCACACTGGTTTGTTCCATTAGTTTGCACTAGCCCAGTTAGTGCGCTAATAACTGGCTTCTCCAATGGCAGTTGTTTAGTCTGTGACAAAAAGAATATACAAATGGCACTTTAGTCCTTCATGTGCAATAATCCAAATAGCCAAGGACATTATTGTGTATACTTAAAAGGAAACCTGTAAGAGTGTAGTCTTCCATACAGTAGAAATTAAAGCATTTATGCAGCATTAAGAGCTAGTTGGAAGTAGCAATAATTGTTTATAGGAAATTAACACAAAACTAAGAAGAAAAAAACTTTTAATGTCATGCCAAAGTATTTATGGATATGTTAGAAAATACGTTTTTATTCGAATGCTCAGTTACTGAAAGGCTAAAATGGAACAGGTTTTTTAAAATTCAATCACACTCTTGATTTCACAGGTTCTGTATATTCATTGAAAATTGAGTTTTTTAAACAAATTATTTATTTGACAAGAAACCTTTTTTATTTTTTTTTTTCATAAAAGCAAAGCCAAAAATCGTACCCCAACAACACATCGTCAACCCCAGTAAGGCAGGTCTTTATTGAGGCTGCTGGACCAGAACCAGATTCACTGTTGTGCTTTCTTGCCTCCCAGGCATACCACATAAAAGCTTGTTTCAATTTTTGTCACACCCAGACTTTCCCCAAGTACTGGGCTATAGACGACCTGATTTATACTATGGATACTTGCCACAGAAATGTGACTTATACCTTGACAGGGGTGTAGGTTATAGCCATGTTGGTCTAAGGACATAGGCAGACAAGATTCTTTGGGTAAATCTGTTATCTTTTATTAGACCAACTCATGTAGTTGGAAACAATTTTCCTTGTAAACTTTTGGGTATAAATACCCTTTGTCGGACTGAGGAAGCATTTGCAGTTCATGTGTGCTCATCTGGGAAGATGCTTAGTTCCCCATTTTATCAAATTGGGGATGTGATGTTGACCACCTTTTTAAAGGGAAGTGCCATACTCAGGTATCATGAGCTATAAAACATGTCCTATGTGTACATAGCTAGCGAAATATCCACCCCAGCTTTGCACACATCTCAATAATTATACAGACATTTCAGCCCTTTACTATTCTTGCATTCCTGCATGAAAAAGGTCCTTAAGGTTTATATAAAATGGCATATGAGATTGGAGGGATCTCCTGAGTCTAGTCCAGTCTACATCTTTTACCAACCACCTCATCATGTAATGCTTTTCACAAGGTTATCAAGCCACATCTGAAAAATACCCAATTCTGGGCCCTTGGTACTTCTAATGGAAGCCTTTCCCAAAACCTCACAAAAGAGCATGCTTTCTGTCTACCTTGTAATAAGCTAAACATCTTTTAACAGTAAAGCTTTCCTAGGATGGAATTAAAGCCACAGTGGAGCTGAGTTTTCTTCATTCTAAACTGCATAATTGAGTTAATGAAAAATACTTGATGCCTTAAAAGAAAACTTATCCATGAATCCACAAAACCCCTGAAAGTCCTACTGGAAAAATAATACAGACTTCTTATTCCCGTGTCTGTAACCTTCTACGTATCAGGTCTTTAAGACAGAAACCCAATTCCTTTTAAGGCCATCAACCAATAATACCACCTGGTAACTCAGTTAAGAAATCAGTTTAATTTAGGTTAACCAAAAAGTGTCATGTTTTTATAGATCCCTTATAGATATTTAATAACTAATTTTCTACATTATATGATAGTTCTGTTAAAGAAGAGAGAACAGCAAGTGAGTTGAATAGTAACTATCTGCAAATGAAACCAGGGAAGATTTCCTTAAATCTAGGAAGATCTAGAGTAAAATTTTCAGGACAACTTAAATGGCTTAGGCGCCTAAGTTCCATTTTCAAATGCCTTAAAACAGGGTTATCAAATGTACAGCCCATGGAGCCCCACAATCCAGACCCTGGTGCTGCCTCTTTTGCTGTGCTGGACCTCCACCCTTGGTGGAATCTTCATCCTTGGAGGCTTTTAAGACCAAGCTTGACAAAGCCCTGGCTCAAATGATCTTGGGGATGGTCATGCTTTTAGCAGTGTGTTGGACTGGATGACCTCCTGAGGTCCCTTCCAACCCTAATTTTCTATGATGCTATGATTCTGCGAGCCCATGCACAGTACCTAAGACATGCAATGCCCCTGGTGCCCTCTTGGGCCAGCATACCTGACCAGCCCAGGGGGGTGCTTCCTGTGTTGGATCAGCCATGGGGTGGGTGGGGAGGACCGTGGGCTTGAGCTGCTCTGTGGAACAGCCCCATGCTACTCATCCAGTCCACGGAGTCAGATGAGTTTGACACCCTGGCCTTGAATACTTAGAAGCTGAAGTCCCATAGAAGATCATTGGTATTTAAAGGCATTTTTACACAGGCTCATCTTGAATAATTGAGCCTGCTGGAGCTCATCTCTATTAATTGAGTTTGATGCTGCTAATTGGAATGCCCCAGTGTGCTTCAGTGCCTTGTACATTTAGTGCCCTGCATTTCAAAATGGCAGCGGGGGGCTTTAGTTGAAGCTTATCAAACAAGCTTTAGTTCAAGTGTCCCTGCTGCCATTTTGAAATGCAGGGATGCTGAATACGCGAGATACAAAGGGCTTTTTAATTAGAGTGGCTCCCGAAAGTCACTCTAATTAGAAGGCCACACTCCCCACGCTCCAAGGCATGTGTACAGACACCCTAAGCTCCTACATTCCTAAGGCTGTGTGTAGACAAAAGGAGGGGCATGTGTGCACAGTGCTTCAAAACGGGTTAAATGCTTTTGCACTGCTTTAATGGTGTTGCTGTTTGCATGTATCAGCGGCATAATATGCAGTAATTCCAGCTACTGTAGCAAATTCAGCAGCATAATGTGCCTTAAATGACTTGGGGTGCAGAAAACTAAATCTCCTCTGAGGAGTTTGCTGCCCTACAGCCACAGAGTAAAGCCCCGGACTCCATGCAGCTCCGGGGTTCTGCAGGAAGCCCATGCAGGCAGCCTGGCAGCAGCCCAGGCAAGCAGGCTCTGCCCAGGAAAAGCAGTGAATATGATCTTTTCTTTCTCTGGAGCCTGCCTGCCTGAGATGTGTGGGAAGCCAGTGCTTCCCTCTGCAGCTGTGGTGCCCCCCCTTCCGGGACCACCCAAGCTGGGTGCCTGTGGGTGGGTGCCACTTGGGAGGCCCACCGCTGCCATGGAGAGAAGCACCCTACCCCCTCCTGCAGCCTAGGGACCACTCTGCCCGATGGCAGCTCACCCTCCCCTCCCCACCACCAGTGAGGCAGGTAGGTTCAGGTGTGTGCGCAATGCTAGGGGTTTAAAGGGCCCTAAATTCTAGTGTTGTTTTTAAAAACCCACAACTTCAATTTACGGCTCCTGTTTTGTCTACATATTCCCTCAGATGCTTGAAAATGTGATTGAGGTTCCTAAATCACTTAGGTGGTTTTTACAAGTTTTGCTCCTTAACTTTTATGTGGAAGATTACTATAGGACTGCCTTTTCTGTACTTTATAAAACAGCTGTCTGGCCCTTTGGCAGCTTGCCAGAAGTGCAGTATCGCTGCAAGTTGGCATTTCCTCGCAAGCGTTGTCAGTGCTAGTTCATGCTGAACTCATTGTCAGCAATGGGAGCATCTGCATCAGTGTTTGACAGTGACTGAGGTCCTATTTTGGATGGGGTTAGCCGGTATTAACCTGTGTCGAGGATATTTGCTCCAGCCTCTGAACTCGTTTGGATGTTGTGTGATGTTGCTGTGATCAGAAGCTGTTATAACTTACAAAAGAGGTTGATTTCTCTAATGTGTTGTCAACATACACATTAGCTTTCGTTCCAGGCACCTGCCCATTTGAAGTTCAGAGAATATACAGCATGCTAATTTCTTCCTTTCCTACTACAAAATGATTATCGCCTTGCTATGAAAATCTGTGATTTATAACTTTCTTCCTGTTGTTGTTTCTGACTTAGCAGTTGGTCATGCATATTCTTGAACTACCCAAAATGCTTTTCATGTGAAAATTATTCATATGAGCCTTGGCTATGGGATAGGAATATTGGAGCCTGCCATACTGGCTTAGACTAGTGGATCAGGCTATTCTAGCAGCTAATATCAGAGAAAAGTGAAAGAAGTCCTTACAACAGTTATTGGATAGCTTGACGGTGACATTTTGGCAATTACTATCATAAATGCAAACAATTTGGTTTCCATGCCCATGCCTAATTCCTTCTGGAATCTTATCAGTGATACTGGGTGCATCTACACAAGGCACTTTATTGCGAAGGAGCATAGTTTACTCCGTGGTAAACATGTGCATCTACATGTGCACATGCTTACTGCACAGTAAACCTCACTAATAGTGAGTAAATTTGCTACTGGCAAATGCAAGTAGCAAATTTTACTCACAAGTAGTTACTGTGCAGTAGTGCTTGTATAGTTGTCTGACCAGGAGCAAATTTGCTCCCAGTCACCCTGCCACCAGGGGGACAAGAGATTTCTCCCTATGCCCCGGGGAGCAGGGGGCTGGCAGATCATTAGCTCCCAGCACCATCTCCACGGTTGCAGGGCTGGCATTGGGAGATCCTTATCTCCCAGCACAGGCCCCATGGTTGTGGAGCTGGCTCTGGGAGCTTGCTGCTGGTGGGAGCTGGGGAGCCACTTCCCCAGCCTGTTCCCCATCCAACTCCACACTTACAGAACTGAGCACAAAACAAGCTATCCAGCCCCTGCCTCATGATCATGGTGAAGGAGCTTGGAACAGTCCCGGTCAGCCACACGCCCGGATCAGGCAACCAAGGCACAGGGTTTAGAAAGAGCTGCAGGGCTGGGGCAGGTCTGCCGGTGGGGCAGCTTGTAGTGAACCCCTGGCTGGGTGGGGAGTCTGTGCCCAGCCAGGGGCTTACTACAAGTTGCCCTACCAGCAGATTGGGGCAGGGGGCTGGGACTTGCCCCCCCCCTTGCAGATCTTTCCAAGTCCCCTGCCTGAACCAAGAAGCTGGGGCTAGGAGTTCCCTGCTGCCAGGACATTGTCTCTGCCCTGGAAGCAGGTACCCCCCCGGGGGCAACGAACAATGTCCCAGCTCTGGCCAGGAGACAGCTGTTTTCTGGCCGGGTGCTCCCTGCCAGCCCCTGATCTAGCACCCAGAGGGAACCTAGAGATCTCTCTAGTGGTGGCAGGGGCCCATTGCAAGGCCCCAGGAAGCAAGAGCAATTTGCTGCCATTAGCAGCAAATCTGCTCCGACTTCTCTACACATGTAGATGCCTGCCCAGGAGTGTTTACGTGTGAGTAGTTTAATTGAGACTAAACTGGTCCCAGATCTAATGCACATGTAGACACAACTACTGTGTGGCTATGAATTCCAGTCTCATTTTAGGTTATGCAAAAATATTTCCTTTTAGCAGAGCTCAATTTTCTATCCTTCAGCTGCACCAGGTTTTTATATTATGAAGGGGGCTAGACTACCCTGATATGCCTTCTCTAAACCTTTTTTTTAACACCTTGATCATTTCTCCCTTTAGCCCTTCTCTGAGACAGCTAGTATGCAGCCTTTTAAATCATTCTTCACACAAGTTTCAAACTGGGAAGGGAGCATATTTTATTGGGAGACAAAGTTACTCTTTCACAGCATACTGCTTTTCTACTCCAGATGTGGTTGTGCATTTTACTTCAAAATAGTGTACTATTATGGTTGGGTTTCACAAGTCATTCAGGATGAAACCAAGTCCAGTTTCCAATGACCCTGATTCTGTTTAGGAAGAAAAACACCAACCAGTTTTCCTTTAAAAAAAGCTGGTGGTTTACTATGAGTTAATGGGTTTATCTGAATCCATAAATCAATACCATATTGACGAGGGGTATACACACATGGGAATGAAAACAAGCAAATTTTTCTCTCCAGATTCCTGCAGAGTCATGCACAGTTCCGAACAGCTTGTAGCTTTCTTTTGGTGACAGATATTGTCTTTATATTTTGTTTTTGTCTGGGAAGTTAAATTAAGGTTAAAATGAGAACTTTCCTGTGTCTTAAACCCCTGAGATTAACCTCCATTTTCTTCATTAACCTAACTCTGAAAGGCCTAGCATCAAATATATAGTTTATTGCCTTGGGTTTTTTGGGGTTTTTTTTCGTTTGTTAGTTTTAGAAATAAAGAAAATAAGGAGAGTAAAAAAAAGCCATCATTCTGTCAGAGGAGGCCTGGATTCAGCTCCCTGCAGAATCTGGTGATGTGACTTTTATGTTCGGGGTCAAGGACAGCCCCTTGCAAGCAAATAAAGCTATTTATCTTGGTATTTTACGCCCTCCATAGCGGTACTCTCTGAGCACTTCACAGCCTTTAATATATTTATCCTCATAAAAACCTCTGTAAAGTAGGAAGTACTATTATCTCATTTGGCAGGTGAAAAACTGAGACAAAGAGAGAGACTGTGGCTTGACTACGGTCACAGAAGAAGCACATGGTGGAGCAGGGAATCCAACCCATGTATCCCAAACTAGGAACTTCACTGCTAAACCATCCTTCTCCCCTTTGGTTCCTACTTTGAGGGGTCTGCTCATGTCTGACCTGAGCACCTACATTTACCAGTGGGACATTGTGTCATTCAGGCTCAGCTGTCTTGAAGTGAGATACTCTGAGACCTGAACTCTTTGCTGCCTGTTGTGACTGCTATACTACTACTACTACTAAGAGTAATGAGGTTGTCCCTAGCAATAGAAATCGAATTGTTGTTATTTATGGGGATATCATGATCAATACCACAAGTCCACGGATCACAGAGCGCTTCAGCATCAGAAAGTCTATAATACTATGTGAACTTTTTAAAAACCCAGTCTGCACCTTAGCATATAAGAGTTTTTTTTGTATAAGATTTGGAAATGCTTAGCTTTCTTTCACGCTTGCCAAAGAAACTTGAACATAAAGCAGCTGGTCACTAGGAGAGGTCCCTATTCTATCAGGAAGAGCTTCCGTTTCAGTGGAATATATTTTCATGCCTCTTTACTCTTTCTGTCTATTGGCATTGACAGCTGGAATTGAAATCTTACCTGCCTGCCTTAGGTTCAGATTCTGTGTCTGATGCAGAAGTGACTTGGCAGCCTGCTTAGGAAGTGGAGAAACAGAGCAGCCAATGCAGCTGAATGAGACTTTATTGCTGCAGGTCGTCAAGTCTCATCCCACAACTGCAAGTTATCCTGACAGGTGATTTCCTCCCCCCCCCCAAAGTTAACAGAGTAGGTTTAGGTTTTGTTTTGGCCTAGCCTGAGCTTTTCAGATATTTGTTGTGGGGATTCATTTTGTGATTCCTTTCAGTTGCAGATTACCGTGTGGTTAGAAAGTACTCCGCCTGGGAGCAAAAGTCTGCTCTCAATGTTTGTGTCCTTTAACTTAAAAAACACTTTGTTCCTTATCCCCTCACTCCCAACAAATGTTGTCAGAGCTGATGCATTAAAAAAGGAAAGACTGAATTTCTCCTGTCGAGGGAGGAAGAGTAGTTCTTGCCCTGTAACGTGATGACGGTGAAATGCCGGGTAACTCTACGCGACACAAGAGGACAAAGAAGGTTTCATTTATTGAGTAAAAGGAATAAAACAAATTGGGATGTCCAAGACTTGCCTGTGTCACTTGTGCCACATAGCAGAGGAGAAATATATTCCAAGGCTGATTGCTCTGCAAATGAAGCAAGTTTGTAATTCGGGCTTTACCTTAGAGTAAGGAAGGTGGCAGTGGATGTGACACAGGGGTGCTGGTGTGACTCTGTGACTCCTCACCTGTAAAGCTCATCGTTTGGGCCAGCAGAAATCCCAAGTTTAAATCAATTTAGGCTGATTTTACTGTAGTTAGTCACCTCTTCTTTTCTTTCTTTTGTTAGCACCCGTCCACAGCAACCCACCAGAGAGAGCTTCAACGCAGCTCTGGTGTTGCTAACTACTCCTCGCCCACTGACTTGGCACTTCTGAGACTTGGTTCTGCAAGGCCAAAATAAATAATTCGGCCATAGATGTTGTCACAATGCTGCTTCGTTCTGCTTGACTCGTGGAGGGTCTGCTTCCCGTCCTTACTGCTGCTTTCCCAGTCTCCCACGCACTTCTGCACCCTCCTCAAATCAGCGCCCTATGCCTTTCCCTCCTACTTCAAGCCATGTCCGAGTATTGTTACTTTTCTGAGTATCGCTTCTTCGCTGCCCATCCTCTTACTAGAGTGCCTGGCAGGAACTAGGTGGAGATCTGGTGTGCAGATGCTAAATTCATCAGCAAGGTGCCTGACCCCCTCTGGCAAGCTGACAAGAGGCTCTACAAGCGTGGCCAGAAATGTATTAAGCGACAAGGCCAGATTGTGGTGCATAGGTATAGATACTGTATCCAAATCATACACTCTTTTTGAGGGAAAGTTAGTCCGCAAGGTGCACCTCGACCCTGCCTTCTGCCTGCCTTCAGACCAACATAAATAATTACCTCTTACAGACGCCAAACTGCACTTTTTACTGGGAGCGAGCCCATTAAATCCAATGGGACTTATTCTAAAAAGGGCCAGAATCTGAAAATAACATAAGGCACCTAATTCCAAAATTGCACTCTGACAAAACCCTGGCTCAGTGGCTGCCTAACCCCTGAAGGCGCCTATAAATTGCTAGGTGACAGCAATTTGGCCACTGGATATGTCCAGCCCTGTCCTGAGAATCAAGGTGTCTGGTTGTCACCTAAGCTCTGCTGGCAATCTGAAAGCATGCCACTCCATCGAAGTCCCCTGAGGGGCCTGGTAATTTATGTTCACTCCAAGCACCCTTAAAACAACTGACAGGATTAGATCCCTCATACAAGGCAGTTGCAGCTGCTTGATTTTTAAAGTAGACGGTCATGGCGCCTACCTTTTTAAAATAATAGCCTACTCCCAAGCACTTGCATAGTAAGTGGGAGACCCCCAGGTCATAGGAAACTAGGGCTGGAAGGGACTCCATGACATCATCTAGTCCAGCCCTGAGAGCCAGTATCTGAACACTGGTTTGAACCCCAGGCGCTGTGATTAAAAGGCTGATGCTTTACCACCTAAACCACCTCAGGGTCTTTCTCAGTGTGGAGGGTTTAAACCCCCCTTTGCGAACAGTGCCCTAGCCACTAGTCTATTGACTTGGCTGAGTAGGGACATCCTTGTGCAAGCTGGGCAGGTATGCAGAAAGAATGAAAGATTTCTTGGAGCCAGAAGGAAATCAAGTTGGAGCAAGTCTGATTGTAGCCTGGTAGGTAGGGCACCCGGGTAAGAGAGCATAGCATCACTTAATTAATCACATCCTTTAATACAAGAGCCAGCAGCAACATGCAGCCTGTGAGCTGGATCTGTCCTGGGGAGTCATTGGATCCAGCCTGCAGAGCTTCCAACCCAGCCGCTTCCACCATCACCATTTCTCCCTGCTACCTGGCTGTGTAGAGTGGGTGAAACCCCTGCCCTCCTTGGGTCACCTGCAGCACGTGGCTGGGGCCGGGGGGAGGCTTCACCTGAGCTGTGCAGCCAGGAGAGAGGAGCCGTTGTTCCTCTGCACCACATGGCTGATAACTGGGAAAAGTGGTGGTGCCAGCAGCAGCCAGTACAGAAGCACTGACCCACTTCGGTAGAAAACTGGGGTGATTCTGCCTGCCACTGCAGACCATGCTGACTGCTGCTTAAATGCATTTGTCCTCTAATTGTGAGCGTTTTGTTTTCCTGAGGTTTTATTATGTTTTACCTTTGCATATATAGTCAATATTTTATATAGTATTAAAAGAGCCTCTTGTTCCTATAAGTATTGTGGTGCCCTAAAATGTCTGTCTTTCCATAAGAACTCAGTACATCAGACCAGAAAAATCTGGCAGTTTTTGTTTTTTGCTGATGAATTTAGCTGATTGTAATAGGAACCAGTCTTGCATCAGTGGGGGGTTGGATGATAAAGGACTTTGCAAGAAAGATCCTCCGGAGTTATCATCTGGATTTCAACATTAATTTTCCTGATTTGCATCATTTTAGTACCTAGCCTCTCATCTCTAATCTATACAATTATCAGCAATTATGATTTCAAATTAATAAACTTGAGAGTGCCGGAGCTCAAAGTACAATAAATATAGGGTCATATTCTGCTGATTTTTGGTACATCGGCAAGCCGATTTCAGCGTGTGACTACTTGAGAGGTAAAGGTGCTTTTCATAACGAGAAAGGATGGTGCATAACATCTAGCGCACACAAATTATGCATAAATACATTTCCTGGATGACTGAAATATCCTCATGTTACACTTGATAGATGAGGATGCGGATTTCAGGAGACTGATTAAAAACCTCCCAGTTTTTATGCCACATTTCTTTCTGGCTCAAGCTTAAAACTTCCCCCACCACAGAACAGAAACATGGACCCCTCAAGCTTTCCTGTTTAAGGGCGCGGGTCTGTGCCCTGCCAGGTTACCGAGGTAGACCTTGGAACAGAACCACATCCAGCTGAGAATCTGACTCGGTGTGCTCTTGCAATTATTAGGCTATACTTTGGACATAATTAAATGGATCCAAGTCTAAACGTTAGACAGAACTCTGACTCCCCAGGCCTGCAGGGAAGACCCGAGATGACCATTTGAGGTAGGAGGCTAATTGATCTCAGCTGCACAGGCGCTCATTAAGGCAATTCTGAAAATGCCCCTTGGACTGCTGCAGGCTGCTCACTGAGTTCCTGATCATATTGGAGCCGTCTTCAGACTTTCTGTTGTTGCAGCTACATCCCATTAATAAACTGACAGACTGCCCCCTTCTTCCCTGCACCAGGGCTTAGCAGCCAGCTCCTATTTTTTTTGCCCATTTCCTTTGCACACATCAGTCCATTCATGGTCTTCTAATTTTCCCTTCTCTTCCTTTTGTGCATTTATCTGGTTTGTTGTTACTGTTGTGTTGTTTTTTTGCTTTCTTGTTCAGAATGGGAGCAGGAAGTGGAGGGAGGTAAAAGGAATAAACATGGCCCACTGCTGAGCCTGGTTCTTCATATGCACCTGGTGTCTGGCACCTCTTCCTCTGACACAGAGTACTTGTTCTCAGAGAAGCTGATCTTCTGCTTGTTCAGGCCTCAGCTGTCAGCGCTGGGTTTAGGCCCAATTTCAACAACTGGAGTCGCATCAACAACTGATGTAACTGTTTAAAGAGCACTTGACTGCAGAGAGAGCTGTATAGGTTGGTAGTTAATTGCTAAGTGCAGTGGGGGTGTGAACCTCGCATCGTAACAGTCATACCAGCGTTAATGGTCAGGGAGGATCAATGTTTTCACCACGACTAGGGACAGACATTCAAAAAACCCAAGCCTGAATTGATTCAGTCTTTGCAGGTTAGTTTAACTTGTGTAGATTGAACTGATTTGCAAGTAAGTAGACACTCTCTTTTGACTCTAGAGATGCAGGCACATGCCTGTGGTGGCTCGGGCTAGAAGCCGGGGGGGGGGCTAGAGCAGCCCTACTTCCTTTCCGCAGCAGCAGCAAGGCTGGAGGGAAGCTGACCTGGGATGTGTGGCCAGGCATCCCAGCAGGCTGCTAAATACAACTGGAGAGGGTTTTAACCCCTGACCTGGACCTGCCTGGATGGGGAGAGGGGGAAGCAGTCCTTGCCAGGCTTGTCCTTGGAGGGTGGGGAGCATGGCCAGACACCAGCCTGTGCACTGTCTCAGACAAAGTGGGGGTAAGGAGGGAGATTAAACTCCCCTCTAAGGCATGGGCATGGGGAGCCCAGCCAGGATCTGCAAGGCTTTCCCATCTGCTCACTGCTCATGCAGGGAGGGGCCTGGCCAGAGCCAATTGGCATCTACTGGGGGCTGAGGCCGGAGCTGCAGATGCAGGACTGAGCCAGGCCAGCCTGCAGGCACTGCTGAGGGTGGACACGGGGTCAGGCCCTTCCCGGCCAGCTGCAGCTCCATGAGACCCCAGCCCAGTGGCACAGGAGGTGGATGGCTGGGCAGTGGCATGGAGGCAATGCCAGTGCAGCTACAGGAGGACACCTTGGCAGCTGGACTGGCTGTGCAGGACATGTTAATTGTTCCTGGAGCTGCCCGAGCTTGCTCAGAGGTGCCGGTGGGCCCGGAGCCCAGTAGCCAACTACCACAGGGGCTCATGTGCCCACAACCACTGCCACAGCCGCCCTCCATTGCTGTACAGCACCAGGCTGGCTGCAGCCGCATCAGAAGCTGTGCACTGGCTGAGGCCAGCAGGACTGTTCTGCCACCTTTGTCTCCAGTTGCCATTGCTGCCCCTGCCATGCTGCTCTGGGGGGGACAGTTGGGAAGCTTCAGCCAGGCGGCTTCTGCCGAGTGCATAGCCATCTGGCACCAGCTCCCCACCACCTTCCACCCACTGTGTCTGCCTGCAGGGGCTGTTCATCATGCCAGGCAGGCAGAGTGGATGGAAAGCAGTCAGGGGCTGGAGCCAGAGATCCATGTGCTGGGCAGAAGCTGCCAGGCAGAAGCTTCCTGCCCTCCCACCCAGAGCAGTGTGGCAGGGGTAGGGGTGGCAGCAGCCATGGCAGTGGTAGCTGGAGGCTAGGGAGGCAGAACAGCCACACCGGCCCTGGTCAGCAGGAATGGGTCTGGTTCCATAAACTGTTTTGACTCAAATCACTTAAGTCTGATACTACATTCAGCCAGGTTTATTTTCAAACCAGTTTCAACCATTTTGAAACTGGCTTATGTGCACTGATCTTCTGTTCTGTTACAGGTTTAAATCAGTTTGTGATCACTTAAACCAGTGTATATGTAACTTCTGTCCCTAGCCCAGATGTGACTATGTAAATGACCACCAACAGCTGGGATAAAAGGCTTCATCTCAGGTAGGGCAAGGAATCTGCCAGTGGTCTGGAGACTCATTGAAAGAAGCTTTTTAGCAGCAGCCTGCCAGGGAGCCATCTGTGGAACAGCACCAAAAACCTGACAAGGAATGGAATGAGTTGAACAGCTAAGAGTGTGTCTTATTCTTGCAACTCCACAATGTGGGGAGAAGGACCGATTTTCTAGGGCCCAGGCTGTTGGGCCCTTAATTGTGCAGTACAATTAACATGGGCTAAAGGAAAAGTGGCTTCTTACAGAGCTGGTGTGCCACTAATTTTTCCATAAAGGAAGAATCCTACAGTCATGCACACGTATGCACACACACACACATTTGCTTCTGTACCTGTAGATGTGACTCAAGAATAGGCAGCACAGTCCCTTTGTTTTGTGATACCAATAAAAGTTGTGTGAACTGCAAGTGACTTCCATTTTATGCTGCTTTTTGTACGGAAGCTTTAAGACAACCCAAGAAATCTCTTATTTCAGTCGACTCCTCTGAACAGCCAGGAAAATGAGACCGTTCTGCTGGCAGAGGAGGAGTCAGAAAGGGAGTGACAGGTTGTGGGTGGTAGGACATGCTATGTTTTGTATAAAAAATTGAGAGTGCTTACTGTTAAATTGGTATAGTTGTGTCCTTGGATAATAAACCAGGAAGTTTATATAGCTTAAGATATGGTTATCACCTCATAAACAGGAAGCACCCTCAAGATATCATCTAAGGAATATGAGCATTTTAAAAAGCAGTGTATAATCACAAAAGTCTATGTTCCACCTCCCAAACAGTCTTACATCAACCCTTTTATGGCATCATTACACTAAATGTTTTTAATACAGGAATATTTCAGAATAATGGCAAACTATTTTCTATTTCGCTGCAGTTTCCTTCTGGACTATTAACATGCAAACATGAAATGGAAGTGGAGGTGCCTTGTCTGATGGCGCTGTGGTCTGTAATAGGTTAGGTATGTGATGTTTTAGGTGAGAGACCTGAACTCTAATCTTATTCTTGTCTTAATATAACAAGGGCCTTTCTTCAAATGTACCACCAGATTTATAGAGCCACTATAAGTTTTAGGGGTCGCATTTTTTCAAGCTCTGAGCTGAAATCTCCCAAGATATTGAGCATCTTCAGCTGATCTACAGATGCATGTGAGTTTGAACAATAAGGTTCAAGATATCCTAGGTTGGATAACTGAAAGCTAAAGCCAAAGTCACTGTCCATTTAAGAGAATTTTAACTTTAATCTCTGAGTCTTGGGGGTTTTTTTTCTCCTTTTGAAAAATGAAATATACCTATTTTTTAGGATAGACAACTAATGCTGGTAAGTCATCATATAAGTGTACCAGTATGCCAGTGCCAGGCACTGGTATAAAGCACTAAGACTGATAGTGCTATATATGAGGATCAGTCAAGAGGAAAAGGAGAGGTTAGAAAGACTGGCTTTCTGCCCAGTCATCAATCAGCTTGTGGGAAGTCAGAAATATATTTTAAAGACACATTTTTTCCATAAAATGCATTGATTTTTTTTTTCCCCCTACTTTATTTACACTCAAAGTCCAGCAATTTTTCCCAAATTTTCTATGACCCCAAAGGGACATATATCCTGTTTCTGTGGTGGTATTCACAATGCCACAGGGAAGGATGTGTGAAGCGGCTAGTATTCACTTTGGATTCAGATTCAGCCAATTCAGGGGATAGTGATTCCATTTGGCCAAATCTCCAAATTGGACAGACCCCATCCCCTGCCTTCTCTCCTAGCCCTATCAATGGTCACCCCACCCAGCCCCAGCTCTCAGCTCTTTAAAAATAAGTAAATAAATAAAGCCTTGAACTCACTGGCTCCTTCCAGGTGAGGGGGGCAATCCCCACTGCCCCATGCTACATGAAGGGCTTTGCCACGAGCCTCCAGAAGCCCTGATGGCTGCTGCAGCATCTGGTGAGTGCAGGGCTTTTTTTTTTTTTTGAAAGTTGGGAGTTGAGCGTAGGCAGGACAGTCATGGGTGGGGTGTGGTGGGGTGGAGGAGAGCAGGTGGGGTTGGGGGGTGCTCAGGGGTGCCATTTGCAGGGCACAAGGTTTACTGGTCTTACAAAATACAGCACCTGTGCTACCCCGCATCATCTACTGGCATATGTATTAATATAACATGCAGTGCTTCTGCAACAAGGGCTGAAGCTTTGAACCCTAGCCATGGATGGTACAGAACAGCAGCAAATAACTCCTCCCAGCCAACAGGATAGCAAGAGGGTCATTTCCTTTCCGTTCTTGTACTACTTCCAAGTTCTAGCACAATGCACTGTTACTTCGTAAGGGCTTCAGATACAACTGAGCCCTTCAAGCACATTTTATAATGGGTAGATGACAATATGTTTGCTGATGTTCATGGTTCTGAGGTGGGATTTTCAAGGGTGGGTCCTGTACAGGGGTAGGGAT
Source organism: Crocodylus porosus (assembly GCF_001723895.1). Classification (NCBI taxonomy): domain Eukaryota; kingdom Metazoa; phylum Chordata; order Crocodylia; family Crocodylidae; genus Crocodylus; species Crocodylus porosus. The sequence continues at coordinate 195,091,819 of NW_017728906.1, forward strand.
AAAATAAAGAGTGTGACCCTAAAGACTGCTCCATGATAAACTTATGTGCATTCAGCATTATTTATCAGCTTGCTCAACTTATAAAAAGTCAGCTTCTGTATCCAAACATCGGCAAATGTAGATGCTGCATGCAGGTCCTCCTCTCTTCAGACTTTAAAAGCTAATTTAATAGTCCTTCTCTAGCTGTTTCAGTTGATCCATATTGAGAATAAGGAGACTGACAGCTGTTAGTAGCAAGGAATACAACTGATAATCAGAGCTTGATAATACTTTCTTGCTGTCAGAAAAAAACTTTGTGTGTGTGTGTATACACACACACTTGTGCTCAAAACTGCCAAGAGAATGAGTAGCTTGACTGAGAGTAGTTAAAACTACCACTTGCTCCTTGTTGGATATATTTAGCTTTATGGTTTTATTTACAGAGTGGTGAGGGAGAGTGGGAAAGAGGAAGGAAAAAAAATATGTGGATATTATCCTTATGTGCAATTAAATGCGTGCAAATTGCATAACATGCTATTTATTGACAAGATTGTATTTTTACTTTGGACGTGTACACATGTATCTCCAGTTCATTGGTCTGATATTTGAACTGTTGTGGGTTAGTGGGTCTAGAAAGAGAGAGCAACGATTTGATGATCACATTAAAAAGTTAGGGTCAGATCTTGTTCTCTGCTCGATGGGCACATCTAAACCTGACACTATGGCGCCGTAACAATGCTGTATGGTGACATAGCATCTGCGGGGATCTACACATGAGCAGCAGCTACTTTGCTGTAGCAATGCACTCCGATGGTATAGCGTGCCACTGTGGTGAGGTAGCTGCTAAAAATAATGGTGTGCCATGTGTATGGTGCAGTACGGGGTGTTGCTGCACCATGATTTAGTACTTCCAAAAGGAATTACTAAATCACTATGCAGTAACAACATCACCATAGCAATATGTGTAGATGCACCATATGTGTCAACTATTTACTTAATTGGAGTAAACTATCATTACATTGGTGCAATCTCTCATTAACTCATAGAGCATGAAACCATCCCGTCTATCCATTTGAAAGCTGGTTCTTCCCGGTTTTTATCTTTTGGAGAACTAGCTGCTTAATTTTTTATTAACTCATATAATTTCTTCTGTCATTATCAAGTCAGGCGGCCTCTATTTTCTCTGCACCAGCCCAGCATTTATCACCCATGTTCATGCAGACTTGCAACATTTTAGAGAACGTCCAGTAAATTATAAATATTATTTTTGGCTCAATTATCATCAGCCTTTAATCCAGGGCAGTTATGCAGATATTTCTGCATAATTTCCTCCCCTGTTTGACTCTTCATATTGTGTTGTAAATCAGCACAGGAGTTTCTTTCTGAGTCATTCCACTTTTATTTCATTGAGGACTGAACAAATATATAAATTGATGCTGCTGAGCTTTTTAGATTTAGCCAGCTGCTGAAGAAAGGTTAATGGTTTTGGTTGCCTGGGGATACTATTCCAGTTCAAGTCTGTCAGATGTCTAATCATGTGTCTCCGTGGAAGATATTGCCACTGGCAGCTTTTGTCCACCTTACACAATTCTCTAAGGTTTGAAAATTAAAGGACCAAATAGATGATTTATACCTGTGATTCTTTTTTTTTTTTATCTTAATCCAATTAGTTCAAATTATTTTTGTGAGGATTAAGCACAAGCTTATTTCATAATGTGAAAGCAGGAGGTAGGTAAGTTTTTAGCATAAAGAAAACCATGTTTCCCTTGTCTGCTCAGCTACAAGAAATCTAAAAATACTTGCATCCGGAAACTAAATATGGGATGCTTGGTTCTTCTCAGTGTGCCAGCCAGGTGTTTGCCCACTTGAAAGCCACTCTAACTTCTGCTGTAAAGTGAAATAATTACCTAATTTATTTACCTTCAGGAGTATAAAATTGGGCTCTTCACTTGAGAGCACTATTTTCTTGGGCTGTTTTTTTGTTTGTTGTGTTTACATCACAGAAAAATCTACCTTCTTATACAAACTTCCAGTAAAGTATCTCTCTCAAAGCCTGCAATGATTTTCGTCTCAGTCAACACAGCAGGGCTTGAAAGAAGGACACTTAATAAAGTGTCGGGTGCTGAAGCTGAGAACTATAAAAGACCTCCATCCTCTATGAGCTGGGTACGTTGAAGGAGACCCACTGGTCAGTTTGTGCTGCAATGGGTGTGTACTATAAATACAAAAACATGTACTGCTTTTAATTAAACGGATGTCACCAGGTTTGAATAGAATTTTTTTCACCTTAAATTTTCCAGGTAGGCTGGATGTTTGGGAAATTTAGCAATGGCGCCGCTCTGCTTGTGCTAGAAGTGTTATGGAGCAGCTGTAAAAAATCCCGTTGTCCACAGAAAAGTCCTCAGTGTTTTTTGTGCAAACAATGCTGCTGGAGCATGGCTGGAAGTTGTCAGCCAGATGTACCGTGTAGGGGCACTGGTGAAATGACTTGCCTTCTATCTACAAAAGGGTTTTCTTGAGGGTCCTATATCTGAACGAACGTGTTTGTCAGCTGCAACTTTAGTGTGGGTTGTCTTACTGTCACAGTGCACCAATGTCTCCTGCTCGATGAGGAGGTGATAGAAAAGAGAGAGGGGCACTATGTTTGCATCAGTGGGGAGAGCGAGCAATCCTGTGTTGTTTCCAGGTTTGCTATCACTACTGCATGAAAGGGAAGTGAAAGGTAAGTTTTGCTAAAGCTGTTTTCTCCTGAAAGTAAAAAAAAAAAAAAAAAAGAAAAAGGCTTTCAGGCCATCTCTTTCTTCCCTGCTCTGAGAAGATGGAAGGTACTTATTTAGAGGGTTAGAGAAGCGTCCTTATTTAAAATAATAAGGTTACTTATTTAAAGGGTTGGAGAAGGTGGAAGGGTATTTATTTAGCAGAATAAGTCCCAAACTATAAATTAAGTCATGCTTGAGGGCTATAATAATGACTCAAGTAGGGGCATAGACCCTCACTACAGCTATGACAACATTAACGTAAACCTGTCTGATAGCTGGACATTGCACACTTTCAAAAGCTTGTCTTAGTCTATCCTAGCCATGCAGTTAATCCAATAAAAGATATCACCCCACAAAAACCTTGCCCCTCGCATGCTTACTGGCCCATCGCAGGTACAATGTCTTTCCAGCATTTCCTGGTACATTTTCCACTCTGCTTTCCTACACATAGGAAATAGGAGTCCCTATGAGGGAAAAAGCTGGGAAGAGAACTAGGTGGGAAACATTATTCCCGTCTGGCAAAACTTTTTCAAGACTTCAGTATTTTTTTTTCCTGTTCAAGATTAGGATGAAACCAAGGGTTTTTGAGGTTTTTGTGCTTGAAAAAAAAACCAAACAAAAATGGGCAGGGAAAAGTGAAAGAAGGTCATAACCCTATATCACTGAAGAATAGCCAAATATCCTGGTGGGTCAGGATGCTTGCCTTAGGTGGGGAAAGACTAGGTTCAAATCTGTGCTCCAAAGCAGGTGGTGCTAGGCTTTGATCCAGGTTCCCTTACATCTCAACGGGGCCCATCACACACCTCGTAAGTGACCAGAAATTCCATTTGGACCAGAGTTGTATCCGAACCGGTACGTTCCCGTGCAAAATTTTAGTTTTGATTAACAGGATTTTCCAACAAAAAAGCCCAACATGCTTACTTGGAAATTTCCTAACAGGCTCTATTTGGGAACGCATTTGTGAAAAGAAATATTACTATTGTGGGGTTAAGTGTGCGTGTGATAGGAAAAAGAGAGAGCTTCTTTTATAGGATTGTGCATTAAGATGGAGAGATGTTTAAAGTCAAAGAAGATTCCAGGCATCGGGAACCTCTCTGCAGCATGGACTTTGCGCCATAGAGTGTGTTTTAATAGCTTCTTCCTAACTGAACTAAGCTCCACACAAATCCAAATCGGATCAAAGTTGCATTTGATTACATTTTTAAGGTTCTTAGTAATTATTATTCCAAGTTAATTTAATCTTTTTAGATAGCTGCTTAAGGTTCCCTTCTTCAAAGTGAGAATTTTAGCCAATTATAGCAGTGGGTAAATCAGTTCCATTGAACTTTATAAATTTTATTTTTTTTTCCCCCAGCAAATCTGTTGCATTTAACATTTTCAAAATAGGTAATCCGTGTTATAGCTTCACTGGTACAGAGGTGACAGTGCTATCATATCTCAAATATTAGCAAACTTGTAAAAGATCAGCAGGTATTATCTTCTTTCATGGATATATCGGTGGTTATCAGCACAATATTTTTTCATCAATGAAGAATTCTGTCACAAGTATACTTTGTAAGTCTCTTGTACCTTTTCCTTTATAACACTGAGGAATATATCCTCAAAACAACCAAAAGGGAGCCTAGGTCAGGATGAATGTTCCTTCCCTTCATAAATGTGAACGCTAAGATAGAACGTGAATAAGTAAGCTTCCCAGGTCAGACAGGAAACATCTGGCAGAGCTGGGGATTCAGTTTTTATCCTCCGACTGCCTTTTCTTTTAATCTATCTGACTAGCAGCTAAGTGTTCTGGCTTGAATTTTCATTTAAAAAATGGGAAATAGGTGAGGTGCGGAACCCATTGTCATGTTTATATTGTTCCTTCATAGCATAACTTTTGGTCAGGGGCAGTTATAGACTCATAGAAAATGAGGGTTGGCAGGGACCTCAAGTGGTCACATCTAGCCCACCCCCCTGTTCAAAGCAGGACCATTCCCTTTATCATCCCACTCAAGGTTTTGCCTAGCTGGGTCTTAAAAACTTCCAAGGATGGAGATTACACTACCTCTCTCGATAACCTGTTTCAGTGCTTTACTACCTTCCTAGTGAGAGAGTTTTTTCCCCTAATATCTAACCTCAGTTTCCCATGCTGCAACTTGAGACCACTGCTCCTTGTTCTGTCACCTGTCACCACTGAGAACAGTCCAGCTCCATCCTCTTTGAACCCCCACTGCAGGGAGTTGAGGGCTGCTATTCAATCCCCCTTCAGTCTCAGCCTCTACTCATAAGTCATGTCCCTCAGCCCCAGAACCATTTTCACTGCCCTCCGCTGGATGGTCTCTAATTTGTCCACATCCTTGCTCTAGCAGAGGGCCCCAAACTGGACACATTTCTCCAGATGTGGCCTCACCAGTGCTGAATAGAGGGGCATAATTGCTTCCCTTGACCTGCTGGCAACACACTTACCAATGCAGTCTAAGATGCCGTTAGCCATCTTGGCAACAAGAGCACACTGCTGACTCATATTCAGCTTATTGTCCCCTGTCACCCCCAGGTCCTTTGCTGCAGAGCTGCTGCCCAGCCAGTGAGCCCCCAGCCTGTACCGGTGCATAGGATCATTCTATCCTAAGTGCAGGACTTTGCATTTGTCCTTGTTGAACACCATGAGATTCAAAAGGCACTGAGTACTTCAGCCTTTTCTGCATCATCTGTCACTAGATTACATCCCCCATTCAGTAAGGCACCCACACTTTCCCTTCAAGTCCCTTGCTAGCTGCAACTCCAAGTGCACTTTGGCCTTTGTGATTTCATCCCTGCATACCAGACAATGCTGTTATATTCCTCTTACACACCTCACTAATTCTCAGCCTCTTTTAGTCTAAGATCAAGTGTAAAACGGGACATACCGAACCCCCACCCCCCACACATCATAACTGACAAGGACTTTTAATGCCTTTGACTTTTCCGTACCCTAGCTGTTGCACACTACATGCTAAAACTATTGTCTCAGAATGTCTTTCATGTGCAGGGAGACTTAGTTATAACTGTATTAATCTGAAGTCAGTCAGAAGGAAGAGAAGTTAAGTACATTTATTGACTAACTAAATAAGATGCTTATATAGAGAGAGAACAATAGATTTTGTGAAGCCAAGTTCACCTCATCAGATGCTGTGGATGGACATGCAGAAAACAGTATAAAAAGGAGAGAAGAATAAGAATACAGAAGACAAGGGATGGGGACAGGGCAGCGCTTGGAGAGAAAAGCAAGGCTGACTATACACATGCTCAAGAAGGTGGAGGATGCTTTATTTAGAGCAGTTCCTGGATAGTGCCTCTAATTAAGATGCCACAACATCATGTGTATTATGCCCCCATGCATTTTTAAGTGGCCATGGGAAGCTTTATCTAAAGCTAATTCAGAAGATTTAGCAAAAGCACCCCTGCAGCCATTTTAAAACATGCAGGGACATGGGTGACTAGTGCTGCCTTAGGGGGGACATGTGCCCCCGCCCCACCAACCAGTCAGTGACCAGGGGGTTCCCTTCCCACAGCAGAACTTACCAACCGGTGAATGGCTGCGCTGTTCTTGAAAGCAGCTGCGGCGCTCTCAGAAGTGGCCATGGGGCTTCCAGAGGCAGCCATGGCCTACACCCAGTGCTCACGCTCCTCAGCTGGCAGTCACAGCGCAGGCACTGGTGCTCCTGCCTGCCCCCTGCCCATCACTGGAGTGGGGAGCATAGCCTGACAGGGGGTGCATCAGCAGTCTCAGGGGGTGCATATGCACCCCCATCCGCCCCCTACACATCACCACTGGGCAGGGACATAATACATGTGATGGTGAGCAAATGCTGGAGTGTTCTATTAGGACATGGAGCAGACTCGATTAATTAAATCTGCCCCAATGTGTCCTAATTAGAACATAAATGAGCATGTGCGTAGGCAGCCCACGTGAGTGATAAAACCAAAGAAATATAGGGGGCCACAAAAGCAAATCCAGTGAACGTGATAAGAATCTGTGGTCCCTGTTTAAGCCATCCTTAACACAGTTTGAGAATGATTTCTTGATCCACAGTTGCCCGTTCAAACGGTTTTTAAAGTTGTTTTGTTTGAGAATAGCAATCATGGGGTCAACGATGGGGTGTCCAAGGAGGTTGAAGTGTTCTGCCATAGGCTTTTGTGTCTTGTGTGATGAAGTGAACTTGGGTTCATGAAAGCATGTCTGCATTGCCTTCAGAATGTCTTGCCACCTTACAGCTCATTAGGGTCTCACCTTTCTTCCTATTACAGCATGGCACTCGAACTTCTTAAATCCATATAGCCCTGCCCGCCTGATATAGACCGCATGACCAACTCCATGTTTTAGATTGCATCAGCATATATCAACCATGTACCAGTTAGCTACCAAGCTCAGGGCCCTATATTCTCTTCCAACTATACAAGGCCATGTAAATAACTTTGATTTGTAATATTCACAAACAAAGTTTGGAAAGGGAAATTACCCAGAAATGGTTACCCAGTCTAATATCTACTAACATCTAATGCATGCGCGCGCGTGTGCGCGCATGCGCGCACACACACACACCTCCCCACACCCCCCCACCCACACACCCTTTTCTTTTCAAAAGGCTAAATGGATGTGTTGTGTGCAACATTTCTTTCTTCCTGATTTGTCGTAACTGCTATATTGCAGGATCTGATAGGAAAGGAGTGAGGGAATTCAACCTCACTGGGAAAGCAAACATTGTTTCTTTGCAGTTAAAGGGCGAGGGGCATTTTTCTAGCCATTTATATGCAGTGATAGTAGAAAGATATAGAGAAATTCTGTGAGAAGACTGGACCCCCTTCCTTCCATCACCACCACCAAAAGCAAGAAGGAATAATACCTAGAAATAAGCTTTTTTTCTTTTGGAGCATGGCACTGAGGGCTAATTTTTTATCTCTGCTGGAGCCTTTTAGTAGAATTACCTTATCTCTAATGGCAGCTGTCATTTTACCTAAACCCTTGTCCTCATCGCTTTGTATTTTCTGCATTTCCATTTGTGTTGCTCTTTTCATTATGCATCCCCAAAGGGCTACAAGTATTTGGAAAAAAAAGAAAAGAAAAAGAAGGGGTGGGAGAAGAAGTCTTTTAACCTTTGTGTAACTTCTTCAGCTTTGTGCATTGTTTGGAATTGACTAATTGCGCAGTGACAGCATGGGCAGTGAAGTTGGCTTGTATCATTTCAGTCAAACCCCAGTCTTACTGATGGTTAAAAGGTATTTTTGTAAGACTACAATACCTAGGAAGCAGGATTATCAAATAGATCATGTAAACAAAGTGAGAATCTATTTATCCAGGTTCCCCCTCCCCCCCCTTGCATTATAGTCTGCTCAGACTTCTGGGTTTTACACTGATTTCTTTGCATCCATCTCAGTGGATTTTTGGTGTCTGTATCATGATAAGCTTTGCTCCTGGCACAAGTGCAAATGACAGTTTTTTTTGTAGGGTGATAGAGTTCTTACTCGGTTCCCTCATCTCAACAATGCCCCAATGCATAAGACGGGGAAAACACACACACGAACACACACTTACGTGTATATGTATGTATGTGTGTATGTGTATATACATGAATATATATATGCATGTATATGTGTGTGTGTGTGTGTGTGTGTATACTACCAAATTGCCCACCAAGAATGATGGGGGGGCAGGGGCTGGGATGGAGTGCCACACCTAACACCCCATGCTGCCACTGTTCTGCCTCTTGCAGGGAGCGGGGCAGGGAAGCCAAGGCCAGCGCTTCTGGCCTCAGCTCTCCCACCCCCTGTCCAGTCCTCGGTGCAGCTTCAGAATCATGGCGGTGCTCCCCCATGCTTGCAGCACTCTGATTGTCTGTTTCCAGGAGCCAATCAGAGCATGAATAAAGCGTTACGGACAGACAGACAGACATAGGTTTTTATAATATTAGAAATATATATAACTCTTAAGGCAGCAAATATCAAATATGGTTTTCCCTATGTTTGTACAGTATCCAGCACAGTCCAAATCTGATTAGGGTCTCTGGACTATGCTGGTGTGAATAATACTTACTCTGTCTCTCTCTCTCTCTCTCTCATTCAAAAAGGTATCTCTGCTGGGAAGTGCTCTATCATCTCATTTCCTGCATAGAGAGAGTTGAAGCATATGTCTAATTGATTCCCTGAGGTAGGCTTATAGGTAGGGCCCTACTGAATTCATGGTGGAATGGGGCTGTGCAAACGCTTTTTCAATTTTTCAGATTCCCCCACACACACCCCCTCCCAACCCTCTTGCTGATTGGCTGAGGGGCCCCAATGACCCTGCTGCTTGCTGCTAGCTGGCCAGGAGGAAAAAGCAGCGCCATATCTATAAACCATGCTTTTCACCTCCCTGCCAATTGGGAGTGAGCGGCAGGACCCCTCCACTAATTGGCAAGGGGGTGTATGTGGGGGAACCTGCAAAATTAAAGGAGCTGCTGTGCAGCCCACTTCCACCGTGAATTTGAGAGAGCCCTACTCATAGGGCTTATCCCCATTCCCACTGGAATCGATGATGAAACTCCTATTAAATTCAGTAAGGCACAATCCTGCCAGAAGCCAGCTAGTTTACACTCACTGGGCATGCCTGCATGTGAAATCAGTGTGCCTGAATAAACTCCAGCACAGTTTGTACGGGAATTTATTACTCCCAGGTACAGCTTTTACACATGTTCCTGGGACGGCAGCAGACAGCCTCCGCACTGTAGCATACTTGTGCCCCAGTCAGTCCTAGTCACTTGTCTACATGTGCATTGCAGTGGAGTAAATAACTGCCATAGGATAATATTTGTGTTGGTCAGTATTATCCTGCAGCAGAGTTAATTAGTTTGCTGCAGCCTAAAAGCACTGCATATGCAGATGGAGACACTTTGCTGCGGAGCTAATTAGTCAATTCCACAGTAAAGTGCATGTGTAGATGTCCCCGTTGTCAACTTAGGCTATAACAAACTACTCCTGAGGGAATTTGCCTTTCACTTCAGTGGGACCTGGTTTCGGTCCTTTGAGATCTAATTACCAAATGTGGCAATTGAAATGTGGATGTTGAGTTTTTCAAATCCAGAAGCAGTGACTTTTAAGTGGAGGATGAGGTGGTATCTTTCTGCATTCCTGCATTTTTCTGTACAATGAAAAAGACATAATAAGGCTGTATGGGAGGTGGGAATGGAAAGTGGAAAGGGATTTCACTTTTAATACAGAGTGTCAAACATACTTTTTGAAATGGTACTAACAATGTCTTTATTTAACATTATCTACCACTTAAATTGGTGCCGTTTCAGGGTTCCTCTGTTGCTGAGAGAACCATTTTCAGTTTGTGTTAGGCACATGGGAGACAGGGAAGGAAATCAATAGCGCTCTAATGCTGAAGCTAGGCAGGAGGAAATTCACTTCCTTCATTTTGAACCATTTGGACATTGCAAGAAGTTCATCTCAGACTTGTGTTGGGCTGACGTTGAGCTGAGGAGAACTGGTATGGGGGGGGAAAGGAAATTAATCCTGTGAAAGGCAAGCTGTAAATGGAATAGAAAAATAGTGTAAAAGGGCTGTAAAAAAAACCCAAACAAACAAAAAAAAGAGCAGAGGAGAGAGAGCAATTCAAATGGGAACCGTGTGTGTGTGTGCGTGTGCGCACAAGCATGTGCATGCACACAGGCACAGGTGTGCAGACACAGCATTTATACAATGGCAGATTGCTCTTTATCTAAAACTGGAGTTCCCAAATGTGGTCTGCAAGCCACATGCAGCCTGTAAGCCCTTTCTATGCAGCCCCACCCAGGACTGAGTCTTCAAAATGATCATTCAGAGCAAACTTTGGGAATCTCCAATCTAAAATGTAAAAGAATTTCCCTTTATGTGTGTTTAAATTACAGAGAAGAAAGATTTATGACTGCAAAAAAAGAAACATGGTGTTGGGGGAGGTAGGGAGGTTCACAAATGCACAAATTCTATGTAAATGTTATTTTTACCCTTCAAGGTTTTTTCTCCATACTCTGAATACCTAGTTTACACTGAATAGTTTAATATTGTACTTACAGTTTGAAATTATTCATTAACAGGTAGAGGTGGGCACAAAATGGTATTTTTCATAATTTTTTGAAGGATGCAAATTGATATTTTTCAGTTATTTATTCATCTTTTTCTGTTTTTTGCTACCAAAACTTGGG
>NW_017728906.1:195102833-195131748 GCF_001723895.1 Crocodylus porosus
TAATTTACTTTTATTAGGAATTTGGAAACTTTTGCTTGAAAGCATTTTTATGAACATATTTCTTTTTATCTTATTTTAATCCAAAACAATTTTTAAACATAAAAAAAATCCAGGGAGATCAGTTTAACAGGGGTTGTGCGATAGAGTGATAACAACATAAACAGAGAAGCAGTTTGTTGGATCTTGCATAAACTTGAAGCGCATATCCCTTCAACCCCAAATGCCTTAAACACTTTATATTTTTTTTTAAAAAAGGTCCCCAGAGAATTCCATAAGAAAGTAACAAGTACCTATGAACATCCTGGTTGGTCTGTTCTCAAGCTTTGCAAATATCTGGCTCACCAGATGTAAACACTACCAGCTTTCAGGCTTCCTGTTGCCTTGAGACTAGCAGGCAGACGGTTGCAAGATTATTAGCTTTCCCACTCGCTTTAGGGGAGGTTATTTTGCCAAAGTTGGAGACTTCAGCCAACAGCTCCCAGCAGCTCCTGCCAATACGGCTCAGATATTAGCCTATGTGAACAGCAATTATATAATGTCTCAAATAGAGAAGTTTTCAAACTGCGATCTCTTGCTAACCAAGTGAGGAAATGTCTGTCCAAATTCAAGCTATGATGCTTCTTGTGCCTTCCAATCCCATCCTAGGGCTCTGTCTCAGTTTCAAAACTGAGAAGAGTTTTTGATCACCTTTGTTCAAAATACATTTTTTGGGGTAAATGATAATCAATACATCAGAAATGAAGTAAGCACTGTGCAGCCATTTTTGAGCCTTGCTAATGTGTTCCTTTGCAAATGCAACCATGCCAGTGACTCACTGGGGTTGGAGGTGAAGGTGGAATCCCAGCTGCAGCGAGGGGTCTTTAGCAGACAGAAAAATGTCCATTGGGTCACTAGTCTGTTCTAGGCATATAATTATAGCCAGATCTGAGGGTTAGGAAAAATATCTTGAAATAAGAGGTTTGAGGAGCTCTACCGGTTTAGCTTTTCAATGACCAGCGGAAGAGCTTTCTTGACTACAGTGTAGAAATACATTCAAGTGGGGAAAAATATCAAGTATAAATGGGCTGCTTGACCTAGAGGAGAAAGGTGTAATAAGAAACAGTGATTGAAAGTTGACACCCAGATAAATACAGGTCTCACTGTTTTCTCAATGAGAGGGACTAACTATTGGGACAAACTTCTAAGGGAATGTAGGGGATTCTCCATCTCCTGATGTCTTCAGATTTAGACTGGATGTGTTGATAAAAGATGCATGTACTGAGCTCAGTGCAGTGGGAACTACCATATTTACTCAAATACAAGATGAGTTTCCTTCCCCCCAACCTCCAGTTGGTGTGGGGAAAAAAGCCCCTTGGCTTATAATGACATACAAGGAAATCTTACTCTAAAAATATTGTCTGTCACGAAACTGCTGCCAAAAGCAGTAGGCGCTCAGCGGTAGAAACCAACTATGAAGTTGATTAAATGTAGCCAGCACTACATAACTATAACATATGTGGCCCACGTTGGGCAAACATGTTTATAGAAACCTACCACAATAATAGTTTAGTGCAGTCTGTCTCAATAAGATATATATGGTAGTGTCCCTTAAGTACAGGTCCCCCTCAGCACCAAATCTTTTCAAAGTCATGGTGAGTCACTACATTGCATACATTTTTACTTCCTTTTCACTTCCACAACTGAGCGGTGCCTTTCTTTCCCATTTCCAATGATTCCTCCTTCTTCACTAGCCTTAAATGTCTGGCAAGCATCACCAAACAGGCCCCTACAATTTTTTCCAGAATCCCTCTGTTGTCCCCTCTGTCAACCTGGTGCATATGATTAGAGGGCTCTGTCCTCCAAGCTGGACCAGTTTGCTCTGTGCCTCATCTGCATATAAATTTTGGAGAGTCCCAGGACACATGACAAGAACACCTGGTTGCAGTCATGAGTGTGCTAGCCCAGGATCCTTTGTGGGGGATATCTGCAGTACACACGCATACTGAGCCATGCTGGGCTGTGGGATCACCATGACATGAAGTGCTACTGACTCTGGTGAGGCCCAGCCCAGTGAGCAGTGTGGTAATTCATAAGCCTTTAGCTTTGGGCTAATATTATGCATAATTTGTACTGCATATAAATAGGTGCCAAAGTGCTGCTCAAGCGTATTTATGGAACACCTGTGCTAAAACTTGCAGCAGTTTCAAAAAAGTTAATGTAGATCAATTTTGGCTGAACTAAGTGCATGGATACTATATGGAAATTGCTTTTAGCCATATTTAATTTCAAGGTTATTGTTTTCAAATTTCTCCTCGCTTCCATTTGCAGGGTGAACAGGGCCTGACAGTAAGGAGAGAAGAAAGGGGCTGCCAAGGGGAACAGTCTGAGGGAAGCAGAGAGCAAAAGGACTACCTGACCCCCCCAGATTTTTTTTCCCTGATGTAGCAGTAGGAAGGAGACCTATTCAAGGCAAACTTCCAGTAATTCCATTTTATACCTGGAAAATTATAACAAATGTATACATTTTCCATATATAGAATCTAATTATTGGGGGGGGGGGTCATCTTATAATCAGGTTATCATCTATTCAAGTAAATACAGTAGGTGAAATTCCATGGTCCATATTATACAGACCAACTTAGATGATATTAATAGCACTTTATGGCCTTAAAACATATAGAAATAAATGTATGAATAAAATCAGTTTAAGATCTGTTTTTCCTTACAACAGAGCAGTAACAACTTACCAGTTAAAAAGGCCTAGGAGCGATTAGACCATTGCTCTAGAAGAGTATTAAGACTTTTGTACTATATAGACCTCCATGAGGGAAGAGAAAATAAACAATATCTGTCTCTTATGGAGGCATTTAACCAGGTAGCCTAACCCTTTGTGTTGCTGGGAGTTTATTTTAACTTCTCTTTCATGCTGCCCCCCTGTCATTTGTCATTGTAAGGCTAGGATTTCTGAAGGAGAAATATGGGACTGGACTTCAGGAGGTTGCGGGGGATAGAGGGGACTCTCTTTTAAGAAGCGTTCCACGCGATGAGCACTTCTGGAAACCAAACTAAAACTACTGTAAGCTGTCTGAAATCCATGGCGAGTGTATAAGGAGCTTCTTGCTTAGTTTCCACCCCTGATGAGTAGGAAGAAAGGGACCACAAGCTGTACATTGCCTTTCTCTGCCTAGCATTGTAATGGGTGTATCGTGACAGTGCATTGTGCAATGCAGCTTGCTTTGGATTTGCTGAATTTTGCAGCCTGACTCATGAGTAGAGAGAGACTGTGGGAGATGTGCCACAATGAATCTGGGATTGTGGTCTCTGTTAATATGGGTACTGATAGTGATTCATTCTTTTCTAGCTGTGCCTAGGTTTAGGGTAAAGATCTGTCGTCTCTAGGATGTTGCTTGTTAGCTAATCTTTCCCCTTTGTGACATGGACTTAGCTGGCAGCAGTATGAAAATGATCCTTGGTGCCTGCCTATCCATTGCCTCATCCAGCGATGTAACGACCGAAAGACAGATGGGATCAGTTCATGGGTGAAGAGTCCTTGGTGGAAGTTGATTCCAGACAAGACAGAGATAATGCTGATGGGCAGAAGAAGGCCCGTTGAGGAATATTCTGCTATGGTACAGTTGTTCTTTGGTTGCGGATGATTCAGTTTAAGAGCGATCATAGATTCCAGCATACAGTAAACTTTTCCGACTCAGTAAGACTACGAGTCTCAATCCCATCCTAGCAGACGCTGCTTTAACCTTTGCCATAGATGCATTTGTTACCTCCCGCCTGGACTAGCACACGGCTACATACTTAGGCATCAAACCATCAACACTTAGGAAACTCCAGCTAGCATACAGGATGCTGCACGGTATCCTCAGCAGCACAGGCTACCACAGCACATCAAACCTGGCTCCTATTCCTTAAACCAACTTCTCAGACAATGTTGAGATGAGTCAGGTGTCAGTCCTTTCACTTCAAAGATAATGGCCCAACAAAACCAACAGTTAAAGCTCTGCAATGATCATGCCTGACAGCTCCACTGTTCGAGCCCAGTAGAAGCTGCTGTTAAACTGGCAAAGCATATCTGCCTACATGGAGCTTTTTAAGGGGCAGGAACAAGCTCTGACAGGACAAGTAAGTAGGGTCCCTTCTAACCTGAGGTCGAACTAAGTGTAATGTCTGTACATACCCCAAATGCAAAGGACACTTTGACTTGTCTTCTCTAATATAAAGACATAGGAACATATACATTCAAGTGCCATACCGAAACAAAACACTCAATTCTTCAAATATTTTTGTGCTGGGGAAAGGATGAGAGAGAACAAGCCACATTTTATAGTATGTTAGTCACATTGCTTCATGCCCTCCTGAAAGGTGCTCAGATCCTATAGCAATAAGCCTACTATAAGAACCTATGTAGGGCTGAATAGAATTTGTAAGTAATAAATCTTCTTCACAGTGGATGTGTTATCTTTGCTCTACATGCACACACAAATATTTGCGTTCTGAGCCAAGAGAAGCCGAAAAAGAATAATAGCTATTTTATCCAAACACCCCTGCACTATTGGATCATAGGAACTGCAGCCTGCCTAATAAAGTGTTATTTAAAAATTAAAAGTTAGGAATATGTTTACCAATAAAGGCAGCCATGATTTGTAAAGTCATTTAAAGGTTATTCAAAGGAGGCCAGCTGCCTGTGAAATTGCTCATAAATCTCGAGGGCTTCACAGATTTTATCACAAATCGTTACTCACCTTAAAAATTCCATATGAATATTTGTAATCTGTCCTTAATCATTCTGTTTCAAGCCTTTTGTCATCCATCCTGGAAGCTAAAGCAAGATCTTGTGACCTAAGTGAACAATCCTTCTCATCACACCAAAAGCACATGAGCAAACAGTGCAGAAAACTGATAGGACTTGGTAAGTATGACAGGAAGGGACCTTATAAGGCAGCAAGCACATTCCCTACCCGCAGGAAACTGGATCAGATACCCCTTTCATGTAGATTGATCAAGCCAAAAATATTAATCATAAAGATTTTGGGAATAGTTAGAAATAACAATATTATTAAGAGAGTGGAACTTAACTGACTGAAAAAGGGGAATAATTGCTCACATGGCTTTTATAGCACCTATTTTTACTTTTCAGAGTTTGAAGGTCCAGCAATTAGAAACACAGGAATGTTAGCAATCTTAGAACTTTTATTTTTATTAATTGAATATTTGTTTCGTGTGTTAAACATGTAAGGGATATATAAATGCTAAGTATTATTATTTCTTTTGGCAGAGATAAATCTGGTTTTCACTTATAATGATGAGGGCCATAGCTCATCATCCTAGCTGATTACAGAAGTTACAAAAACAGATTGCCCATAACCAATGTGCACTTTTCTCTCCCATCCTGGAAATTATATTGCTCACAGCTTGACTCCTTTGAGAGTAGAAATATAATGGTTTTAGTGTGGCTGAGAGAGAATATCAACTAAGTCTTGCAGTTGTTCCAAAGTTTTCTGCTTAGGTTTATAATAGAGCTGGTCAAATGAGTTTGAAACAAGTGAGGACTTTTGCACATCTTTAGAGCTGAACTGAATATTTAAAGTCTGGAAGTTTTAGATACGAGATGTTGACTCATATAGGTTACTTACTTCTATATGTGTACTTGCTTTCTGAATTTAATAGCATGCTCATCTCTGGAGATGATCATTTAGGACCTTTAACAGGCAGAAAAATATCATTTTTTAGATGTTTTTACTTGTTTATACACATTTATCATGTAATGATGGTAGTATACAATAAAGTAGTTGAGCATGAGGGAATGTGAATCTATCAGAACTGTTGCCCCTAGTTCGAAATGACCTGTTTGAGAGATTTCAAAATGGTAGAGGCATCTGCTGAAGATGACCATGTTTTGTCTCAGCTTCATCTCCTACTTTGCTTATTCCAAAATCAAGCATCCTTGACCAAGAACATTTCCACTTCAGCTCTTGTGTGAATAGAAATTCATTATGCATGGCACCTGTTTCCCTTTAGCTGTTATTTATTAGACGGAATTATGTTAGTTTGACTTCTTGAAAATAAATTGCAAATGCAAAGTGATGGAACTAACTGTGGGCAAGAAGCAAAGGGTTATTTTTTTAGAAATCACAAGACCAAGTTCAATCTGTGGACACGGTAAAAAAACACTAGCAGAACCTGTCTCTCTTTCTTTTATAAATATGATCTATAGATATCTATATCTATATCTCTATATATATCAAGCCACCTATGACTGGCTTCTGAAAACTCATATTATATAGATATAGATATAAGAAAGAGAGAGAGGTTCTGCCAGTATTTTTTAGAGTTCAGAGGTTTGTGCTTTTGGAGAAGCAGATCCTATATTAAGGTGTTTCAAGGTTTGCTCCTACAAATCAAGCCACCGAAGACTGTTATTGGCTTCTGAAAACATGTACTGTACTTTACCTAGGAATTGTATGTATTTCCATATGGCATATATGACTATATATATGTGTGTGTACACACACACACATATGCACACACACTGTAACGTACTCTATCTAGAAATATATATGATGTTATCTAGGAATCATATATATATATATATATATATATATATATATATATCATCTACAATTCCTAGTTAACATCGTATATATAATTCCTAGGTAAAGTACAGGACAATGTTTTCAGAAGCCAGTAACAGTCTTCGGTGGCTTGATTTGTAAAAGTAAACTTTGAAACACCTTAATATAGGATCTGTGCCTCTAAAAGCACAAGCATTTGAACTGTGAAAAACAGCTTCCCTTAAAATGTGTTGGGTTCAGATTTTCCCAAATAGAGGCATTCAAACTCGCTGGTCATTTTGGAAAGTTTAGGCCTTAATGGTTATATAAAAGTGTCCATCTAGTGCAGTGAGCTGAGGAGTTTTCTATTAAAGCTTTGATTTTAATCTTAGGATTTTTTATTTTTCTGGTTCCTATTTATTTTACCAGACATGTATTGACTCTTAACTAAGCATTCATAAGCTATTAGTCATCCCTGCCTCATTAGTATTGTAAACACTACTTAGTGGCGTCTGCTACCCTGTTGTGGCATTGAGGTTTCAGCCAAGCAGTTAGTTATTTTGTGTTTACGTTTCTAAGAACTGCAGAGAACAAATACTTCCCAGCTGCAATCCCATCTTCAGAGCTTGCTGAAAATACCAACCATCACAATTAAGGAGACAGTTTAAGAGGTCATAAACCCAAAGATGGTTTTGTTTCTTCTTGAGGCTTACATCTGCGTACTGTGGGATTTCGTGCACGTTTCTCTCAATCAGCTGAAAATGGCAGGTCAAAAGATACTGGGCTTTTCTTCAAAAAGTATACTTTAAATGGAAGTATCGGGTTTTTTCAATTTTATTTTTCAGTTTTTTCTTAAAAATGAAAAGGGTTTTCTTTTTCATTTTTTAAGAACCAAGCAGTAAATACTGTTATCAGCAGGAAAACTTCTTTTCTTTACCAAAATACTGAGGGTTGGGGGGAAAGGGGGGAAGGGAATAAAAACAATTTGGAGATTTTTGTATTTTGACCCAAAACTTGAGAAAATGTTAAGGGATACTATTAAATGCTTTTTTTTTTTTAATTATGGTTTGGAAGAACAAACATTATTTTCCTATAAGCTATATTTCTGGCCACTGCAGGACAAAAAATCCTACTGGACTATATGGACCGCCAATCAATTCCTATAGTCTTCTTCAATGTCTAAAAAATAATGCTGATCTTCAGAGTTAACTGATCATTGAGCTTTGGAGAATGGGCTGAATGTTAGGAGTGTGAGGATTAAGAACGGGCAGTGGTGACTTGTTAAGGGAAGACTAGAGGTTTGAATATTAAAAGGGTATTTGGAGACAGGAAGAGGTGTGTGTTTAACTTAATGTATAAAAAACAAGATCCACGGGAATCGGCACAATAACAACGTCTCTTTTGGGACTTTCAGTGACATTCATTTCATATGTTTCTCCATGGCTGCAATGCCTAGATTTTTTTTTTTTTTTAAATTCGAGTTCTCACCAGATGTTTTTGGGGCAGAGGCACTTAATAATACCAGATACTGAGATCCACAACACTTTTGCAAGAGTTGACAATACTCTCAAAGACGACATCCTTCTCTGCATTTAGAAAGTCACATGCACATTGAGGGCAAGACCTGCATCATGGATTATTGAATTTGGGGAAGCATCTAGAAATCCATTACTTGAGAACGACACTCCAGGTCTGGGAGAATTTCAGTCTTTTTTTTATTATTATTCTCATATTATGAAATTGTGTCATTACTGATATAAAAATAATAAAGAACATGTGCAAAAGTAAATCACATGTTGTCTTAACCAGCCAAGAAAAAAATATACCAGATGGAAACAGTGAAGCAAGCCAGTGTTTCAACTCATGTGATGAATTCAGAAGAAGCCTTATACTGTGCAAAGCCCTGGTTACCTACATAATAGCCCAAGAGGTGATGACTTTTCTCACATGCAAAATCCCATGGTAGAACTTGTCTGTAAATCCTACATAAGGCATAATGCACTGTGTTTGATGAAGTGACTAGAGCAGTGGTTCTCAGCCTTTCGAGACTCAAGGCACCCTTTGATAGTCTCAGGGCACTCTTCAGAAAAATGGTAGCTCTTAGTTTTCATTCCTTTTTTTAGCTACAGAAAGGTAACAGAGCCATTGTTACGTTCAAAGAGCTCAGAAAGACCATAACAAGTCCGAATGTTTTTATCGCTATGTATTTTTCTTTGAAGTCTCTGGGTTTATCTTGCAAGTCATGTTTGCAGACCTAACAGTGCTAACAGTTGTGTAATACCCTGTTGCACCCTTGAAAAGATCTCAAAACCTCCTAAGGTGCTGCAGCACCCTGGTTGAGAATCACTGGGCTAGAGGTAGTAAGGCTAATATATTCAGGTCTAGATGCAGGACCATGCTACAAACCTGTTTCTGCTCAGCAAGGTAGCAAAAAGTAAAATCAGCAGGGCAAAGTGAAACCAGTTAGTCTGATATTCTACCAATTTTAGAGCTCCAGAAAGTTGTGCCTGTGAGTCCTTTTTTGCAGATATCCAGTCTATGATCAAATACATGGAGTTGCCCATAGCCAAGAGTGAACTTTGAATAAGTGACCTTTTATCATGAAGAACCTGTAGGGTGGGGAAGGGGAGGTTATGTACAGATAGGCAAGCTGTTTCAGTTAGCTGTTAGAGGCAGGTGTATTTTCACTTTCTGTCCATACCTGTAACCTAAAGTCGTAGCTGTGTTCATTTAGACATACTATACACATGAATTGAGGCTGCCCCAATGCACTATAATTGCTGTATGTCAGAGCACACTCAGTTGGGTCTGCTGAAGCGTGGTATTACTGTGCTCCAGCAGACTCCAATGTCACATGTATTAGCAACCTTGCACTAAAAAATGGCAGCAGGGGCATTTTAGCTGAAGCGCATTTGATGAACTTCAGTTAAAGTGCCCTCATTTTTCAGCATGGGGATTTTTCACCATTTTTTAGGGCAGGGATGCTGATACACATGACACTCAGGGCATTTTATTTAGAGCAGCTCTCAAAGCTGCTCTAATTAAAGTGCCCTCAATGCTCCCCACAGCATGTGTATAAACACCCGCTGGGTGCATCTACACATGCAATGAGCACGTAGCAATAAACTCAGGGTCAGTTCATGCAGGAATTTATTGGTCCCAGGCACAGTGTTTACAGGTGTGCCCAGGATCACAGCATGTTGAGCCAGGGTGGTGCAGCCCCAGGCTAGCAGGGGGGCCAGAGGGTCAGCCTGCCAGCCCGGGACTGTTCTGCCCTAGCTCAACACGCTGCAGAAGGGCTGGCTGGTGCATGAGGGTGCTAGTGTGGGGCTAGTGGGCAGGCAACCTTGACACTGTAGCACCCTTTTGCCCCAACCAGCCCCAGTCACTGTCTACACAGCATACTAAATGACTGCAATAGGATAGTACTTGCCCCAGACAGTACTGTCCCACAGAGGAGTGAATTAGTTTACTGTACCCTAATACAAGTGCATTTGTAGATGATGACGCTTTACTGTAAGCTAATTAGTCAACTCTCCAGTAAACCACAAATGTAGATGCACCCACTCAGCAGAGAAGTCAAAGATTTAAATAACCATAAAAGTAAAGAAGAACAAAGTAATTGTTGGAGCTGCATTGAGAGACTTTTACCTCCTTTTGTACTTACTACCTCTGTTTTTCGAGCTGGCAGTTTGACACCATTTCACAAATTTAAGGTTAGTGTGTTTCCTAGAGGCTTCTTAACTACTAAATGGATGTTATCTGAAGAAGGAGGCATGTGTTAGCATTTGTTCCTTTTCAAATACCATTAAAACAAGATGTTGGTGCAACAAACATGTTTAAAGGAATAGAACCAAATGGAGTTTATAACTGGGATCTACTTTTCTGTCTATCTAAATGAACACACCCCAAAGGTAGAAGAAATGTTGATACTAAGGACCGGGAATGTGGACGACGACACATTTTTTAAGTTTTAGTGGTATCCAGAGTATTATGAGGTACAGAGGGATGAGACAAAATATTAATAACGCTGTAAATAAAAAATTTCTGGTCATTCTTCTGTATGTTATAGGGGATACTTTTTGATTTGTTTCTTCAATTTTCCTTTGGAGTAATTCCTTCTGTTTTCAGTATATTGGAACCTTCAGTAAACTTAAAATATAATCATTTTTCTTTCTTTCATTGCCAGATAAATATGAACAAAGAACTTGATAGCATTCAGTGGAATGTTTTTAGTAAGGGACTTTCCCTGAAGGATGAAAACAAAATGAAAAAGATTTTAAATTCTGTCTTCCCATTCAGGACATATTTTGATTCCCTTTCCCTTTAAGCAAGTTGTTAGCTGAATGGGCCCATGGGGAGCTGAATGCAGCTATAAGTAATAGAATGGCTTTAGAGTGTGAATGTCTATCCATGGATGCAGCAAGGTGTCTAGGAAGTTATCTATTTTACATGGCCTCTATCGACATTGCAGCCAAGCGTTTCAGGAACAATCATGACTCTAGGCTTACAATGCCCCTGGGGCTCATGGAAACCCAAGCGCAAAAGAGACCAAGGGTATGTCCAGGCATTACATTTAGATCAACCCTAATCCACGTTACGTCAGTCTAAATGCCAAATTGTACAGGCATGCAGCGAAGGCTTAAATCACCCCAAAATGGAGTGCCCAATCTAAGTTAGTTTACCTGAGGAGGTAATCTAAGAAAGGTTTAAGCCGATCCCTGGACCGCCTACACACATTTGCAGCCTAGCCACTTCCCAAGCCCCGATGTTATGCTGTTCCCACCTTTCTGACCCTGACCCCACTTTTTTAGCCATGTGACCACCCACTCCTCCATGGACCCATCAGCCCCGTGTGACCCTGCCAACCTCCCCAGACCCTCGTCCCCCTCCACAGACCCACTAGTTCACCCCGATCTTGTCTGTGTCCTCCCTACAAGTTACTTGCACCAGACTCCCCACATGGCTCCCAGCAGCAAACTCCTGCACGTACCCACTCCTAATCTAGGTGTAGGTGACTTAAGTAAGCCACAGACACCTAGACTGGGTGCAGCAAATACTTGTTCACAACCTAATTTGTCCAAGGTTTCACGAGGAGCACACAGAAGAGCTGAAAACTGAACTTTTGAGTCTCAATACACTGCCTTCAGCATGAGTGCATTTTCTCTGCTACCCATTTGACATCTAAGTGGATTTAGACACCTACGTGCAATTCTGTTCCACCCTGTACAACTCCCTGCAAATCTATGAATGCGTCTGTTTTTGTAATGCACCAGTATCTTACCTTAAGACTAAATAACAAACAAAAAGTGAAGAAGAGGAGGTGGAGGAAGAGGATCACACCTTTTTTGCTTTACCTGTTTCTCAGGGACTTGAGCAGGGTGGAAAAGAATCCCTGGAAATGGTTCATCCTGGGATGCTGGTGAAATGAAAACAGAGTGTTATATCTCCCTGGAGCAGATTAACAATACCCTGAAATGAGCTGGGTAAAAAGGATCAAAGATCGCCCTCACCTCACATTTTGAGGATACTTAGCATGGGTTAGCATTCACCTGTTAAAGGGCATTCTCATTGTAAGTGCCTTTATGATGGTTTAAAGGTAACCATCCTGTTGTACCTTCAATCCTAACAGATGTTCAAAGCCATTGAAAAAGGCACAAACTGATAGATAAACAATACATGAAATAGGAACCATCTCACTCACCACTGAAATGCTGATATTGGTAAAATGGGGCACCTATTAATCAGAGAGTAAATAAGTATATGGCTGTAATGTAATGATAAATATGTATTTTTTTAATGGAAGTTCTTCAGCATGAACCAGGAATCCTAACCGAGGGGAAGGTAACTGAGTTTTTGCAATTGACCTCAGTGAGGCCAAGAAATATTATCTTATCTTTAATTATGTCAGGCACAATGCATAGATTATGGATTTTCAAATCTTTTCCTTAAAACTGTTTAATAACAAGTGGGATTTTGACTTAGTGTTGCAAAAAGTGTCTGCTTTACATGGAAAATCATACTTCATCAAACAATGCATAAAAAACAAAGTATTTTGTCCAAAAACCTGAAGTATTGAGGGCTATGATATTTAGAGTGGGAGTTTTCAAAGGAAAAAATGAAAATAACATAAAATACTTTTGAAAGCATTTTCCATGGAATGAAAGCCCTTTAAAAAAATCAGTTTTCAGGTACACTGACATGTAGTATTTACTTGTATCTAAGTCAACCCTAGATTTAAGAAACCCCTCCAATAATTAGATTCTACATATGTAAATATATACATTTATTATAATTTTCCAGGTATGGAATCTAATTATTGGAGGGTAGTCTTAAATTCTCATGCCCCCCCAGCCCACTTCCAACAGCAGGGAAAGCAGTGTCTGGAGCTGAGGGTCAGGTGGCCTCCTGGCCTTCTCCCCCCCACACCCGCCACAGGCACCTCCCCACCCTTAGTGCAAGCAATGCAGATATGCCATTTCAACTGTCTATGTTTTTTTTGCTGCTGTAGGTAAATCTTGGCACCCAGACCACCCAAAGGAGACATTCCCTAGCAATATTTGATTATAAGATTCTTGTTTGTGTTATTTTCTCTTACTTAGATGCCTGCCATTCTCCTACCCTAGCATGTATATTTAGGAATATCTACTTCACATTCTTGTAT
The DNA here is from genome assembly GCF_001723895.1 of Crocodylus porosus. NCBI lineage: Eukaryota > Metazoa > Chordata > Crocodylia > Crocodylidae > Crocodylus > Crocodylus porosus. Next base: position 195,116,040 of record NW_017728906.1, read on the forward strand.
TCCTTAAAGTCAAGTGACAAAAATGAATAACTGTAGTTATACTTTTCCCTGTACTTGAATATAAATGAAAAATAAAATAAGAGGTGTCTCTTCAGTAAGTAATCCCATTAACTTCATTGCGTGAGCTAGCTGATGAAAAAAATAATCTAATTTAGATGATCTGCATGAACATTGGCTATACAGGCAAGAGACTAATGCTAAATGGGCACCCCATTGCACTTCTACCTTTACAATTAATAGGGCCCTTTGTGACTATGGAAGGGAGGGTGGGAGGGTGGCTGTGATGGGTTATACACATACTATACAATTCAGGAAAGAGTTAAAAGGTTTATACTCAGGCCCACCCTGTGACTTCTTAAGCTGAAGTCAGGCATTGAGGCAGAGGATAGAAGGGGAGTGCCCACTTGAGTTGGGTGCTGGCAGTTGAGGGAGCAAGAATTAGCTCTCAGTGTGGTAAAGCAGGAAGACTGAAAAACTGCCATTACACAGGGAGGCTTGATAGGGATCAAGCTTTCCTGTGCAATGGCAGCCCTCGAAGCATTTAGGTTTTTGTTTGTTTTGTTTTGAACATTTGAATATCCTGGATGGGTCGAGTTTTAGGTGCCCTAGGCAAAGGACTATGACTGCATACACACATTCAAATAATTTGGGAGAATTCTTCCAAGTTTATTCTCCTGATAAAAAACAAAACAAAACAAAACAAAAAACCTTACCCAGAGCTGCATGTGGAGACATTTGAGTGTTGAGGCTATGAAGAGTGGAGAGATTGCAATGCTGTCACTGACACCAGAGAGAGGGTAGGGGAGAGGAGGGATTGGCCTGCACATACATCTCAGCATGCTCTGCAGGCTCCCTTAGCCTGCCTGGTCACAGATGACAGCAACGCATAGGGCAGCTCTGATTGGCTGACCCAGATTGTCCACGGTCAGCCTGTTTCCCTGCAGCCCTGTGTGGAAATTATGAAAAGAGTATGTTCTGCTTCCTGTTGGAAGAGCAGAGTCCAGTGAGTGACACACTGTTGCCCTGGGAGTGGGGAAAGTTGGAGGACCATGGTTTCTTCTGAGAGAAGTCACAGCATGTGACACTCCTAAGAGAAATTCTCTGGGAGTTATATAATCCTGATTATTCCATGGTTATCTTTCTCCTAGACTGGACATTTTTAATCTAGGAGAAAAAGTCTGCATATCTGTACACCTGTACACCATCTGTAGTTTCTCCTGAGAGAGCAGCAGTGGTCCCAGGAGAAACTAAATGTCTGTACAAAGCCTATGTCACCGAAGCCCAGAAGGTGTTGGAGGCTGGACAGACAATTTGGGACCAGAAAGGATGCGGACAAGAAGACATTTCCATATTATCTGATGCTGCTCCAGTGTAGGAGGAATGTGGCCACAGGGACTGAGGAGGTGACTGAAACCGATATAAGAGAAAACTCAGCAGTTGACCAGGTCTTGAACAATTTAATTTTCTTTCTGCATAAAAATCCACCCCAGCTATAAATCCAGAGGAATATTCGCTGCTAATTGTAATGTGGTTATTTGAGATGAAATATGAATTATGAGTCTGCATGACAAAAACGGAGCTTTAGTTTTGAGCTCAGATGTTCTAGAGGAAACCAGAAAAACAGTAAAGCAACTCTTCCTTCACACTAATCCCAAACTGCAAAACAAATTCCATCACTCCTAGAAGAGATCCTGCTCTTTAAATCAGTCCCAGTTATACCTATTCCAAAGGGAATGATGTATACATACTAGAAAGCATATCAGTCCCATAGGTTTTCTGCATATAAGTTATCAGGCACTGCTTTAGTTGGCTTCTTACAGTTCTCATTCTGATTAGCAATTTGTAGTCATAAATGCTTTTCTAGATATCCCCCTATCTCTGTAATTTCATCCCTTCTCCCCCCTTTCTCTCTTATCTTCCCATTCAAATGCATTTTCCTCTTATCCTAGATCTGCCATTCAGAATATGTCAAGTTGAGGACTACTATACTACAGCAGTAACTGTCAGGGTTTTTAAAAATCAGTCTAGACTGCATGCACCATGTCTCAGAAAAAAACTGCTTGCCTATGATATATGGTATTTAAACATATTATTCTAAATTATTTCCATCAAGCAGATAAATAGCATTCAGTTCACAAGCACGTGAACAAGTTAAAAAATTTCCATTGACAACATGTTCCTTGTGAAATCAAACTTGTAAAACATCACATCAGATTTAATGCCTAATTTATCAACTTATTCTCTGGCTTTGTTTTGTTTTAAGTACTAAAGATTTAATGTTGAGAGGATTTTTTTTTCCACAGTGACATAAATATTAGCATTGCAGAAGAAAGTGTGAATTTTCCATCCTATAAGAAATATTTCCTACCAGATAATGCTTCCTCCAAGAAATAATCTGTCTGCAGAAATGAAAAGATAACTAAATGGCAGAGTTTCTAAACAGTTGTTTGCATCTGTCTTCAAAGTGAAGAACCGGTTTTATACAGCTGCGTAACACAAAAATGTATCCTAATAGAGTATGGGGCTATAAATGTATTACTAGAAATTCTTACAAATACACATATTTAAATGAGCTTTCACTCCACTCTGAAAAGTGATGGTAAAAAACATACTTCAAGAGTCTATGTATTTTTTCTTTCTTGTTGACCTATAGATCCAAATTCTCCAGTTAACAAATTGAAACATACCTCTGATGATGCAAACAGCGGTCTATAAAATCAAGTTTTTCTCTTAGTCTATTAAAGATTGTGTTTATTTGGAGCCACTCCAACACATTTTTTGATAACAAGCACGAAACGATGGATTCCATCTCACTCTTCAAGGTTATGTTGTTAAGGAAATATTAACACTGACAATCTAGCTCTTGTGAGTATGGTGAGGAAATGTGATTCAAAGAACTGCAAGGGACAGATTTGCTGAGTAAGAAGGTGCCATTTTTACTTTGTCACTTTTCTGACAATAACTGTACTTCTAACACAGTCTAATAGTTAAGAAAATGCACTCCCGTTAATGGAAACAAAAAAAAAAGTCTGAATTGGCAGGGGGAGGGAAGGTTTCTCACTGATTCCTTAAAACTACAAGACAGCAGTGCTATTCCAGAAAAGGATATGAATTTTTTGCAGAGAACATATCAAAATTAGATAGATTAACCTTACATCTGATTAATGGCCTACAAACAACATCGGTTTCTAGCCAATTCTAAAATACAACATTATTCTTGTGAAAAATTTAATTGAAAAACCTCTCAAAATTTTTTTATGGGAAATTTAGATTTTTCTATAGAAAGTAGTGAAACGCTGGACTTTTGGCTCTTGGTTGGACTTTTTGAAGGGTTCTTGGCTGGAGACTTCTCAGGAGTCTTGGCTGTAGATTTTTCTGGAGTCTTGTCTGTTTTCTTAATGAAAGTGTCCAAGGAGGTATGGACAGATGATCTCCATGGAGATGGGCGATGCAGCAAACTTGTTTGCGGGCATGGTGTCATGTTGGTGAAGTCAAAACTAACGTCAGAAAGTTGAAATGGTGTCAGTTTATAAACATTTTAAGTGCAAAATGTTGTAACTCGAAACGTTGTAAGTTGAGGACTGGCTGTACTTCCTAACACTTTGTGGTTTTGGACATGTAGTCCATTCTGCCTAATAAACACATGTTTGCCAGGCTCACCTATGTGTTGTAGGAGTCCAAAAACAGATTGTTCTAAAAGAAATAGCAAGACTGTGACAAAGCTGTCTAAACCTCACCTAAATTGGTTTTGCCCCATCGATTCAGTCAAAAAAGTTTTCAAATGAAATAAACACCTGAACTTTCTCAAATGATATAGTGCATGTTCTTAAAAATGTACCAGTATATTTTGGAGTATACACTCTGTACCATATATATGCCAGCATATTTTGTATAAGCATTGATTATACAAGGAAGATTTCAAGAAAAGGTCTAAAACAGTACTTAGATTACAGAATAAGCTAACAGAAAGTTAACTGAAACAAACAAGAACGTCTCCTTTCCTCAGTGAATTTAATGTTGCACTTCAATTAAAACTATTTCTTTTATTCTTCCTTTGCTGTCTCATACATAAAAACATTATTTTTAACTCTGTGTGTGCACGAGCACTAGTGCACATGTGCTCACATGCTTGCAATCTTTAGTACTAGTAGCCTGTTTATTAAAACTTAGGTGATTTAGGGCTCTGCTTTCCTAGTCTTCCACTCACTCATGCTTGTGTTTCTAAACATTCTTACTAGGTTATTTATAAAGAGTTTCTTCTCAGGAAACTGAGAAGGAACTAGAGCATTAGTTATTTACTACGCATCTGGAGCAAACTGGCAAATAGTAAAAATTAGGCAGAAGCAATAATTTACTTAAATACCTAATCATTAAAGATTTTGGTTTTAGATACTGATCTAATTTTTATGCATATGTATCATAGTATCATAGTACTTAGGGTTGGAAGGGAACTAAACAGATCATCAGATCCGACCCCCTGCCCCAGGCAGGAATGGGTGCCGGGATCATATCACCCCGCCAGTTATCTGTCCAGCCTCTTCTTGAAGACCCCCAAAGTAGGACACAGCACCATTTCCCTGGCGAGCCCATTCCAGAGCCTGGAAGCCCTAACTGTAAAGTAATGTCTCCTGATGTCCAGCCTGAACCTTCTCTCTAACAAGTTGTGGCCACTATTCCTAGTAACCCCGAGTGGTGCCAGGGGGAACAGAGCCTCCCCCAATTCCCGCTGGTCCCCCCTGGTGTGTTTGTAGGTGGCCACCAGATCCCCTCTCAGCTGTCTCTTGTGGAGGCTGAACAGATGCAGGTCCCTTAGCCTCTCCTCATAGGTCTTGCCCTGCTGCACCTTGACCACGTGAGTGGCCCTTCTCTGGACCCTCTCAATGCTAACCACATCCCTCTTGAAGTACAGTGCCCAGAACTGGACGCAGTACTCCAGCTGTGGCCTGACCAACGCCACATAGAGGGGAAGGATCAGGACCTGCTGGACCTGCTTGCGATGCATCTGTAGATGCACAACAAGGTGTGGTTAGACTTACTGAATGCTTCCTTGCAATGGCAGCTCATGTTCATCCTGGAGTCAACAATGACCCCAAGTTATGCCACAGTGTTGATAAGAAGGATGTTCCCCAGCCTATAGGTGTGTTGCTGGTTCATTCTCCTGAGATGCAGCACCTTGCACTTGTCTGCATTGAATTCCATCCTATTCCCACCTGCCCACCTCTGTAACCTGTCTAGATCTAGCTGGATTCTGTCCCTCCCCTGTACCCAACTCGCCCCACAACTTGGTGTCATCAGCGAATCTGGACAGCGTGTTTTCCACACCCACATCCAGATCACTGATGAAGATGTTGAACAGTACAGGCCCCAGAACCAAGCCCTGGGGGACTCCACTGCCCACATCCAGGTCGAAAATGACCCATCCATCACCGCTCTCTGGGTGCAACTATCTAGCCAATTTGCCAGTCATCTGACTGTGTAGGCATCAATGCCGTAGTCACCATTTTTTTTTAAGAGAATGTGGTGGGAAACCATGTCAAAGACCTTCTTAAAGTCCAGGAAGAGGACATCCACCTCAACGCCCTCATCCAGGGGCTTTGTGACCTGATCAGAAAGAGAAACCAGGTTAGTCAGGTAGGACCTCCCCTCAAAGAACTCATGTTGGTTGCCCCGAGCATTACCTCCCCTGCTGGGCCCTTGCAGCTGTGCTCCTTGATAATTTTCTCGAAGGTCTTCCCAAGAACTGAGGTAAAACTGACTGGCCTATAATTGCCAGGGTCCTCTTTTCTCCTCTTCTTGTAAATGGGAACCACATAGGCCCTTTTCCAATCCTCTGCTACCTGGCCAGTACCCCATGAGTGCTCATAGAACCGTGCCAGGAGCCCTTCTATGACCCCTGCCAATTCCCTCAGCACCCTTGGGTGAAGAGCATCTGGACCTACTGATTTAAACATGTCCAGCCTCTCCAAAAGTTCCCTAAGTCGTCCCTGACCCTAGGCATGGTGGTGCCTCCCCTGGGTCCATCCGTAATCTTAGTGGGGGAGATGTCCCAGTCCCTGTTCAGAAATATGGAGGAAAATAATTTGTTAAAGAGGTCAGCTTTTTCAATTGCTGCAATCACCAGATTGCCAAGCCTATCCTGTGGGGGCCCCATGTTACCCGGTGCTGCCTTATTACTTCCTATGTATTTGAAAAAGGACTTTTTGTTATCCTTAATTCTGGTTGCTAGCCCTAGCTCCATCTCTGCCTTGGCCTTTTGAACAGCCTCCCTGCAGTCCCAAGCAACGGAGATGTAATCCTCCTTGGCGATAGCCCTTTGTTTCCACTGTTTGTAGGCCTCCTTTTTTGCCATCAGGCGTCCCTGGATGAGCCATGGGGGCTTCTTAGCACTCCTGCCCCCCAGGTATGCATTGGGACTGACTCCCTTTGAGCTTGGAGGATTGTCTCCTTCAGAAACAACCACCTGTCTTGGACTCCCATCTCATTGAAGCTCCGAGACCCCAGTGCCTCTCCTACTAAGCTTCTTAGCTTACAGAAGCCGGCCCTCCTGAAGTCGAGGACCTCTGCCTTTCTGCTTGCTTTCACCACCCTGTGCTGGATAGCAAATTCCAGCAGGCAATGATCACTGTCACCCAGGTAGTCGAGTACCCGCAGACCCTTCACCGGTAATCGCCTGTGGCAAGGACCAAGTCCAGCAAGGCATTTCACCTGGTGGGACTGTGCACCTCCTGGGTTAGGTGGAGATCCTGCATCCCGGCTAGAAACCTATCTGAGTGGTTGGACCTGGCTGACTGCTCCTCCCTTCAGTTGTCTGGGTAGTTTAGGTCACCCATGACAACCACATCCCTTGACTTCACCGCCTCTGTGAGCTGACCTGAGAATTTCAGGTCCAGCTCATCCCTCTGGTAAGGCGGTCTGTAGTAGACACCCACTATCAAGTCCCTTTCCCCATGCCCCACTTGTATTCTTACTCAGAGCGTCTCCGTTTGCCCCTCCTCTGACCCCATCCTGATCATTGAGGATGTGTATTGCTCTTTGAATGTATAGCGTTGCACTCCCCTCCTTCTTCTTGCTGTCTTGCCTGTACAGCCTGTATCCCTCAATGTCCACTGCCCAGTTGTGGGTAGAACCCCACCAGATTTCCATAAGCCCCACTAGGTCTAGGTTTTTGCTACCTAGTAGGAGGGTGAGTTCCTCCTGCTTATTCCCTATGCTTCAAGCATTTGTGTAGAGGTATTTGAGGCCTCCTGTAGTTGCTCATGCCACTCCCGTGTACCTCCAATGGAGCTGGTAAGATTCATTGTTCACATTGTGTAGCCAGGTAGACAGGTGCAAAATGAGTGGGAAATGTTGCTTCATTTTTCATAGATGTAAATAAACTACACAAGGGGATTGATTGACTACTGAAGTTGTTCTCAGTATTTTTAGACTCGAGGTCTCTCTCCATAACTTTTCTGATATTGGTGGCACCCCATTTCCAAAAAACTATTTATTTCTTATAGTGCTTTAGTGCTTGCTTTTCTGTAAAAGGCTCTCATAGAGTGGGCAAGACAGGCAGTATTAAGAAGGGTACTGGGAAAGCAATGCTCTTTGCTGCCAGGGGCTGCTTGATGGGATAGATTTGGGATCTTGGCAGTGGGTCATTAAATCCCTGAAGGAGGCAGGTATCCCTACAGGAGGGGAGCAGTGGGGAGTGACAGTGGCTACTCCACTGGAGGTCCATAGGTTGTTGTCAGGCAAGAGCAGTGGAGACGGGACCTTTCTGAACCCTGCCTTTTCCACCACCTTGGAGCTCTTGCTTCCCCCTCATTTGCTTAAAAGAATTATCCAGGTCTTTTGTCGTGATCTCTAAAGGAGGGCAAAGTCATAGAGAAAACCCCATACACAAGATTTGGAAGTCAAATAAAGGCAAGTCTACAACAAAAGCTTAAAGTGAAAAGAGCCCTGCCTTAGCACACCACCCAAATCTTCTTATCTGCTTAGGTTGAAATGGATCATGAAACAGTGCTGTTGGCATTATCACTTGAGAGGTGGAGAAAGTGTTGTAAAGTGGCAGCCTGAAGTCCTATGTTCAGTCACAAAGGACACTGTTACCCTCATACTGCTCTGCTATAACAGATCCTAGTCCTGACTTGGATGACCAGCTCTGTAGAAAATAAACTAATTTGCTTTTACCCAGGAAATCAAAAACAGTTGGTGGTTTGTACAGTGATCACTGGGTTCAAGAAACTCAGGCATACGTGAATGAGAACAACAACGAACTTTAATCATGGAACTGCAGGCTGTGCCCTGGCATTCCTGCCCTGACTCAGGAGGGGCCACTGCATTCTGGGATGCTGGAGGGCTTCAACTTAGGCAGAATAGCTGTGGACAGTTGCTACATCTTAATGGAACAAGAGCAAAATTAGAGGAGACTAGAAGCACTCCTGCTTTGGAGTGGCATGACTTTAAGTCAAATACTGAGTGCTTTAAGCCACTTAGACAGTGTTAACATGCAGCCAATCCTGGGGTTAAGAGCTCTAGAAGGTGTTTAAAATTCCCATGTAACAAAACCTTGAGAGAGAGAGACCCTGGGTGTCAGAGTCTATGCCCCAAGGCATGCTGGCCAGGGTGAGCTCATGGAGCAGCAAAAAAAGGGCTAGGAAGAGCACCTAGAGCTCACAAGCTTCTAAGGGCAGCCTCCCCTCTTGATTAACAACATCAAGGCATGGCAGGAAAGACATCAGAGGAAGACCCTGGAAGCTGGGAGCAAAGACTGGTAAGGACAAAGGATCAAGGGACTGTTACAGCAGCCCAAGGGTGCATCCTGTTGCAGTTAAATTCTCTTCTGATTTAAATAGTCAAAATTCCATTAAAGATGACAGAGTTACAACCACTAATAGCAATATACAACTAAGCCCAGAACTGTTTTGGAGTCAGAAGTTCTTGTGCCACTTTTAAATTTAATGGAGGATGTGGAATCCGCTAAAATGGCTCCCGGGTTCTTATAATTCCACGGCCCAGGTGAAAGAACCAATCACAAGTTCTGAGGTTTCTCTTTTTTTTTCTTCTTCTTCTTATTTTTTGACAGTAACTAGACATAAGCACAAATGCTAAACTTGTTCATACAGTAACAGTTTGAAAAGGGGAAGAGAGAGAAAGTATTGCAATTGCTTCAACACACAGGGTGTCCGCTGGGTCATGAGGTTCAGGTTAACTCCCTTGCTTTCAAAACTACTTGGTAGCAGTCTTGGGGCAGCTGAGTTGAACCTTAGTCCCAGACCTGGTCAGCGGCTCATTTTTGGGATTGGTACATTTAACATCAATATGACAGATATAACACTCCTAACGATAATTAATACAAAAATTACGAAGCTTAGACTAATTATAAACTTAACACATTACCAGACAAAACCACACAGTCAACATTTCCGATGGATTTTATGCGAAGGCCTTAAGGATGTCTTCTGCAGGAGAAGGGGAGAGCAGCTGTTTGGGTGATCAGGCCAACTGCCTTTGCTGCACTTGTTGCTCAGTTCCGTGTTTTTCTCTCTCTCCAATGTGGCTTTTCCCGCATTGGTGTTTTATACTATGCTCTGGCCAATCACATCTCGACACCGTGTTCGCTCCTTATATGGTCGCGTGTGTGCTTCTCTCTGTTTCCGCGCATGCCCGCGAATGCCTGCTTTTCGCCCCTGGCTCTCCAGGGGCGCTAGCCAATTCAGAAGCTGCCACGTGCTACGCATGTGGTGCACGATTGACTAGCTCAGCATAGGCATGCCAGAGTGGCCTGGCCATTAATCCGGGTTTCAGATGCGACAGAGGAGTGCTTCATCCATTATCCTGAATAGAGCTTCTTTTTCTCCTACTCTTATGCAGTATTTTTTGTGATGTTTTTCACCCTGTTGCTATGGTTGCTTTGTTTCTGCCTCATATCAACATGTGTATGATTGCATGTGTGTTGGAGGTGGCCGCTAGATGAAAAGTTTTCTTTGGCATCTTATGGGGGGAGAATTATAGCAACAAGAAGGAAAAACATTTAACGTTTTCAATTTAAATGAATGTTGGAATTTTCTGACAGAAAGGTGTGAAATGTAGAAAAAAACCCAAAAATGGCTATTTTATTTTTTTCTATTTTTTCATGGGAAATAAATTTACAGAAGAGTCCACGTGTGTATATATGTGTGCGTGTCCAAATTCAGAAGTCCCTGTTCAGTTTTTACTTGTGTTCAGTTTTTACTTGATCCAAAACTGTTTTACATTTCAGTTTCCAAGAAGCAACATTTTTGGGGATGGGAATGGGGAGGTTTAGTGATGTCTTTTATTGGACCGACTGCATGGTTGGGAAAGATGTTAGATAAGCTTTAAGACATAACGTGTCCCCCCTCAGGTTTAGGGTGTTCATTGTAGTATGAGTTTTTACCTACTGAGTACTGAATAAAAACTCTATGATTTGACCACACTAACAGCAAAATATGTTAGACTGTTTGTTTAAGAAACTGCATTGGTAAGAATAAGGTATTAGTTCTGAATCCTCCTCAACTATGCCAGTGCTAACCAAGACTCTGGAGTTGACCAGAGTTGTAAGATGGAGTTGGGATAGTGTAACACTAAGCCATGGACTGCGGTCTGAACATCATCCCACATTCTGAGCTATCAGATATGGAGTTTTAACTGGGCCAACAATACAAGGAAAGTTTGAGCCACAAAAATCTAAAGCTGTTTCAATTTTAGAGTCTTAAAATTAGGCACCAGTTTAAAGGCAGGCGGCTGGGTGGCTCAGCAACCTATATACTACATCAGGGGTGTCCAGCCTTTTTGAATGTGGGGCCACATTGTGAACCTTTTATCACCTAGTGGGCCAGGGAGCCATATTCAAAGACCTCACAGGAAGCAGTATCATTTCACCCCACTGAAACAAAAGTACAGTGTTTACTTTTGTTTCCCATTGCAGCACCTCAGGCCACAGAAAACAACCTGGAGGGCTGCATAGCAGCCCACGGGCCATATGTTGGACAATCCTGCACTAAATGGACTGGGTGACGAGTCTCCAAAATGACAATTCAGAGGGCATGTCTACATGTGTAATTAATGTGACTGGATATATTCTGGCTCAATCTGAGCCATAGTAAACTAATCCCAATGTCGCCATGTATATATGCATTTATACAATCTACATACTGCTGGATACCACTTATATCTAATAGGACTATCTGGTAGCACGGTAATAGTAAATACTGTACCCTAATTGCTGCACATATGTAGATTATGATGCTTTACTGAGCAGCAAATTAGTCTGCTGTGAGTAGAGCATCTTGTGTACACACACCCAAAGGTTGTAGACACTGCACAGGGATGGGGCCAGTCCTGCCCTGCCAGACTTTAGATGTCCAACCAAAGGTTGCCTATATATAGAACTGGGTTCAATAAATGTAGGCATATGTGAGTGAAAAGAATGAAACAATGAACTTTATGTTGGAGAAGCAGGCAACCTCTGCAGACCCTTGGTCTCTCTCTAACTCCTGGCTCACTTCTCCCATAGGGACTAGCTCCCAATTCCCAGCGTCTTCAGTATCCTGTTATGGAGCCTCTCTAAATTATAACTTCTGCCTCTACATCTTCCCACTTAACAATAACTACAAAAATCAATTAATGCAACAATCAATAATGCCCATTAACAAAAGCGAGGTTTCTAGTACATTACTCTGAAGTGAGTGTTTATCACTTACTTTCCTAGTCCCTCTTTTCTGCAGGTCTGTGAATCTTTCAGGAGGTTGCACTTTTTTCTCAGACCACTGAAGTATCAGATCTGGTTTCTGATTTGTTTTTGGTAGAAATCATTTTCTCCAAGACCTGATAGACTGGAGTCTTTACACTGGGACCTGAGTAGCTTGCATGTTTGGCAGGTTTTGCAGGTAGCACAGAATTAATTCACTACAGACTACTGAGGCTGATTTCCTCCTCCTGCATAATAGTATTTGCATATGCATCTGTGGGCCCGTCCCCATGAGCGCACATGTGCACATTTGCCACGCTGCCAATTGGCATCATAGCACGTGTTTTTGACACTGAGAGATCCTGGTGTAAAAAAGAAAAAATGCCAAAAAAAGTGGTTTGGCATATGTGGCTGCAGCATGCACTGCCCAAAACTGGAGTACACTCCAGCTACTGGCAAAGCTCTGCACACCTGGATCACTGGCACTGGAGCCTGGGAGGCCCTCAGAACCCCAGGTAAGGATGCTGACCCCAGCCTCCCCTACCCACCTGGGGCTATCTGCCTGGAGACAACTTGTAGCAGCACAAATGCGTGCCACTATTATTTGTTCCTATGAAAACACGTTCTCATTTCTGGGGACGTGCCCCATAGGTAAATTGTTTCCCATAAGGACGTGGTTGCTTTTGGTGTTCTGGAATAATTGGTTTCTTCTTCCTAAGAAGATTGTCCGATGTGGGCTGTGATGACCTGGAAGATAATCAAAAGGCATGAATTACGTGACTTTTTATCCTGTAACCAAGCCTTTCTTACCTACAGGAGCAAGAATACAACTGAGAGTGCAGACTAAAGATATTACTGAACTTATACGCTTCATCCTCACACATAATAAGTTCAGTTTCAACAACCAACACTTCCTCCAGATCATGGGCAAAGCCATGGACACCAAAATGGCCCTGCAATATGACAACCTTTTCATGGGCCACCTGGAAGAAGAATTCCTCAAAAACTGCAGCATCAAACCCATGCTGTACTTAAGATATATAGATGACACCATCATCATTTGGACCGAAAACCTGGAATCTCTGATTGATTTCCATCACAAATTCAGTAATCATCACCCCTCCATCAGACTATTTCTTGAATACTCCAGCATCAACATTTCGTTTTGAGACACTATGTTTCATATCCAGAATGGTTAAATACAAATGACCATATACAAGAAACCCATGGACCAACATACATATCTGCACAGAATCGGCAATCACCATAAACACACCAAGAAAGCTGTAATGTACAGCCAAGCCCTCTGATACCACCAAATTTGCACTGAGGAGAATACCCATGATCATCACCTCACACATCTTAAAAGGGCATTCACTCTACAAGGACACTTCTTCAAAGACATAGACACATTTGACAGAGCCACCCGGATACTATGTGAAGAATTGCTGCAATACAAAAAGAAAATCCCCACAAATTGCACACCGTTAGCTATGACATACCATCCTTCCCTGGAACCTACACGGAAGGTAGGTTCCAGGGAACCTGCCTTCTCAAACATTTGCAACACATACTAGAAGAAGACCCAGTTCTTAAAGAGATCTTCCCAGAACCACCCATGCCTTTAAACAAGCACTGAACCTCACCAATCGCATCACCAGAAGCAAACTCCCTATGGCCCAAAGCACACCAAACAGATTCAGACCATACTGGAACAAGAAATGTAAAACCTGCCAACACATCTCCACCACTCCCACTGTAACAACGCCCCACAACAGAACCATCATCATTCCTGGATCTTACACCTGCACCTCCAAAACTGTATTATATCTCATCCAGTGCACTAAGTGCCCCGATGGAAAATATGTAGGAGAAACCAAACAACAACTGCATACAAGAATGAGCGCACACCGAAAATCTATCACAGACAAAAATACCCAGTTACCTGTAGGTGCACGCTTCTCACAGGAGAACCACTCTCTCTCTCCAGTCTCTCACTTCTAATCCTCAAGGGGAATTTACAAAATACCGTTTGTAAATGAGGTTGTGAACTTCACTTCATAAATCTACAGAATACAGAAAATCATGGGCTAAATATAGATATTGGATTTATGGCACATTATAACCTGCCTGCCATCCAATAATTCCAGGTCACCTCTCTACATTTTAGCAGCACCATTTTTTCACCAGGTCAACATTTCCCCCTTTTCCACCCTCACCTACTTGTCTCACACCCATTGTCTCCTATGGCCTCTGATCCTCCACGCCATGCATCTGCATTTTCATAGACCTTCAGGCTGCATATTGGCTTCTCTTCCATCATGGATAACATAAAACACCAGCAGACTGTCCCTACACCTGAAGATGGTCATTTGTGCCTGAAAGCTTGCAAAGAACAATTTTTTCAACGATTTAGTTGGTCTAAAAAAAGATATGACATTTACCCAAAGAACCTTGTATACTGCAAATATACACTTAACTAGATTCAGTTTCTTACAACATTTGTGTACTCTGTTTTCCTACTGAATGCTAGACATAGATCTGCTTTTCACTGGCATATTTCTTCCTAAATAGGCAATTATTTTGAGGTTTATTGGACTCACTTTTGGCCCTAAATTTATTTTTTTATATTCATGTTCTGGTAAAATATTAACCTGACCAGTGTCAAATTTAAATGAAACCTTTGCTCCTTGCACTTCTGTTGGCAAAATCTATTCCCCCTTCTTGATTTTGCTCAATTCTAATGTATCTATATAAAATCCTTCTGGTATATGCTCAGCTGTATGTACTTGAGGTTCTTGTGTTTGGGACCTGCCACATCTGCCAAAATGATTAGTCTTGTTACAGTTACAACAGAGCTTTTCAAATGCAGCATGACTTTGGGAACCATGTTGCCTTCTACATGTGGTATACATCTGTTTATTTGCTTTCCCCCTTTTTATTCTCCTTGCCAATGGATAATTGCACTCTGCGAGGTGGCTTTTTACCAGTGGAAAATTCCAGCCTTCGCCTTGGCTTCTTCTGGCCACGTTCTTTCATGCTGACTACATGGACAACCCCTTTTGATGCATTCAGCTTTGCAGCCTAGGCCTTCACAGTTTCTGTTGCCCTGGACTTTTGGATAATCTTTTCTAGGATTACATCTCTCCCTTTGCAATAGCCTTTATTGTAATGCAGTGTTTGCAGTGCCATAAATACTCCTCTCATCAGAAATCCTGCACAGTTCCCAAAAGCACAGTTCTTAGTCAGTCTCTTTAAAGGTATTATAAATAATGAAGGCTTCCTCCCCCACCATATGCAAGAGAACTGAGGTTTTGACTATGTTATTTTTCTCTTTTGCCCCTGTGCCTGATAGGTGTATTGCTCTCACCTTTTTCTGACCACCCCTCAACTTTCTGCTACATTGGCCAAAATCAGGAAGGTAGGCTGAGGTTGCAAAACTTCCTTGACTAACTGTTGTTTTACTTAAACTGTAACTGTGTGGGAAGATCACTTACAGTGGCCTTGTCCTTCCAAGTGCTTATGTTGCTTTGCTTGCTGCCTGTTTCCAACTCTTCTTTAAGTTTGGAGCTCAAGTTCTTTCAGATAATAACTGGCGAATGAGACCTCATTTACCAGTTACGATCATTGGGTTCAATAAAAACAGGCATAAGTGAATGAAAAGAACTAAATAATTAATTTAATTTTGGAGCAGTAGGCGACCTCTGCAGACCCTTGTTCTCTCTCTAACTCCTGCCTAGCGGCTCCCAGAAAGACCACATCCCAGTATCTAACTTCCTCAGTCTCTTGTTAGGAAGACTGTCTACATTATAACTTCTGTCACTACAGCCTATGAGGCACCTCTATCTTCTCAGGATCCAGAATGCTAAGTATTCTAACAGTAGGTACCTTTTCCATCATACTTCAGGGATTAGAGCATCACCTAGGGAGTGGATGATGCAGATACCAACCAACCTAGAGCATCACCTAAGGAGTGGATGATGCATATACCAACCAACCTAGAGCATCACCTAGGAA
>NW_017728906.1:195131848-195147319 GCF_001723895.1 Crocodylus porosus
TGGATGATGCAGATACCAACCAACCTAGAGCATCACCTAAGGAGTGGATGATGCATATACCAACCAACCTAGAGCATCACCTAGGAAGTGGATGATGCAGATACTAACCAACCTAGAGCATCACCTAGGGAGTGGATGATGGCTTCCAACCAACATCATCAACTTCAAAGGGGAGTGTTGTAGCTAGAAAACAGGACAAATGTCTGGGTAAAGATCACCTTTCACATCTCCTGTTAAAGCTGGGGTATGGGGGAGCCAAGATTATGAGAATCACGTGGCAAGAAGCAAAGTAAGCAGAAATGAGCCTGTGTAGCCTAGTAGGAAGGCCTGGGTTCTGTTTGTTAAGTTTTGGGTTTTTTTTAAATCCATTGACTTGTATAATGTAAAATACATAAACAGCCCCCACAAGTAGGAATGTGAGGTTGAGAAACGTCAGTCACTGATTGATCAGCCAATGCCTTTAATTGGGAATGGAAATATTATAGTGGAAGAGGAGACTTGTCACCTGATACAAGACACATCTTGAAGGCAGCACTCAGTCTGTGCTGCTTTGAGGAAATGAGAGCTGGCAATTTTCAACCGTAGAAGCAGGAACGGTCTGTTTTTGGGATGTGTTGGCATATGCAGCACGTAGTTAATAACATGCTGAAATGTCAGACTTGTATATCGTCTACCTTACTGTTACCTACATTTGCTGTTAGAATGTCGAGGGCAACATAGAATTACCATAGAAATATCACACTTCTCTTTCAAGCTATTTGTCATACTGATTTCCCTTTAGGAAAAAGCTGTGTTAGGGATTGTATGTTCCCTTAAAGGAGGCATCATCTTCCCCCCTGAATTCAGTAATCACAGTTTAATGAAGTTAGAACAGGCATTCCCAGCTTAGATGCCTACATGCCAGATTTTATCTGTCCGTCTCTGTAGAGAGAAATTTAACACCAGCCATTCTTTACGTGGCAATTTGTGTGTTGGACTTTCCACACACCACCCCCCCAGCGCGCCCTTTGCATCTTTCTAGTTACTGCTCTTTCTGTAAATGGGAGATGCAGTGATTGATGTGATAGGATGAATAGGAATACTGTAAATAAAGAGGAAAGCATATAGAATTAGAGAGGCATAGCTACGTACTGTATAAACCAAGCAAGCATTTTTTTTATCTCTGTGTTATCATGGAGACAAATGACAATGTGTGAATGAAACAGGAAAGCATAAAGAAAATGAATGCTTTTCAGGCTTGTCAATTTACCAACATTATTTGGAAGGTGGGTCATCAGAAGGAGGTGAATCACTTGATTACAAGAAAATAAGGCCCCAATTCAGCAAAATACTCAAGCATTTCAAATCAATAAGACATGCTTAAGGCTAGGCATAGTTTTAAGTATGTCTGTAATTTTCTGCTGGGAAAATAAAGCATAGGGTTGGAGACAAATCTTTCCTCATGAATTGCCAAGTCATTACTGGACTGTAATAACATTCTTTACTTTGCTATTTTCTATATTCCTTTAAATTAAATTAAAAAGGAGGCATAAACTTAACAATGGTGGGCAATACATGTGCAATTTCTAATGGCACCCAATCTATGAAGCTGACATACAGGGGGTAGTCTGAGGCTTAATTAATATCTCTAGAATAATTTGAGATCTGTGGATCCACTGTCCTAACGACTGATGTTATAGCACATTCACCATCAGAACAGATGAGAGCGAAATGTATCTTTGTATGATATCAGATTTCAGTTGTTAAAATGAATACACTTCTCTAAGCACCAGAGCAAAAATAATATCTCCCAAATCAGGTCTGTATGCAAAGGTCAGCGACTTCGCAACTAATATGCTGGGGTCATACAGAGTGCAACATTTCAGCTCCATTTATGCTCATGTTTGCATTTACACTACCAGTAGGCAGATTAAGCCATTTCACATTTGAATCGCATGTGCAAGGAAGTCACCTTTCTTGTAGGTCCTTCAGGTCTTTTGTGAGAGGGAGAGGGGGTGAAGGGGCAGGAATATTGCAAAGACTATTTTCCAAATGATATGATTTCTACAAATAAATTAAAAATCACCTTTAGGAAACACGACTCATTTACCCCATTGTTAATAATGTTAGTGATGAGTCAGATATGGTACAGGAATAATTTTAAACTTACCAAGAAATTCAATCTTAGTATCCTGTTCCTTATGCTTTGCTTCCTTCGTAGGATTTATGATAATACTGGTGTTTTGGTTATGATCCATGGTATGATCTCGCCATTATCCTGCTTGCCGCAGACCTTTCAGCCATCTGCAGTAACTGATGTAGTTATAATACCATTATTCTAGACATATTCCAGACATTGCTAATGAGAGGGTGCTGAGACATATCAACTACATTGAGAATCCACCTCCTCTTAAGGAAACCGCTCGCCTCACAAGCTTGTAGGTTAGAAGATGAGGGTTATTTAAATAAAAGCTGAGATACTTGTGTAGAAAATAAAAAAAATCACAACACTTGCCCGAATTAGCATAAACCAATAACCCTTGCTTGATTTTCTTTTCTCTTACATGGCTTGATCCTGAGTACCGTCAGTGCAGCACCAGCAAATATTTAGAGCCCCATTTAACTCTACGTAGGCAGGCTGCGCTGGGTTGGTGCCAGAATCATCAGAACCTGAAAGAATTGAACCCATAGGCAGAACAAATTGTTTTTAACCTCTTTAATTTGCTGCACTATTCAATAACTGAACAAAATGAACAGGGTAGTCTAAGGTGAGCGTGTATTACGCAAGTTATCTATGGTCTTCTACTTAGACTGTAAACTTTGCACTTGGTGACTATCTCATCATTAAGTGTTAGGACAGCGTGTCTGGTGAATGAGGCCATGGCTTGGAGTCGGTAATGCAATACTTCTAAAAATAATTTTCCATGCAAAGGTCTAAAATGATTTCTGGATCAAGTGCATTATTGGCACCTATCAAATAAAAAATGGAACTTAGCCAGTATCAATAAGCTCTAAAGGGATGATTTATTGCTCAGGTGAAGAAAATGAAGTGCATTTCAAAAATGGCCACTTACTTCATCCTGTCTTATATCACTTGCCTTATATCATCACTTACCCCTCTTGAGACTGACTGTTGGAGACGCTAACTGTTACAAGAGGCTCTGCATTTGCCTATAAGTACAATTAATAGTTACAATCTCAGGACATGGCACTCCAGATTATGGAGCTTTCTTGGGTTCATAGATTTCATAGACATTAGGGCTGGAAGGGACCTTGGAAGATTATGAAGTCCAGTCCCCTGCCCCAGGGGCAGGAAGTCAGCTGGGGTCAAAGGATCCCAGCAAGATAAACATGTAAATATTTCTTAAGAGTCTCAGATTCCCTGTATGTAATAAATACTGCTATTGTGAAGTACAGATGGCTTCCCCTACGTGCCCTTTCAGTGAAATCTCATCTAGAGCTATATGAAAAACTGATTTTTGCCAGCTTGCTGTCACCTCTGAAAAATGAAATAATTTTTCTTAAAAAAAAGTTTCTGCTCAAAGTATTTTGTTTTGATTTGGAGCATTTTAAATAGTTTTTTAAGTAAACCTGAAGGAGTTCTGACAAGAAACTTTTTTTTTCCAATAATGAATTGTGATGATAACTGTTTTAGAATTTCTTAATTCCCCTCCCCCCCGCCAGATGGTCAGTTCACACAAATATTGTGCTACTACAAAATGTTTTGGACTTGTGAATGTCTCCCTCTCCCCAAAAAGTATTTTGGATGAAAAAATCCCTCCAGATATTTTTTTATGACACTGAGTTCTTGCAACTGCAATTGAATATAGTAGAAACTAGTAGATACTTGTGAAAATATGAGGCTTCAAAGTGACTGTTGTTAGGCATCATAAACCAGACTTGAATGGCACACAGGTCACTCAGCAAACCAAAGACAGGTCCTCTAAGCCTAAAAGTTGAGAATCAACAGTAAGAATATGCTTCTTCATACAAGTAGAGATGATAAATTGTAAAGAAAAGAGTGGTCCGTGGATTTTGGTAGAGTGGGTAGTAGGGTTGTGCAAAGTTTCAGTCACTGATTCAATTAGCTGGACATTGGGCCCAATTCGGTGGCCGAATCTCTGAATCCAAATCAAATCAGAAGGCCCTGTAATCTCTCCAAATTTAATAGGAACCCTCCGAATCAAGAGAGATTCGGAAAGATTTGGTAATATGGACATAGACACAGCTTTAAATATTTTTTCAACATACCTCAAGGTACCAGGCAGCTCATGAATGCTGCAATAGTTGGGCAGATGGAATGGCCCACAAGAGTGCGGGGGGCTCCCCAGCACGCTCGGCAGCAGACCCAGAAGTGGACTAGAAGCACTTCCAGTCCGCTGCCGGGTCCACCAGGGAGCGCGCAGGGGGTCCCCCCGGCTTAGCAACAGGTGCCTCCTGGGTCTGGAGGGGGGCACCCAGGGTCCTCCTGTGGCCGATCACCAAACCTGGGGGGAATGAGGGGGGCCCCCATGCACTTGGCAGCGGACCTGGAAGTTGACCAGAAGAACTTCCAGTCTGCTTCTGGGTTCACTGCTGAGCACGTGGGGTTGTGGGTCGGGGGTGGGGCTGTGCTCCTCTGGGATACTCCATCCACCCCAGCATCGCAGCATTCAGGAGCCATGTCTGGTACCTCGAGGTATGTAGAAAAAACATTTAAAGCTGTGTTTATGGCCGAATCGATGATTCTCCAAATCAGTGTCAAATCTGCAGATTTGGATTCGGCCGAATCAAATTGGGAACAGTAATACAAATCAACGAATTGATTCACTGTCCCCGATCCAGGCGGAATCCAAATCCAAATGAATATGGCCTGTTTTGCATGCGTCTAATGGGTAGCATGCAGTCTTGCTTCTCCTTGGAAAGACAGAATGCTGATCTATATCTCCTCCATTGGCCCAGGACAGAATTCAAGCCAATGTATTTAATCAATGCCATAATTCTCTACTATATTTCCAATTAAGATTGATTCCTTAATCTAGCAGATAGATTAAAAAAAAAGGGCTGTTCCATGTAATGAAGTTTAGTGTTTCTAGTTGTAAATTTATTTTTCTAACAAATTGTTTAATTAGCTCAGCTAAGACTGTGAGCAAAATGACTTTCTATCCTTGCATTTATCAGCTCAATAGACTTTTGTGCAGGGGGAAAAAAAGAATTGCTGAATCATTTCCATACACAAACATATTAAGATCCTCATTAACATGGAACTGTGGAAAGATGATACCAATATAATGAATCTAAAAACTGTGCTGCATTGTGGTCTGATCAGAATGAGATGTGTATTGCCTAGAATCCAGTAAGTCATTTTTCTTTATTAGCATGAGCTAACTCGTGCTATAAAATAATTCACAGTTTTGTCAATTGATGATGGATTGTTACTAAGAGAGTGTATGTGAATATTGCACTTTCTCACTCAAAGAAGGCTGCTCCTTGAATATCTATTATGTTCAAGTGACTAAAGGTAGTTATTGCTGGTTCCAGCACTGCAGAGATGTTGCTGTGAGAGTTCAGTTCTAACTCTTCTCTCCCTTAAAACTGTTACTCAAATGCACAAGTTCAGAAACAATGCAGAAGTTTTTTGCTTGGTTGCAGGGTTTTGGTGGTATTGTTGTTTGTTCCCACATCCCCCCAACATCCTAGACTGAGTTTGTAACTCTGACAGGTTATTAATAGTAACAAACACACGGTTTTATGTGTTCAGGACACAGTATGGTGCCATGTCTAATGTAAATAACAACCCTACCGTTGCCTCAAAAAACTTTCAAAGAGCAAATTTCTATCCACCTGCCCCTTGCACCATGGGTGGTAGGAAAAGTTTAAGAAAGTTCCTTTTTATGGTCTTTGTGCAGCCCATTTAAGAGCTGGGAACATAGCAGCTGTTAAACTTCAGAGTGCATGGAGTTTGCACCCTAGAGGTGCCCAGTATCCTAAGGAGCTTGAACAGATACTGAGCAGTGGGGACATGTCACCTTAAGCACCTATGAATCCCACCAAAACTGGCTGGCCACTCATGGTGGATAAGGTGAGGGTTAAATTCCTTGCCACAATGTGGTTTAGTATCCAATGCTCCCAAAGACAGAATTTTTCCTAATATTTTCTCTGAGGGCAGAATCCACCCCTAATTGAAAAACGAGGAAAAACTTGAGAAAAGCAGGTAGTTATATTGGCCACTGAAACTGGCTCCCTGCTTAGTTTTTTTTTGTTTTTTTCCATTCCCTGTTTCATAAGGTAAGCATTATAACATTGACAGAATCCTTACTTTCTTTCACATTTCTTCTCCTGCAGACTTGGTATTATGAGATTCCTTTGCCAAAATGCAAATTCTTGGCTTTCGTCTGACAGAAAATGTTTATTTTATTTTTTCTTTAAACTGTTTCTTGATGGTGAAGAAATGTCGGAGCCACTGACTCTGGAGTCATTACTGCATAGTTATTTAGTACTTATGTAAGCACTATAGTAACCCACAGAGTAAATATAACTCAACAATTTGTATGAGCAAGTACTAAATGACAGCACAATAACCAGACTGCGCAGTAGCGTCACCAATCAGCTTTTAGGTGACAATGACTGCTCAGGAGCTCATTACTACTGTGCAGTAGCATTGCACTGCACTTCCTCCCACATGACACTACTGCAAGTAGTAATGAGCTATAGTACAATAGTGATGAGCTGCTATGCAGTCAGCATCTTGTAGACACGGCCACGTTGACTTCTGTTGCAACCGCATGTAATTGTTGACCCGTATTTACTTGGTGGTTTACTATAAAACCTACATCCTTCTCTGTGGAACTCCTGAGTAATCAGTCATTCTCCATGTTGTATTGGTGCAGCTGCTTATTTGTACCAGGTGTAGTACTTTGCATTTGTCTGTATTGAATTTCATCCTGTTTATTTCAGACCATTTCTCCAATTTGTCAAGAAGTTCTTGCATTTTAGTCCTTTCTTCCAAAGTGTTCCCAATCCCTTCCAGTTTGATATTATCTACAAATGCAACAAGTATTCTTCCAGTCTTTCATCGAGGCCATTAATGGAAATATTGAATAGTTCCAAATGCAGGGTCCTGAAGAAGCCCACTTGAGACATTTATCCTGTCTGAAAGTGAGCTATTGATAACTATGGCTTGAATGTAGTTTTTCACTTGGTTATGGACCCGCTTTACAGTGATTTCCTTTAGACCATAGTTCCATTTTTTTAAGTTGATTGTGACATCCTCTTATTTGCTTAAGAAGATGTCATGTGAAACAGGGTCAAAAGCCTGACTAAATTCCAGACATATCTTCTACTGTTTCTCCCCTATACACAAAGTCTGTTGTTGTGCTGTAGACAAACATTAGATTAGTTTGACATAAGTTGTTCTTGACATCCGTGTTGGCTGTTTTCTATCACCTTGTTATCTTCTAGATTATTTACTAACCAGTCACTTTGCAGTTATTAATGTTTCTTCATAAATGCTTCCTCTCATGGCAGAGCATATTAAAAGTTTAATATGACTTACAAAGGAAATGATGGGTCTCTGCTTTATGTTTGTTTCTCTGTAATAGTACACAGAAGTCAGAAAGGGGTTTTTTGTTTTTTCTTTTTTTCTTCATAGTAGAAGGCAGGGAAAAATATGATGACAGGAAATTAATGATCTTTTTTATTACTAATACAGGGCAGAGGGGGCTGAGGTGCCATTCATCTATCTTTTTGAGGTACAATACCTTAAAAACTGAAATATAGAACTACAATAGACATTAGATGATATATACAGTCTACTTGAAACTAATTGTATGTGTTGAGTTGAAGATGGGATTTTCATCCAATCTTGACTTTTTATAAAAAACCTCTGCCATGCAACTGGATAAAAATGATTTAGTGGCCTGGACAAATTTCAAAGGAGCGATTGGGTCTAAAGTAAAACTCAAATCTATGTCTCATCTCATTTCAGAAGCATACAATTCAAATATCTTGTACGTGATTTGCTTTCACCAAACCCTTTGTTAGATAATTTAGTGCTTTCCATGCTTTAATTATACATGAACATCACTGTAAACTAAGGATAAAACACTGCCCTGGGTGTGTGTGGTAAATGGGGAAAAGAAATGCTTGAGAAGCCTTATTTTCTGGTGTACCATTTCTTTGTCTAGATGGCTGTCTGCTATGCCCACTGAGCACACAAGCTTGGTGTAATACTTGCAACTCCAAGCTATGATTTTGACTCACCACCTACCTGGATTATTACCCCACAGATCAAATGAGTATATTGGCACTCCAGAACTCGGTACAGTGGTGTCTTTGGAGACTTGGATCAGCTTCCAGTAATTGGCAGTAAGCGCTAGAGAAGACCATACTTTGCATTTATTTTAGGCCCATTCAATGGCCATTACACCAATCAAAAATGATTCATAGAATCATAGAAAATAGGGCTGGAAGGAACTTCTGGAGGTCGTCTAATCCAACCCTTTGCCTGAGGCAGGATCATCACTATCCAAACCATCCCATACAAATCCTTATCTAACCTCTTAGTAAAACTTACACAATCAACCCTGTCACACAACCTAACCTGCCACAGGTAAATCAGGGGGGGCAACAGTGATCAGTGTTATGCTGCTGCTAGGGTTGTCAAAATGCACTCAAAACCTGCAAGGAAGAGAGCCGAGCCTCCAATGCAGAGGAAGGTGAAATGCAGTACCTATCAACCTGACCCTGGGGTAAAATTCCTTCCTGACCCCAAATATGGCAATCAGCCTGACCTTGGGCAAGACCCTCTCATCAGGAACTTCCAGGTTTTAATCCCAGCAGGAACACTGGCACATCCCAGTCCAAATTCCCAGGTTTAACTGCAACCAACATTTAATGCTTCTGAGGAAAGTGAGGAGAAAAAAGAAAGCTCTAACAGATGTAGCAATGGTAGGGGGAAAACATCTTTCCTGCCCCTTTGTGGCAACCAGCAAAGCTCAGAAGCATGGGGAGTATCAATTTATATCCAACTTCTTTTTAAACACCTCCAACCATGGAGATGCCACAACTTACTTTGCTGCAACTTCAGGCCATTGGTCTATAGCCTGTTCTTGGCAGCAAGAGAGAAAAGGCATTCTCCCTTCTCTTTATAACAGTCTTTGTGGTATTTGAAGATTGCTATCATGTCTCCTCTTAAACACTTCTCCCACACGCTGAATATGCCTGTTTTCTTCACCCTCTCCTTGTGTGGCTTGCCTCGCAAACCCTTCATCATTTTTGTCAACTGCCTCTGGGCACTCTCTTAACTTGTTGGATGTCCTCTTTTAAATGTGAAATACAAAACTGCAGACAGTACTCTAAAAGAGGCTTAACTAGTACCGGGTAAAGATGCACCTTTTGTCTCTTCTACCTAATGCCCCTATTCTTCCCAGGGTATAACACCTTGCATTTATCATCATTCAATCCTTCCCCGTTTCGTGTTGTTTGCAGGCTTGCACAGGATGCTCTCTAATCATGATCCAAATAATTAATAAACACATCAAAAATAACCACTAGGACCCAGGAGAGATCCCTGTGGGTCTCCACCTGAAACCTCCTGTCATTCTGATATGGATCCATTTATAATTATCATTTGCTTGTGGCTATTGAACCAGGTGTCCAACCACCTTGTAGTAGTTCTGTCTCACTAACATTTCTCCAATATGTTTATGAGAAGGTCACATTTTTGGACATTTATCTTGCTGGGATCCTTTGACCCCAGCTGACTTCCTGCCCCTGGGGCAGGGGGCTAGACTCGCTGATCTTCAAAGATCCTTTGTAGCCCTAATGTCTATTAAAACTATGGAATATGTTACTGTAAAAAGCTGAAGTCCAGATACACTGTATCCCCAACATTCCCTTCACCCACCCAATAGTTTCATAGTTCAATGAGTTATCTTGTTGGAGAAGGAGATCAAGTTTATTTGGCACGATTTGTTTCCATGCTGGCTGCTCATGGTCAACCTTTCCTTCTCCAGATGTTGGCAGATTAACTTCTAAGATGTTCATTAGGCTTTGGATTAGGCCTCTCATGCAAGCAGAAGTATATTTTAGCCCTGAAGCCATCCTTCCCAGCAAAAGCTTTTAGTAGAACAATTTCTATCTTTCCCACTGCCTGTGTGGCACAAAAACAAGTATAGACATTTGCTCAATATCCAGTATTGAGAATGACAGTGAAGGAATCATGCCTCTGCACTGAGCCCCACAGTCTTCTTACAGACAAAGTCTCCTGCTCTGGCTGTCCTCAGTCCTTGATTTGGCCCAGGTTTGAAATAAATAAATGATTTTGACAAGTTTACAAGAGATGGGCCTAAAAATTGTAATAATAAAAAAACCCCTCTTCCATGCCAATCATACAATCAACAAGTCGGAAGAGACCTAGACAGATCATCTAGTCCGACCCCCTGCCATGGGCAGGAAGGAGCACTGAGGGTGGGAGGGGTGCCTATCCAGTCTCCAATTTATTCTTATAAATTGTGTTGAGTTCACAAGGATTGAAATTTCAGCAGGGTAAGCATGTGAGGATGCAGAAAAATATTGTTGTTAGATCTGTGCACCATCGAATGCAAAAGAAAACTCCCACCTTTAGCAGGCTATTGGCCCAACTAAATCAGCAGAGGTCTTGCTCCTCTTTCATTACAATTTCAGCCAGAAAACTCTTCAGTTCATATGTTCTACTTAAATCAGCCATGCCACTTTCCTAAAAGTCCTCCTATGTCCTACTCATGCCTCACCTCCCTCCTAGTGGTTTTTATGTCTTTTTTCT
Organism: Crocodylus porosus; assembly: GCF_001723895.1. NCBI lineage: Eukaryota > Metazoa > Chordata > Crocodylia > Crocodylidae > Crocodylus > Crocodylus porosus. The sequence continues at coordinate 195,142,611 of NW_017728906.1, forward strand.
GAAAGTGTAAAGAAGTTACTAGGCATGGCTTAATTTCCTTCATCAGTGTTTTATGGCAAAATTTTTCTCCTCACCACAGAAGAGGAGGAGGGAAAGCTACATCTGTATGTGCTATTAGCACACAGCAATAAACTCCGGCATATATTGTACTGGAGTTTATTGCTTCCGGGTGTGCCATTTTCACATGCGCCTGGGCCTGCAGCATGTTGAGTCAAGTAGAAACAGTCCCAGCTGGCAGGAGACCCAGGGGTCAGCCTGCCAACCTGGGGCTACTCCAGTCAGGCTCAATGTTCTGCAGAAGGGTTAGCTGGGGCACAAGAGTACTCCAGTGCGGAGCTAGCCAGCAGGCAACCTCCGCACTGAAGCACCCTCAGGCCCCAGCCAGCTGCATCATTATCTACACATGCAGTAGTTAATACAGCAAAAGCTCCATTAACAGGCACCTTAGAAGCCGGCATGCTCTATTAACTGGCATGCTGGCTGTAAGATAAAGTAAAACCAGAAGTGCCCACTGTGGCACTTCCAGTTTTGCTGAGCCTCCATGGCCCAGCCCCCATGGCCCTGGGCATAGCAGGCTGCATGGGGCCTGCCTCCCTGTCCTGGAGGAGGGTCAGTGATGCCCTGGACACAACAGGAGAAGCGGCATGCTGAACAGGCAAGAACACCTGTTCAGGCCACTCAATTAACTGGCATATTTTGTTATCCGGTATTCCCTGTTCCCGGGGGATGCCGGATAACAGAGCTTTTACTGTACAAGTACTGTGTTTACAATACTTGTAAATGCAGCACTTGTATTTACAAGTATTATCCTGCTGCGAGGCTTATTAGTTTCCTGTGGCCTAATAGGCCACATGTATAGCTGCAAGAGGTTTACTACAGAGATAAGGAGTCTACTCCACAGTAAATGTCTTGTGTAGACGTGCCCATGTTGTCACAACTTTATGCCAGGTATTTTAACTGCTCTTATATTATATTCCTTCAAAAACATTTCTCTCATTTCTTTGTATGTTGTGGTGGCTGGTATTAAATACAGCACTAAAGCTTGGGTTTATCTGGAACCTTGTATTGCATTGTTATTGTCGCAGAACCACTATCTCTTTTGATTTCTGTTGTGGTCCCAAAATAGAGCCCACATCATATTTGCCTTTTCTACTGCAGTTTTCACTGAGCTGCAGCTTTAGGGATTTCTCTCTAATAATTCCCAAATCCTTTTTTCTGGTCAATCGGCTGCTGCATGTTCCATTTGAGACATTTACTTTCTTTTCATTCTTTGTTTGAAGCTTCTTCTGTCTTTCTTTCACTGAACTCCATAATTGCCTTATTTATTAACCCAAGTAATTAAATAATCTTACTCCCCTTGGTCTCTGGCTGCTTTGTTTCACATTCCCATTTTAATATAATCTTCAAATGCTGAAATCTGGTTTTGAATGCCATCACCCAGGCCACTCATATCAATCATAAGAGTCTGTAAAGCCAACAGTGATTTCCGTAATGTCTCATTAGTATGTTTGTTCATCTAGAAAGGGGATTCCTTTGTGAATATTTCCTCTTTTCTTGCTGCTTAAAAATGATTCCAAACATTTCATTACTCTGTATTACATATGTATTATACATAAGGCATGCATACCTGTGTGGGTGTATGTGTGTGGATATATAGTAATTCAACTTGGGGAAGAGCCTCAAAATGTTCTGCAATCTTTAATGAAGATTCATGTCAGTATTAGAATGAATAAAGTTGTAGTGTATGTCCATTTTATCAGGGAGGGGGGATTGAGCCAGGAGGATGTTAAGGACTAACTTTCAAAAGGATATAAGTGTCTGACCATCATAGTAGAATCTACAGTGCTGAATTTGGTGTTGATAAGATTATATGAAGGTAGGGCTGGAAGGAACCCTGCAAGATCATCTGGTTCATCGCTCTGCTCAAGGCAGTATCATAGAAAGTCACAGAAAATTATCATCCCTAACTAAACCAACGTGCACAGATACAACTTGATCGGCTAATAGGAAATAGAGGACTGTGAGGGGCCTTCTGGGCCATCAAGTCCAGTTCCCTTGTCTTAAACTTTACCTCTCTGGGTTTAGGTGCCTTGGTCTGTTGGGTACATTCATATACAGGGAAGAGAAATGCATCCGTTGTTCATGGTTCCATTTCTCAAATAGCTGTAAGGTCCCATCCCAAACATCCCAAAATGAAAAATCATCTTTAGGGTGAGACTAAACAAGAGAAATTTTACAAGAAAATAAAATGAAAATAAATTATTGGGCTGAAAAAATAGTTTTAGAGTACAGCTCTGGTAACCTTAACTCTAGAACCACTGTTGTTATTCACTGGTACTTGCTAGTAAGCAAAATTAAAGAGTGCCCTTGCCTGGAAGAGCCAGAAAATAGAAACCCAAGACAGTATATTTGATCAACCAGAGGAGGAAATAACATGATGTGTGCTTTGTCATTGGAATATATTAATGCATCTTTTTGAAGACTTGTAAATGAATAAATGTTCAGGTGGAGAATCTGACTTAAAAGAGAGTGCATACAGTTTTGGCAGGTCTTTCCACAGAACAAGGGCTTGTGAGGATATCTACCATATAACTTCTGTACAATATGTAAGCTGCACATTTTTTCTAAGAAAGTCTTTTGTAGTCAGGAAGCAGTGTTGTTTCTCATGAGTGTCAAATCCTCCTGTTCCTTTCTCTGTCCCCTGGAAGAGACACACTTTCCTATTTGTTTATATACTGATGTGCAGTTTGGGATAAACTGATTTCACAGATCAGAGATGTTCAGATAATTGCATTCTGCAACTTGGCAGACCGTCTATGCGGAATTTATCTTTGAGCGTGTCGTGCATCTTCTCAGACTAACTTAGGACATGTCTATTAAATGCACATTTAAATGAATTGACAGGAAAAGTAGGAGAAAAGTCCAAGAAGAGGGAAACAATTTCAACAGCCATGCAATTGACTTTTCTGTCTTCAGAGCAAGATATTTTAGTTATCTTCAGCTGATTTAGGTTGTCTCCAGCTCTGAGAAAGCTTGCCAGCATAATTGTATGGCAAAAAAGAGACTCTCCATTACAGAAGGGCATCTCGCATGCACCAAGTAAGAGCACATTGGATACATGAGGCACAGGAAATAGAGGGATGTTAAAGTGCTTTTATTTGCAAAGGTTGTAGACATTGGTTTCACAGGTGAGGTTGAGGGAGACTGCTCTATTCCGGTATGTGGTAGATAAAGTTTCAAGGCCACGTAAATAATTGTGACATCTGCAGGAGCGATGATGATATACTACACACATGCAGAGTAGAGGCGACCTTATTTTGGCAGTTTTGACTTTGCAACCATAATTTTGTTTCAATAGCTGTTATTTATAGTGTGCAATATATGGGTATACATGTACATAATGTATACACATTCATCTGAAATAGCATACTAATGTCTACAGTCACCTCAGGCCAGAGGGATGCATTTAATTCCCTGTTGAGAATAAGGGACCATTATATACAGTAGAACATTTTTAAGCCTCTGCGATTTCACCTGAGACACTGCCATTGTGTTTCAGTTTACATGAGTCATATTATTGTTACCCTCTGTAAATGTACTTCATTCCAGAAATAGTATTGAAAAATGGGTAAATCCTCCTCTCTTAGGCAGCATCATGGTTTTGCTTCTAACTTACTCAGTTAAGAGGCAGGCAGACTACCGAAGGAGTTTCAGAACAGGCTGTGACAGAACAAAATGCCAAGAGAGGCCACAAGAAGAATTAATGCAAGTTTGGGAAAATGATGGGGACATTTTTTGTATAAATGGTAGTTTCTCTAACTCTGGTTATATGTTATAAAAGCATTGCTTTTATTGTAAGTGGAAGAATTCTTTAAGAATTCTTAAAATCACATTTTAAGCAGAAAAGGAAAATTGAATTTGAAAATAAGGAATTAAAATAGCTACTACCTTGGATTCTATAGCAAAATTCAGGATAAAAATCTAAATATTTTATGTAATTTAAAGATGCCTGGAAGCACCGCAGTTAGGGTGCTGTTTGAACATTTCTCTTTTCCAGACTGGGAAGCTTTCCTGCAGACAGGTAAAGTGACTTCTCTAAATATGAGTGGTTCATAATGGTGAGAGCTGGAACTGGGAATATTGTAGGAGCCAAGGCATTGGCACTTGGGGCTGGTCACTTGACAGACAAAGTCCAGGAGCTGGGTTCCTAGGAGTCAGGAATCAGAAGCCACAGCCAGAGTCAGGATATGCCAGGAGTCAGGACTGGAACCAGGAGGGGAGAGTCAAAACCAGAGATCTGTTAAGAGAAAGCAAGGAAGCACATGGCAGTAAGAAGCAAGCACCTTGGTCTTGGCCCAGATAGAATATTGCGGGCTAGGGCTAGCTTTTTGGGCTAAGTACAAACAGTAAAAAAATCCCAGGGTTGAATTGATTCAGTCTTTTCAGGTTAGTCTAAACTGAACAGATTAAATTGAAACAGAAGTAAACAGACATTTACCTTTGATTCGGGAAATACAGGCACAACTCCCTTCTCATCAGTGCAGAGGCAGAAAAGGATCTTGGAGTCATCATCGATGCCAAGATGAACACGGGCGGGCAGCGTGGGGAGGTGGTCAGGAAGGCCAACCACACCTTGTCATGCATCCCAGATGCATCTTGAGCAGGTCCAGGGAGGTGATCCTCCCCCTCTATGCGGCACTGGTCAGGCC
>NW_017728906.1:195147540-195155520 GCF_001723895.1 Crocodylus porosus
TTTGACCCCAGTACTCTTTCCTGCCATGGCAGGGGGTCGGACTTGATGATCTGCTCAGGTCCCTTCCGACCCTACTAACTATGAAACTATGGCTGTAATGGCTCAGGCCAGAAGCCTGGGGGATGGGGCAGGGGGAGGTGGGGGTACAGAGTACAGCTCTCAGGCACACAAGTAACGTGGTGTGTGTTTGCTTCCTCTTCCTGCTGCCCCCAAGGTCCTTGGATTTGCACTCCAGAATCACAATAGTAGGACTCTGCAGGGTTGCTCATCACTTCCTTTTCCTGCTTCTAGGTGCCTCTAGGATTTGTAGTCCACAGTCACAGCCAGCAGTAAGTTTGAGTAGGGGAAGGGGTGTTTAAGTCCCTTCCCTGGCGCCAGACCCCAGCCAGGGTTAGCTGGGTAGAAGGGGGTGCAGTCCCCCTCCCTGCAGACGGAGCTGTAGCCCCACCTGAGCTTGCCCCTCTACCTCCTTGTCAGCAAGCTCTCACTGCTCCAGCTGGGGAGCAGAGGGGCAGAGCAAGCCCTGCTCTCTGGAGTGGACAGCACAGCCCAGCTCAGGGATGCTGGAGGACTGTGATTTAACTTGAACTAGGGAGGCGTCTGGGGCAGAAGTTTCATAAACCAGTTTGACCCAGATCATTGAAGTCTGATACTACATTCAGCCAGGTTTATCTAAAACCAATTTCAGGCATTTTGAAACTGGTTTATTTGGACTGAGCTTCTGCTCTGTTACCAGTTTAAACCAGCTTCTGATCACTTAAACTGGTTTATTTGTAACTTCTGTCACTAGCCTTAAAGTGTGGGGTGGGTGGTGCCTGTTACCTGTGGCTTTAGGGATTTGACTACCCTGATCCTCTGATTGGAATCGGCTAGGCCCAGATCTCTGACCTAGCTCTGGCTTCGTTACAGAACAGAGTTTAGGATTCCTGATTTCATCTCTTTGGGACTTATCACAAGAGACAGTGGACCCAATTCTGGTTTTGGTGTGGAATTACTACTGATTCTAAAACAGGTATAAATGACAGGAGGAAGAGGCCTGTTCATTTGAACAGTGTGTACAGAAAGATTTTGAGGATTAGGAGGATGCTAACACTTTACTGTAACAGTATTGTCCAATGTCATTGCATTTTTGAGTCTACCAAATCTTGATGACAATCCTTTGAAATAATCAGAAGGATTAAAAAAAGAATCTGAGACTGCACTGAATTAGCACAGAACAGTACCTGCCTATGTCAGATAATGATGTGGCCCTAATTATTCTGGTATCTCATAATATCCTGATGGTGTTTTTCCTAGCAACACCTGTGTGAGGAAGTACTATTATCCTCATATTGCAGATGGGGACTGAGGAGGGAAGCTGTGCGATTTGCCCAGGACACCCAGGAAATCTGTGATGGAGCAGCAAATTAAGTTCAATCCACTGAGTTTCAGGCTGGCACTCTCACCATGAGACCACACTAACCCTCCAAGAGTGGAAATGAAACGATGAAAAATAGAGAGGCCGCACAAATGGAAAGTGGGGGATTTAATGATAATAGCAAAGGAAACAGGATTTTTTTTTTTAGCAGTATGAGATGCAGACAGCCAAGGAGAAAGTAAGTAGGGCCTTTGAAGGACAAAAGTGAAAAGTTATTCAGGGAGAGAGATGAGTTTGACGTTGCTAAGGGCCCAAATGATTTCTCAGTATTTACAAAGGAGACAGAAGGTGTGGTAACAGCCCTAAGATGAAGATAGATTTTTCTGGAGGGAAACTGAAATGTTAAAAGGCTCTCCTGTTACAGCAGAGCAGATAACAAGGCAATTAGAACTATTAAAAATTGACAAAGCACCAGTTCCCAGATGAGTTAGCTCCCATAATTCTGAGGCAAATAGCAAAGAAAATAGGAAAGCCCTTTGGCAAAGATATTTGATGGCTCACTAAGGACATGGGTGACTAGAGAGAGTGGATAATGGAGTCCCCATATTAAATTTGACAAGATATACAGATCTGTAAATGGGGCTGTGGGCCCAATCCTAGAAGATGCGCTAATCCTTCTCCTGGGAGCACCTGCCAGTGCTTCCTAAGTGGCTGGTGCTGCAAAATTCAGCACAGACAGAGTAAAAATGACATCAGGATTTAAACAGATTAAGCACATAGTCAGTACCTGCAGACCAGGATACAGGAAGGTAATTGAGGTGGACCAAAAGTCATCATTGTAGAGTAAAGAGGGAGAAAAGAAAAAGCAGCCTAAAGATAGGAACAGATGTTGCATTTGTCCCAGAACAGAAAAGTCCCGAGATTGCCTGTGTGCACACGTCCCCTTCCTAATTGGGGTTTAGTGAGCAGCTGAATGCACTGCCGCTATTCTGTAATTGATTCCATGACGCAATCCTGGAGTGACCATTCAGATGCAGGTGATATCCCCGGACAGGCTATTAGCCCTTATTAACCATGACACTTTTCAAGGTTTGTCTCAGAGCAACGAACAAGGGCACGTGAATGATTACACTTTGACCCAGGACAAACCGGTTTCTCCTGGGACAAATGTGAAGTCTGTTTTTGACCAAAGAAAACCACAGTGAGCCTTTCTGCACTATATCTAGCAACAGCCAGCTAGCATTTTAAAAGAAAGACCCTGCTTTTGTGGCATAATTAAAGCTTATATTCTTTCTTAAATACGTGCCATTACGCGCTTAATATTTGAGCGCCTAGCCATGTTTTTGCTATCTTTATTTCCACCTCATGCATGAGCCGTAGGGAATACTGTTACCCTCATTTGACGGACATGGAACTGAGGATCAAAGGACCATGTTCCTCAAAGGCACAAAGGCATCTAACACCAATTGAAGTCACTAGAGTTACAATTTAGCAAAACACTTAAGTGCACGCTTAATTACTTTGTGGAATCTCGATTCTCTCAGACTATATTGGGCGGAGGGGAGGTTATATTCTGAAGCGGAGGGCCCATCCACTGAGAATATTCTGCATTTCACTCCCCATGTGTTTCTATCTATCAGTTATTAGGGAAGCCCCCTTAGTCTCAGGCCTTGGGGTGGGTGGTGTGGCCACTGACTGATTTGCAGTGGGGACATAAAGAATTGGTTTGAAACAAGTATTGACCATCAACAAGCAACTCAATCATGGAGCTCGAGTTTCAGTGGTATGACTGTTGAACTTTTTTGTTTGTTTGATGATATTTGGAACTCGAGTTGGTAGCTTTAATATAAAGGGCCCCTCAAGGAAAATCTGGTTACCTGAGCAATCACCTGCCTTTCCTGTGACAAGCTCTGGAGGAGATGCATGAGCTGGACTTCAGTATAGCCAGGAGAGTCTGTTTGGCAGGATCTCTTCTGGGAGGACTATAAGCTTTCAAGCTGACTCCACTTCTCTACCATAGCCTCAGTTAATTAACCTGCTTAGAGTAGGCATGCCCATCTTCCTCCTCCATTCCCTAAGGCTGTTGAGCCTTGGTCAAAGGCACCGAGTAAGTGAGGGCCCAAGGGTCCTGGCATGCCTTGGGAAGAGGGTAGGGTGACTACCCATCCCCAATTGGGCAGGACAGTCCCAAAATGGGAACATCAAATCCTGGTCCTGGGCTGCATAACTCCAGGACAGCATTTGTCCCAGATTCCCAGTATTGTGCAGGGATCAAGGTTTTCTGCTCACCACTGAAAAATACAGGAAATGGCAGGTTTCCCCGTGCAGGCTGCCTGAGTTGCAGCCTCCAAGGGGCTGCAAGGAGCAGGACACATAGGGCACCACGTGCATGTGTGAGCGTACGCACATGAATGTGGCCAGGAATATAGTTGCAGACAGTGGTGGAGAGCATCTCCCCCAGCTGTCTGGAGGTAAGTCAATGGGGGGTGGGGTGGGGTCAGATTGAGGCCTCCACAATGAGGGAAGGAGTGGGGCAGGGGCTCAGCCTGGGGCTGGGGTGGGGAGCAGGACAGAGATACAGGTGGCTTGTCCGGGGTGTGGTAGGGGTGGCTCCATGCCACTGCGTGAGCTGCCGGGGAGGGAGGCACAGAGGGGCACGTGCTTCCTGCATGTATGCGTGGGGTGGGGATGAACGCAGGCTGCCCACTGCAGCCTCGAGGCTTCCCTCCCTGCCGCACCCCCCCACAGGAGACTCACGCCAACAGTACTGCCATGACGAGGTATCCTCTGCCCACCTAGCAGCAGCAGCAGGGGTAGTGGTGTGGAGTTAGGCCTCTCACTACTGGTGGGTGGGCAGGGTGTGCCTTGCCATGGTGGCGTGGCTGGCACTGGGCTCCCAGGGGGAGGGCAGCAGAGCTGGGAGCCCCAAGCCTGCATTTTCCAACACCTCCTCACAAGCTCTGCTTGGCTTTGTTCCAACCATACCACCGGAGTAGAGGCCTCATCTTAGGCCCCCAGGCAAAAATAAAAGTCAGCATCTGTGGCCCAGGTTGACACATATATACATTTGTTCATTTTTTTTCAATGGTGTGTTAAGCACTGACACGACTGGATTTCTGTTGATAATTGTAATGTTAGCAATTTGCATAAAAAGTGTGTTGTGACAGTGCCAAGAGCTCCTCCTTGGGAGAATTTGGGCATTACTAGGCTGGGCACTAAGAGCACATACAAGTATCATGCACAAGGTTAGCATGATCTAAATGCTCCAGCACACAGGTATTTTACAGGGCTTAGGTCACCTTAAAAGTAGCACATTCAATTGAAAGTTAGTTCTCATCTGTTGTGAACTCACTTTAGATATGCAAAGGATTAACCCTACCTAGCAAGGGTTAGCCCAGCCTAGTGAACACCTGCAAGCAGTTATAGTCCTGGGGGTTGGGCAAACCCACCCACCCTCTACAGCCCCAGGACTGCAACCCATCAACCCTCTGCCGCCGACTTACTTGCCTCTGGTTGCCCATACCTATTCCTAGCAAGCAGCAAACACTTACACACACAGATCTTGACTCAGGTTTAGGTGGCCTAAAAAAAAAATGCGTAAATGTGAGCAAAGTCCAGTGAATGCTTGTTTACACCCTAATCTTATAAATGCACAAGAATAGACCATTTCCCATCCTTGAAAAACACTGGTTTTGGCTCTGGGAAGGTGCAGGGATGAGCCCAAGTGCAGAAAGCTGTAAGATAAGGCTTAATTTAACCCAAGATGCAATAAGCAGGTGTAACACATAAAGTAGACAGAAAGCTGTCCTTATGTCATTCTGTAGCAAGGTGTCCAGATACCGACACCTGTCACTGAAATTGCTCCCTTGCATTGACTTTACTTCACTTTGTTCCACACCTCGCCCACATTGTGTCTGTAGCCACCTGTTTCTTTTGCCCAAGACTTAAGAGTCCTTCAAGGCAATAACTGCCCTAGTTTTATGTGTTTGTACAATGATTAGCTCAACTAAGCCTAAACACCTGACCTGGGTCTCTAGGTGCTACCACAATAACAATAAATTATAATAATAGCAGTAGCAGCAGCAATAAAACATGCATTTACGTGGGCTAGCTCCATGCACAGCTCTCTGGTTCCGAATCATTTAAACTTAAAAATGTATATATATATGTGTGTGTGTATATATACATATATATACATATATATCTCAACAGCAATAAATAATGCTAAGCTCCAGCAGGGAGAGGACTCTTATGGCTGTTAATTTTTTTCCCCCACTTATCTTTCTCCAGCATAAGGGATAAGAATAGGTTTGCGTTGCAAATTTCAGGCAGTCAATCTCTCCTCAATGACAGTTTTGCTATAATTCTTCTAATTTCAAGCTCCTGCTTGAAAAGGTAGCAGTAAAACAGCATCCAGGCCATTTTTGCAGTCATCGGCAGCTGACTCAGTCAATTCGCTTCCACAGATTTAACGTGCTGCATGCATAGTCAGTCCCTTTGGAGAGAGAGGCTGCTTCCCCACCTCAAATGACACAAGCATGCACTAAATTCGCAGTTTAAAATACGCTTAAAAATGTAGCATGAGAACTGCCCTCATTGTCAATCCAGCCTTGCTTTCAGTGTGTGTGTGTGTGTGTGTGTGTGTGTGTGTGTGTGTGTGTGTGTGTGTGTGTGTGTGTGTGTAGGGAGGGGGTAGAAGAAGAAGCCAGTTGCCACAGACAAAATCTCATCTCCAAAACTTTTAAAAACATTTGTTACAGCAGATTTTATTGTAAAAGGGTGAACATACAAAGAAAGAGTAGCTCCCACTGTGTGTGCTAACAGCTTGGTATATATGTTAACAACGCATTCCCAATAACACTTAGATGGGTCCTGAACTGGGAACTGTGAGCACCTGGCATCTGCCTCTTTTCTTATAGGGTTAACCCCCCTAGCTGGCACATTCACCAGCCAGTGTAGCTAGCTGGGTAGTGTTAGTCATGCTATTTAAGGCACTTCTTTCTTAACTACTGCTTTCTTATTATTAGCACACATAAATTTCCCTTACACCTATTAAGAAATCTGATAGATAAGCCATATTTGTTATCTTTAAAAGACCCATTTGTTATTGATCTACTTGTTCTCATCATCTACATTTTTTTAATGTAAAATCCCAGAATTGGAATTATACCATTTTAAGTGTTGTTCTCGCCAATCCAGTCATTATACAAACATCCTGATCTTCTTTAAGGTTGCCTGCTATTTTTTTTCTCTTTCCTAGAAGGATTTTCTCTACTTCATTTTTTTCTTGGCACTAATATTGAGGTATCTGCCCTGCCCTTTTGCAAAATGGAGCTATCAGACATCTGGATGCAAATTGCGTTAACAATGGGCCCTTTCCCTGGCTGAATATTTGCCTTTTGAATGTAACTTAATCGAACTTCTATGAGTAGCCTGCGTTTACCTGTCTTGAAAAGTGGCATGAAAAATGCTATTACAATGAAGGTCATGTAACAACCTTACTACAATATACAGTACAGCATTTTGGCTGTAATCTTGGCACTGCTTGCATTGCTGCTGCTGTTTAACATGGGTTTTGTACAACTTTTCCCCCTCCCTTGTTGCGAGCCAGTTGCAAGAAAAGGTGCAAAAAATCAAAGGTACCATTTGGCTGCTGTCACTGACATCCAGGATTCATTCCTGGTAACAATCACACTACTGTTATGTGTCATGATAACAAACAGCATTCTCACGACATAAGTGTGGTGCTCACTTCCTCTTACTCGTTGGCATTATAGTGTGGAGAGATGCATTGAATGTGGCGCAGTGCCAGAAAAACCCAAACCTTTTGACCTCAGGAATGTGAACCGCAATGATGAAATGCACCATTGTACTGGGATTTAGTATCTCCATAAACCGGTATCATCCGTAGGTCCTTAGCTACTATTCTTAACACAGTTCCACAGCTCTTTGAAAATTAAAGATGGTCTGATTTGATGGCAGTGGACTCTTTGTTTTGTTTGCATTTCAAGGAGGCGGGGGAAAGGTGGGAATCAAAAAAAGTCGTCATTTTGATTTTTCTCCAGCCTTGAAGTTTTTTGCTTGGTTTTTCCACACACACCGTGGTATAGATTCCTCTTTCTCTTCGGCTGTCTTGTGAAAATAAACACGATCAGCAATGTGTCTGGGAGCTGGTAAATATGCAGGCAAAGCTGTGGAGCTCTTTAGCATGGCAAATATGCTAAGAGTCATAAGGATAAAAAAAAAAAAGGAAATGTTATAGACTGAGGCAATCTGGAGATCAAAACCAAGGCAATTTAGGGCTTTTGAAACACCCCATATATTATTTCTGTCCACCGTGTGATGGCTGTACCCCTTCTTGTAGTGGTGGGTTTCAGGGTTCAGAAGAATGGGCCGTTTTGAACTTTGTGAAGCTATTATTTCAGGCTGTTTGCACCACACAGACCTGTGTGTGTATGTGTGTATGTATATATGTGTGTGTGTATACATCCTCATATTCATATACGTGTGTGTGTGTGTGTGTGTGTATGTAAGCAAAACATCCATGATCAGCAATGTCTCTGGGAGTCATGGTGTTAGTCATGCCATTTAATGCACTTCTTTCTTAACTATATATATCTGTG
>NW_017728906.1:195155620-195211723 GCF_001723895.1 Crocodylus porosus
TTGCTTCTTTGCAGTGACTCAGGCTCAACCTATTAGACCTCTGTTGCATTCACAGATTCAGAGAAATTCAGGGCTGGAAGGGACCTCATGAGATCATTGGGTCCAGCCCCCCTGCTCTGGGCAGGAAAGACTGGTGGGGTCAAATCATCCCAGCAAGGTGTGCATCCAGCGTCCTTTTAAAGATCTCCAGGGTAGGTGCCTGCACCATCCCCGCTGGGAGTCTATTTAACAGGACTCAGACCATTTGCTTTATCACAAGATGGCAAAATATATATAAGGAGTCCCTTTTTTTAAATGTAATTCCCCTTCTCAAATCCTTTAGTCATTTTTTTTTCCACTGGAACTCTCGTTGAAAATTGAACTATTAAATGTAGTGTAAACATTACTGAATTAGGATGTTAACATTTAAAAAATTGCCTCATTTCTCTTTAATGTGTTTTGCTGTTTTCCTTGCCTAATTATCATTCTTTTCAATATTTATGTTAACATGACCTTTCTCTGACTGAATGGCTTTAACTGCTTCTCAAGTACTTACAGCATCATGATTTTAAAATTAAATTATGTTGTCGTGGGAAGGATTGCAAAGCCATTCCAAAAACAGTGGGGAAAGAGAGCAGGTCCATCTCTCAGCCCTTACAATTTAGGCGTAGAAAAAAGTGGTGAATTTGCCACCTTTGCCACTGAAGACGAAGGCATGTTCAAGAGGAAGGATGACTTCTTCTGTTTCCCATTCATGCTTTGAAAGATTTTCAAGTGAATTTCATGCTGCTCAAAAGGTGCCAGACTGTCCTGCCCTGACAGCTTAAGCCTTTAATCTTACAGGGTGTGTACTGTTTGATTTATTGCTTCTCTTTATCATAAATACAACTCTGAGGCCTTACTCCATTGACAGTAATGGGGTTACACCAGGGATGAATTTGGCCTGACAGAGCTGCCCATGGGACTAGACCTTTTATCAAGACGTTCCAGTTCAGTGGTGTTTCAGGACGAATTTCTGCTCATCTCAAACTTGTACAGTTTAAGGTTTCATCCTGCATAATGACAGTAATATATGTGAGGAGAGTTGCCCCTAAATATTGGATTCTGCCTCTGTTCTTTTGAGCACCATTCAAGGTAAGTTTATTCTTTTTGTCTGGAGCAAGAAGAAGAAAGAAGAGGAAGAGCAAGAATTAGAGCAAGGAGAGGGCTACAAAGGATTATTCACATTTGTTTTTAGAAAATAACACTCTACAACCCTATGGCAAACAAAACTGTCTCTGAAACACCTCCCTTCCCCATACTTTGAGGCAGAGATTTAGCCCCCATTCTATGTGGACTGCGGGAAGATGGGGAATAGGATTGGGGTAAAGGAAATGAGAAAAAGCATGAAAATAAAGCCAAATTGGGAAAGGGAAAATGTCAGGAAGTGTGTAAATTAAAAAAAAAAAAAAAAAACACTGAAAAGGATGAAGAAAAACCAAAGAGAAGTGAAAGCTGAGGGGAAATCTTGGTCACTGAATATTTGAAAATAGAGAGGAAGAGTAGGAAACATGAAAATAAAAGGCTTTGCCTGGAGGTAACAGTGGCCTTATAGTATATATGTTAGGCAAGACCCTTGCTTTAGACAGCTTAATCTTTCATGTATTAAAAGCTTTTGATTTACAGGAGCACAGAAATACAAGATGGATAATACGTGTACTCTATTTGACATCTATAACAAAAATAACCTGCTGCAACTAGCAGCTCACGCGACCCACAGCAGCCTTCTGCACAACAAATTGCAACCCCGAACACACTCTGTTGGCTTTCAACCTCTCAGGGCCCAAGCGCTGAATAAAAAATAGTTCCCTTCTATGCGGCATTGGTCAGATCGCAGTTGGAGAACTGCGCCCAGTTTTGGGCACTGTACTTTGAGAAGGATGTGGATAATCTCAAGAGGATCCAGAGGAGGACCACTTGTATGGTTAAGGGTTTGTAGGCCAGGCCCTATGAGGAGAGACTGAGGGACCTGGATATTCAGCCTCTGCAAGAGCAGGCTGGGTGGTGATGTTGTGGCCACCTACAAATTCATTAGGGGAACGCAACAAGTAATGATGCTCTGTTCACCAGGGCACCTCTTGGGGTAACAAGGAACAGTGGTCACAAACTGACAGAGAGCAGATTTAGGTGAAAAACTTCTTCATGGTGAGGATTGCCAAAATCTGGAATGGGCTTTCCAGGGAGGTGATGCTTTCCCCTACCTTGGGGGTCTTTAAGAGCAGGCTGGGTAGGCATCTGCCTGGGGTCATCTGACCCCAGTGCTCTTTCCTGCCCAGGGCAAGGGGATGGACTCGATGATCTGTTGAAGTCCCTTCTGACCCTAGCATCTATGAATAGTTAAATAGTACCACTCAGCTTGGCCGTCTTCAGCTTGTGTTGAGCAGTGGTACAAGAGGTGAGCCCAAACGTTTTTTGCAGAGACAGTTGAAAACCTACCTAATAGCAACTTCTTGGACACATCCTTTTTGGATATTGTACTTCAATCTCTTCCCTAAAGTCTGAGACAGACATTGCATAAACCAGTTTAAGCCAAATCAGTTAAGTCTGATACATTCAACCAGGTTTCTTTCAAACTGGTTTGGGCCATTTTGAAACTGGTTTGTGTGCACTGGATGTCTGTTCTGTTACAGGTTTACACCAGTTTGTGATCACTTAGACCGGTTTATGCGTAATGTCTGTCCCTAGCTTAAGAGATCTCATGCTTGTCAGAAAATGTGTTTCTAGCCTCAAAGCAGAAGCAGCAGGAAGCAGTGCTTTGGATTTATCTGCATTGTTCCAGCTGTATGAATGACCCGATATTCCCTAATCTTTGTGTAAGAACGGATAACGTTGAGTAAGCTTGTCCTGCCCAACAGGTCTCTCTGGTTGCTAGAGATCGATACTGCTAATGTAGCTCCCCCAGTCTCCCTCCTCCTATACGATCGTAGTCAGATAAACAGGAAACGCTCCTGGTTGCCATAGCGCACACGCTCGTGGTCTCGGCGGCGTGGGGAGTTCGCGCTGGCACGCGACGAGCTTGCAGGTTAGAGTCGAAAGTTAAACAAGATGGAGTCACTGCTGAGAGCTTTGGAAAAACAGCCGAAAAATAGCGGGGAGAAAAATGGAAGGAGAGAGAAATGGAGAGAATGCAATCATCTTTTTTTATGGGAAAGGATGTCAAACTGTCATGTTAGTCTCTACTGAGACTCTGAGTGCTAACGGTTGCCAGGGTAACTGTTGTGCCAAGCCTCAGCACTTATGTATTTTTCCATTGATAATTGCTAATGTGAACAAGTGCTGGCTTGCACTTTACACCTGCCTGGCTTGTAAGTCTACCTTAATTGGATGTGCCAAGATTGAGGAAAAAGTAATCTGCCCTTTCAAGACAAGTGACAGGTAGATGAAGTGTTGTTTAGGCCTTTATTGTAACAGTTTTGCTGACAAAATTACTATGAACTGTCTTCCCTCAGTGCACATATACTGCCTTTGTTTACCGAATCCAGAGTTTAAGCTCCAGGCTTCATTATAGTAAATCATGCTAAAGTTTTAAGGACTAGTTCAGAGATTCCTAGTGCGATTTCAGTTTGACCCTTGGGTTCACTGGAAACCTGTTTAGCAGATCGGCGGGTTTTATTTTATGTGCGCGTACAAGAACAGCCTTACGAAGAGGATGAGGGGGACAGGAATTTTAATGAGAGGGTTTCAAAAAAGGGGGAACGTGAATTTTAATTAGAGGGTTTTGCTTGCCTCTGGAAACTGGGTGATTAAGCACTAGACCCTTCAGAAAAGGAAGAGAATGGGATGAGGATGAAACCCATAGAGTTCTACAAAAATCTGTAGTTTTCAATGTAACGAGGGAAGATTTGGTTGGAGGTCAGGGAGAACTTTCTGAGGGTGGTCAAGCATTGAGAAGGGCGACCTAGAGAAGATGTGGACTCTCCATCTCTGGAAATTTTCAAAGGCAAGTTGGACAGATACTTAACTGGATCGGTTTAGTTAGAAACAGAAGTGAATTTGGGGTTTTCAAAGTGGGGTGCAGGAGCAGTGGCTGGTGCTGCAGCGGTGGCTTCCTCCCGTACTCCCAGCCTTCTCCCTCTCCCAGCCAACTGGAGTGGGCAGACCAGGGCCTTTTTTAAGCCCCCAAAGTAGGTAAAAACCCCCTCTCTTCCCTGCTCAGAGGCACATCCCCTCACACTCTCCTTTTTCTCCCCGCATCTCCCGTTTTCCCACACCCCTGCCTGCTAGGGCTGTGTGAAGCTTTGGTACCTGATTTGATTTGGCAGAGATTTGGCCCAATTCAGTGGCTGAATCTCCAAATCCGAATTGAATCAGGAGACCCTTTAATCTCTCCAAATCAAATCGGAACCCTCTGAATCGATTTGGAGATATTTGGAAAGATTCACCAGTTTGGACATAGACACAGATTTAAACGGTTTTTCTACATACCTCAAGGTAGCAGGCGGCTTGTGAATGCTGCAATGGTGAAGCAGATGGAGTGCGGGGGGCTCCCCAGCGCACTCAGCAGCAGACCCAGAAGTGGACCAGAAGCACTTCCAGGTCCACTTCCAGGTCCACCAGGGAGTGCTAGGGGTCCCCTCCTGCACCCCCACAACTCAGCAACTGATGCCTCCTAGGTCTGAGCCAGGGAGGTAGAGGGGGGCCCCCTGGCAGACCTGGAAGTGGACCAGAACTACTTCTGGTCCATTTCCAGATTCACCACCGAGTGTGCAGGGGGCCCTCGCGCACTTCTGTGGGATGCTCCAGCTGCTCCACCATTGCAGCATTCACGAGCTGCCTGCTACCTTGAGGTATGTAGAAAAAACACTTAAAGTTGTTTCTATGGCCAAATCGTTTATTCTCTGCATCAGCGGCGAATCATCAGATTCAGCCGAATCTGAATTTGAATCAATGAATCAAATCACCATCCCCGATTCGGCCAAATCTGAATCGAATACAGCCCATTTTGCACGTCCCTACTCCTGCCACTGCTGATGTTCCTGCTGTTCAGAAGGCAAGGGGAGCTCATGCCTCTTTCCAGCTGGGCTGCATGAGGGGCTTGGCTCAGCCCAGGAAAAGGCAGCAGCAGCAGTGGTCCCAGCGGCAGGTGGATGATTTCTTCCTCCCCACATCTGCTTCCAGGCTGGTGGGAAACAATGGTAGGAAACCCACCTGCCTACTATTGCTGTTGTTCTAGGCTGAGCCTAACCCCAGTGCAACCCAGCTGAAGTGAAACAGGAGGTCCCCTCCCTTGGAACAGCAGGGACACAGCAGCAGTGGCAGGTGGAGGAGGAAAGGAGACAGGATGTGCATGAGGAATGGAGGGGAGGAATTCTTCCCTTCTTCAGGGACTTAAAAAAATCCCTGGTCTTGCTTTTGCTGTATGGTCAAAAAGGGGGTTGCAGCCTTGCCACTGCACCTCATCTGGACCTGCCTCAGTATTGCCCTTGGCAGGGGTGGCAATAGATGACCTCATGAGGTCCTTTCCAGCCCTATGACTTTAATATCTTCCTTCTCTGGTGCCCATCTTAATAGATAACTTAAAAAACTCACGTTTTTTAAACTCAGTAGTGTGTCCTAAAAGTCCTTCTAAAGTATCCCACCTTGAACACCCAAAAAATTCAGGCTCCCAAAGTCACGGGTGAATTTTGCCCAACATGTTTTCATTTTTTTTTAAACGTTCTCCGTGGATGTTTTGAAGTATCCTTCAGAATCCCATAACAGGGATAGCATTTTCTATTATATTATTGTATTCTGATAAAAACCTACAGAAAAGGTAGCATGCTTCACAGGTTGTTGTTTTTTTCTCTAGAAAGAGAGTATAGAGTTTGCTGTGTTCAACTCTTGTTTGCTTCTCAGAATTATGTCAAGCCTGGCCAGCTCCAGTTGTGAATGCTTTCAGTCCCTGTAATTCTGCATTTCTTTGATGTTGATTTCCCAGTGGTCTGATATGAAATAAGGTTTATGAAACCAATATGCCAGATAGAATATGAGAAATACACAGCACTTACTTTTAATGCCTTTCATCCAAAGTTCAAACTGCTTCAAAAACGCAAAATACTTCATACTCATTGTGCAAATGAGGAAGTAGTGGTGCAGAAATGTTATGTGGTATGGTCATACGCTGAATTTATGGCTGATCCAGGAGAGCTTTGTTTTCATGTCTGCCTGTCAGCCACCACTTGGTTCCAACCACTTGCCCACACAGTTCAATGATCATATAAGCTAGATTGGGAAATCCGTACTACATTGAGCTATACTGTGTCCCCTCAAATATATATCCATTTGTTTCTGCAGGATGAACTGAAGGCTAAAGTATTCCTTAATTTGAGTAAAGGTGGCATAACATAGTGCAGGAGAATTGGCCTATGGGCCAGATCCAGCCCCTGGTGCCACGTCATCTAGCCTATGGGGACCAGACCTACACTCTTCATCTGGCCTGCAGGGCTAAAAGGTTGAGTGCCAGTGACATAGCAGATAACAGCATGCCAAGCTGTTCTGCTAAATAACTAGGGCAAAACTGTAGTCTTTTACATTTTAAATATATTTTGAAGACCTCTTTAATCTTGCCATACAGAACAGCATATGGTCAGTATTTATTTCATCTCCTGGAATATGGTAGTTTCACTGATATTTTTTTCTTTTGTAAACTTATTAGAAGTGAGTCCAAGAGAGAAGGAGGATAGCTGAGAGTGCCCAAGGATGCTGAGAATTTACTACATTTTTCTTACTCTATTTACATTGGTGCCCATCTGCTCTACTCATTCCCAATTGCCATAGACCCCTGGGCTAAATTCTGCCAATATACTCTCATGGTTACAGCAGTGTAACTGCAGGGCAGAATTTGGGATTGCAGGGACTTCATTGAGGATTGAATGTGGCATTTAGAATTATTAATAAGCACTGTCCTGTCATGAGGCACAAGTTGGCAATGTTTTTATTTGTAGCTACCACATGTAAGAGAATAGTATTTCATGCTATCCATCATTAATGCTGATGGAGGCTTTGGCACACTTGAGAAGTTTACAGATGTATGCAAAGATGGTGCATCTGTCCCCCTCTCCAACATCAACAGGAAGAAATTTGTTTCTCTCTTCAATGCAAAATTGACCTATTTTTTCAGCTCCACCACTAAGTTGCTTGCAGAAGTGCTTGTAAACAGTTTACCCACTAGCATTACTAAAATAGAGCAGCATAGACATACTTAGTGGAGAGCTACAATGCAGTGCCCAAGAGCTGTCCAATTGCTACCTCTGACTGTGATGAAGATTGATTCACTAAAGAACAAGGTTTTGAAAAGTATATTAAATCATTAATAATTAACAGATAGGAAGCTGCCATCTTCCCCGGCTGGTGTCATGCAAGAAGTCAGCCGGGTTGTTCCATAGTGATGCTTTTTGGTGTTACAATCCACAAATGTTGGCAGCTGCACGATGTAGATCACTACACAGGGAATGCAGGTCCCACTTGAATATCTGACAGAGCAAGAGCAGGCTGCTGCTGAGAGACAGCAATTTCATTTGTAATCCCCCATCTTACATATCCACAGAGGAAGCGGTAGAGTAGGAAAACTTACCACTTACAAGCTACATGGCTGCCCAAAACTTCTGTCATTCCCTGTCTGAGACGAGGGATGCATGGAAGGGCAGACATTTCTGTATTAAAGTCTGGACTCAACTTCACAAATCCCTATGCACACCTCAAAAGCCAGCTCTCTATGAATGCCCCCAAACACCCAAGTGGCTCTTTCCCGACAGCAGAGGTTAATTTTGCATGGCCCAGCAATAATGTTCCAAATAATTTACCCCACCCCCATATCATGGACCCAGTAACTTTTTGTGGCTCTACCCCTAAGGGCCGTATTTACCTGAATACCAGACAACCCTGAATGTAAGACGCTCCCCCAATAATTAGATTCTACGCTCAGAAAATTTATAAACATATTATAATTTTCCATGTATGGGATGTAATTATTGGAGGATGATCTTAAATTCATTTTCCCATCCCCCAGAAAGGCGATGAGGGGGCCAGTAATGCGGCAGGTGGTGGGGAGAAATGGTGAGGGAGGCAGTAGGGGGGCACCTGGTAAGGAGGCAATGGGGGACAGGCAATACAGAGACAGTAGAGCAGGTAGTGCGAGAGGCAAGCAACTTGCCCCCTGCCACACGTCTGCTGCCCACTGTCCCTTCCCCTCCTCCACCCCACACTGCAGTTTCAGGCTGCCCTGACTCCCCTGTTCCTCCCTCTTCCCCCCTTCATACCGCTTCTGCCCCCCGCTGCAGCCTTAGGTCTCCACTCCCCTTCCTCCCATCTCCCCCACAAGACTTATCCCCTGCCTGTCCCTCCACTCCCCACTTTACCTTTTCCTGGCTGGCTGTGTCCTTGCTGCAGCCTGGCATCAGCCTGGCCCCATAGCAATGGTATGAAGCCAGTACTGGTGCTATGGGGCCAAGATGGAGCAAGTGCTCCCTGCTTCAGGCTGCAGCAAGAATGGAGCCTACAAGCACACAGCAACAGTAATGAGGAGTGTGGCAGATGGGGAAAGAAGGCAAGAAGTGGCATGGAGGGGGGTGGGCGGGACAAGGGGCTGCCAGGAAGCAGTGGCAGGGCATAGAGAGGCAGTGGGGGCCCCAGCTCTGGCCTGAATTCGTGGGGGGGGGGCTGCCTGCTCCCCCTCAACTATCTCATGCTTAATTGCAAGGTGAGGGGCTTTTTTCCCCCATGTTAAGTGGTGGGGAGATGGAATCATCTTCTAATCAAGTAAATATGGTATGTTATCTAGGATCTGATAGAGATCTACAAAATCATGAGGGGTTGGACAAGGTGAATATGGAGTTGTTATTCACTAAGTCCAAGGAGGACCTACTGAAATTAGCAGGAGACAGATTTAAAGCTAACAAGAGAAAGTACTTTTTATGTACTGTGTAGGTAACTTGTGGAACTCATTACCACAAGAGGTGGTCGAGTCAGAGAGTATAGCCAGGTTCACAAAGGGACTAGGCAAAATTCATTGATAATAGATCCATTAAAAGCTATTAAACAGAACAGCTGGAGATTTTTCTCCTGGCATCTCTAAACCAATGAAAACAGTAAGAATTACAAGCCCTTCAAAAATGCTTAGGATAAAATTCAAACAATAGTTGGAAGGATGATGTGTTTATTTCCCAACTGATTTAGTAGAAAATCCTGCCTTCCTTCTCTCTCACCCCTTTCCTTCGTGCTCAGCCTCTGGGTCAGAAGATGCTCTTCCTCCAAATCAAGAGACACCAGAAGCTCATCATTTGAAAGTGCGTATTTTATTGTTGGATTTCAGAGCTTTTCATTCATTAACATTATTAATCTGGTGCACAGCAGTGAAGTAGCTGCAGTGCAGGAAGCAGCGAAGGTCAAAAGTTTAAGAGCAGCTTGAAAGGGAGTTATAAGCTGTCAAAGAATCACAGAAATAAGAAAAATGGAGTGAAGGAAATTATCAACGAAAAAACCCCAACTACCCTCTGAGAGTCTCCTGTAACCTGATATTCTTGTTCACATGAGTACAAGTCAGGAGCAACTTTGCTGAAGCGAGTGGCAATGTAGGAGGACAATCAGGTATTTCTTACAATATTGTTAATACTGCTTTGCCTTGTGCAGAGTCCAAGTTGAGACAAAAGAGCCCATAATTTCTAGTGACAGCTTGCCTGCTACTGCCAAGCAGTTATTCAGGTTCTTCTCTTTTCTTCATCTTCCTTGTATTTTCTGTGAAGAAAAAAGCTTGGGATATGGCCACCAGAGTTGGCCACCATGGACAGGACAGAGGCAATGATCATGCAGAAGGCAACTAAAGGAAGCAAGTGATGGAAGTACGTTTGAATGGAGAAGCGCTCAATTAGCACCATCATTACGGAGCATGGTGCATGCACCAGTGAGATGAGTTCTTTCACTGCTGAGTCCCATGCATGAGTGACAGTCTCGCCCACAGGTAGGGCACATCAATGTACTAGCAATGCTCTGCCAAGCAGCAGCAAGCAATTCTATTTATAAAATCAGTTGCCAGGATGTAAGTAGTGAGGCGATGCATTGTATGACCTACATTTTCTAGGACCACCCTCATGTGAGGTGAGCAAGCCATCCTGAAACAGGGCTGCTTGGAAATCTTGGTAGGTGCTTCAGGGCCCTTATGTCTTTCTCAGATCCCTGTGACCATCTTGTCAGGACCTTCATTGCATACATCTAGGCAGAATTATGGAGGAGCGTAGGCTGCCATAGACCTGTTGTCCCCCACTTAGACAACTGAGCCAAAATCCAAAGGCCAGAATGAGTCTATTTCATAGATTTCAAAGATCTTAGGGCTGGAAGGGATCTTGGAAGATCATCAAGTCCAGCCCCCTGCCCCAGGGGCAGGAAGTCAGCTGGGGTCACAGGATCCCGGCAAGAGAAATGTCCAATTGACTCTTAAAGGAATCCAGAACAGGTGCTTGCACGGTGGCAGTCTGTTCCAGGCCTTGGGGGCTCGGACTGTAAAGAAGTTCTTCCTTATGTCCAGTCTGAAATGGTCTTGGAGAAGTTTACGACTGTTTGACCTTGTCATCCCATGGAGCGCTCTAGTAAGCTGGCATTCCCCCAGATCCTGATGTATACCCCTTAAATACTTATAGGCAGCCACCAGGTCACACCTGAGCCTGCACTTTTCCAGGCTGAAGAGTCCTATAGCTCTCAGCCTCTCATCATAAGGCCTGTTTTCCTGACCTCTGATCATGTGCGTGGCTCTCCTCTGGACTCTCTCAGGTTTGTCCATATCCTTTTTAAGTTGTGGAGCCCAGAATTGGATACAGTACTCCAGCTGTGGCCTCACCAAGGCTGAGTACAGTGGGAGGATGACATCCTGGGATTTGCTAGAGAACCATCTATGGATGCAAGCCAGAGTTTTGCTTGCTTTGCCGGCTGCAACATCACATTGGTGGCTCATATTCATCTTGTGGCCAATCATGACTCCTTTCGGCCATGATGCTAGCAAGCATAGCACTGCCGAGCCTATAAGCAAGCTGTGGCTTTTTCTCCAAGGTGGAGTACCTTGCATTTTTCAGAATTGAAGACCATCAAGTTTTCATCCACCCATTTTCCAAGCCTGTTAAGGTCAGCATGTATTACCATCCTGTCCTCAGGTGTGGACACTTTTCCCCAAAGTTTGGTGTCATCAGCAAACTTGGTCAGTCTGCTTCTGACACCAAAGTCCACACCATTAATAAAGATGTTGAAAAGGATAGGCCCAAAGATGGAGCCTTGGGGGACCTCACTGGTAATGGTGCACCACAACGATTGACTTCTGTCAACTACCACTCTCTGGGTCTGACCTCAAAAGCCAATTCCCCAGCCAGTGGACTGTAATATAGCCAAGGCCACAATTGGTCAGTTTTTCTATAAGACAATCATGGGATACAAGATTGAAAGCTTTTTTAAACTCAAGATATATGACATCAATCTCTACTCCCTTGTCCAGGTGATATGTCACCTCGTCATAGAAGGAGATGAGATTGGTCAGGCAAGACCTACCCACAACAAACCTGTGCTGGCTATCCCTCAAGAAGTTGCCTTCAGCCAGTTTGCCAAGAATGTTCCCTTTAATGATTTTTTCAAAGATCTTCCTGGGGATGGAGGTCAGGCTGATAGGCTTATAGTGCTGCAGATCTACTTTCCTCCCTGCTTGAAGATAGGCACCACGTTAGCCTTTTCCCAATCTTTTGGCACATCACCTGAGCACCACAAGTTCTCGAAGATCTGTGCTAGTGGCCGAGGTATGATGCTTGCCAGCTCCTTAGGTACCCTGGAGTGTAAGCTGTCTGGGCCAGCTGAGTTGAAGGTGTCCAACCCCTCAAAGTGTTCCTTCGCATGGTCTTCAGTGATGAAGTGTAACAGTTCTCCATCACCCTGGCCGTCCCATATTGTATTGAGCAGGGCCGTCCCTTGGAGCTGGTGAAAAACAGATTCAAAGTACCCGTTGACCATGTATCCAATCTAGAATTCTGTTTAAGAATCTTGGTTATTCAGCTAACCATTTTTGACTGCAATGAGCTCACATGGATAAGAAAAGATTTCCAAGGTTTTTTTCTGGTCTGTGGAAGTAGCATTTCCAAGTTGCCCTATTAATTTCCTGAGCTTCTGTTTAGTTCCTGTGGAAGAAGAGGCAACACGTATGCCTGTCCTCTTAAGTGTGAAGGACAAACTGCAGAACTTCAGTGACAAACATTGTCATTGTAAATTGCAGCCACTGATTCTTTCAGGCAGTTTGTCATTTTTTTCATTGTCAGAATGCTGGATTACAATAGCTTGCTGTTTAATGCATGAGAGCTGGGGAACAGAAACAGAACAAGCGTAAGTCAGCCACTTTCAAGAATCTCCTATTTTGTGACTTTATTTTGTGTGAGCAGCACTGTTGAAAACACTAGGAAATTCATTTAAACTAATGGTGAGCTTAAAAGCTAGGGACAGCCATTCAAAAAGCCTGAGCCTGAATTGATTCATTCTTTGCAGGTTAGTTTAACCTGGCTAGGCTGAATCAGTTTGTAACCGTAAAGACATCCCAGAAATGTAGGCACATGCCTGCAGTGGCTCAAACTAGAGGCCAGGGGGTGCTAGAGCAGCCCTCTCTTCCCTTCCACAATGCTGACCTAGGGGCGGGGGTGGTCAGGACCTAGCAGGACACCATAACTAGGGAGGGGTCCTCCCCCTTCTGAGCAGCCCAGCAGGCAGTTGATAGGGGTAATAAACACTGTTAACTCAGTGCTTATCATGCCATCAGAAAACAAAACCTCTCTCCATTACTTCAAGATATTCTTAAACAGCTTTTCCAAAGAAGAAATGAGGGACATCACCAGCTGGCATGTTGATTGGCTTCAAAAATGCCTAAGCCCATAGTCCTGTCTGCCACAGCACAGACCATTGCCAGCATGTGGTCTGCTAGCTAATGCTGAGAGGTGTCTGTGTAAGACAGAGGAGAAGGGTGGGGAGCAGGAGGAAGCCAGGCAGACCTGCTGTACATACAGTCTCATGCTGGGCTGGAGCAGAGAGCAGAGCCCCACACAGGGCTGCAAAGCAACTGGGGTGCTGGGGGAATATGTTAGGGTAACACTATGTGGATTTAAGGGGAGTGTTGAATCTGCAGCTAAATAAAGGCATGACCTGTGGCCTAGCAATGCTGCTGACCACAAGGCAGAATGATATCTAAGATAACCATTTGCTTATGCTAGGTAACCATCTTAACTGAGTTAACCATTTTTCTGAGGAAAAAGTAGCAAGTGAATCTGTGTGCTCCTGCGTGCTGTGAATGGGGTGATGTTTTAGGAATGTGGAAGATGGTGCAACCTGGGACAGAAAAAAAGACTGGAATGTGGAAAACAACACATAATTGGTAACACAATGTGAAATGAACATATACAAAAAGGTGAATGGTGACTGGTGAAGAAGCCTCCAGAAGCTTCCAGGTTTTGTTCAAAGTCCACTCCACTCATTGACCAGAGAAGTCAAAGTCTTAGACATGTGCTCATAGCAAAAAGACATGTAAATGAGTAACATGCAAAAGCAATTGCATGCTAATGAAGCAAACAGTAAACAGAGGCGGAACTTAAGATGGGACGAGAAATGGATGGGACATAGGAGGAGCAAGGGTAGAATGAATGGTAATGAGCATAAACCAAAGTGTATACATGTGGGAAAAAAAACTATTGTTCAGTGCAGCTCCCTGGTTTGTTGTTTTTTTGGGAGCTAGTCTGAAGCTCTCTCTATTCTGAATAAAGCTGTGGCGAGCAATTTGTGCTATTGTTTGCTCCCTGCCTGCTCTGGTTAATGAGTAACAGGAACCATGAGCAATTTGTCGTCTCCCTAGTCGTTAGGCGCCACGTGAAGTCGGGGTCTAACAGAATCTAGTTTCACTTAAACCAGGAAGGGGTCTGGGACAGACATTGCAAAACCCAGTTTGACCCAAATCAGTTTAGTCTAATACTATATTCAACCAGGTTTATCTCAAATCGGTTTCAGCCATTTTCAAATTTGTTTCTGTCCACTGAACATCTGTTCTGTTACAGGTTTAAACCAGTTTCTGATCACTTAAACTGGTTTATGTGTAATGTCTGTTCCTAGCCAAAGGGGGGAGGTTGGTTTAAGATCTATGCTGAGACTAGAGGTTGAAGGTCAGGTGTAAAGACAAATCCTGGATATCCCAGTATTTTTGCATTTAGTTTCAGATTCAGATTCTTGCAAGATTTTAGCCTTGATTGTCAGCAGCTCCAGGAGGTCAGCTGACCTTGCACAATTCTGGAATTGGGAAGAGAAATTAGGCCCTTCTATGTTTTGATCTGGTGAGTGAGAAGCCAGATAACTTACCCCTGCTCCCCTCTAGGAATTTGAATCACAATGTCATGTCCTCTTTTGTCCTTCAACACCTCCCAAAATTCCACAAAAAAATATTCTATTACTTACTTCAGTATCTGAATTGTGCTACCATCATTTGAGTACTGTACAAAATCATTTCTCATATCTAAGGTACCTGCAGCAAAGTCTGAGTTTCCCCTTCACTTTTCCTTCTCTTCTTGTTCATTATCCATTGCCTTTCACACTAGTACAAAATTAGTGTAAAGCACTGTGCAGTCCATGTGATGACCATTTGACACCTCTTTGGATTGGAAATATAAATTAATAGCAAAATACAAGATAATAGAGAATCAGTCCCAAGTTTCCAGGTCAAATGCCTTTAGGCTTACCATCTTTCCTAAAATTGCAGTTATCCCTGGGGATTGCATTGACCTTAAGAGGCCTTGGTATTGAAGGGAAGAACCTCATCCCATATCATGTGTTTCCATCCCCACTTTTGGTATCTCTTGAGGGGATGAATTCCCTTTCCTAAGTGAATGGAAGTTTACACAGGACTAATTCTTAAAGGAGACGTAATGAAGACAGTAGCTGTATCTTAAATCATATATTGGTGTATGTATTATTGTATTATACAGAAGTCATCCTTTAGTCTTTGTTTTTATGAAGTCCAATGCAGTATAGTCCTGGTCCTTAAGAGTCACTTCTTACTGCAGTCAAAATCATGATGAAGCATATATTCAAGTCATATTGTTACTAAAAAGTAGTTACTTCTGGTTGCCGGTGACAAAAATTGGACCTGATGACACGGATGATCCTTTCTATGCTTTCAGATTGGTAACTCTGCTGTATTGTTTTTCTGTGTGTTTACTCGACAGGAGCACATAGTCCCTCAATGATCTCATTCATTGAAGCACATTTATATAGAGTATGAATGAACTGAGTCCTTAGCATTTTGATAACCTTTGGTGTTGTTTCTTTCCTAGGATGGATGCCTATCACTGCATTGAAATATGGGTTTCTCTCTGCTTCTCACACATTGAAAGACACTCATAATTAAGGTAAAGAAATAGTTAATCCTTTTGTTTTTGTATAATCTTGTTGTTTTGAAAGGGTTTTTTTTATGTGTGCTCATGTTTCTTGAAGAAGCAGGATGTAGTTGTCTGAATGTGCGATCTCGTAGAAACTTTTGTGGTTAGAATTGCTTATTAGCACCAGAATTGCACAATAGCACCAGCGGCCTGTTTAGGTTGATATCAAAGATGTGTAGTCCTAAGACATAATATTTTGGCAAACCTGGAGGAAGAGCTTGTCTGAACAGATAAGATGTCTTTCCATAGGTCTAGACCTATGAGCTCCAGGCCCCTACCAAGCACATGCTGAAAGCAAGCACCAGTAAAACCAGCTGTAAATGGGCACTTGCTTATCTGGGCTTGGAGTCAAAGGTATCTGGATGTAACACAAGCTGCATCACTTCCTTGGATGCCATTGGCTATAGAAACTCATGTGCCTTAATAGTACTAGACCACTAAACTTGGGAAGCCTTAACCTTGCAGGAAATGATTGCATGTTGTGCAGAAATTGTGTGATATTATGTTTTGGGTTTTTTTTCCAATTGCATTCACCCTGGTGGATGGTGAGGCCCTGGGTACTGTGACTGAATTTTAAACAGCTGCGTAAAATTTGAAAAACATCTATGTGATCTGTGACCCTAACTGCTACAAAAGGAAAATAAGACTTAAGTAATTTAGGAGCTTTCTGAAAACGTTACCTGTAAACCACATTTTAGGACTGATATCAAGTATATGTATTTATTTATCTCACAGAGGTGCACTTTCTTAAACGTACTGTTGCTGAATGGACAATGTTAGTGGATCAAGATGAAAATAAGTGTTTGATTCTGCAGGCCAGGGGCCATAAGCATGAAGAAATAACCTGGGATTTTCAAAGAATCTGAACATAAATGAATTGAGTGCACAAACACAAATGAAACTCGGTGTGGGTTGTGATGCCTGCCTCCCTTACGTTCCTTTGAATTAGGTAGACAGCTTAGATGTAAGTAGACCTTAGGAAAGATCCAAGGCCATTTCTAGAAATAAATGGGCTTCAACAAGCCTTTTGTCTTTATATACTGAACTTTCACTTTAGTATATACTGCAAGGTATTAAGCTCCCATCATGTCTCACTTACATTAATCTATGGGAGCATAGACTTTCCTTCCAAAGAAATCTCAGAACATTGCTGCACAAGAACATAATGATAGAAAGAGGCCAGGAAGATTCTCCATGGAAATCGTTCAGTGATTAACATCCCACTTCTTTCTTTGAAACATCCCTCAAGCAATGGCTTCATCAGAGGTGAACTATGCAGCATCCAACAAGGTGCCACCTTCTCCTCTGAGTGTGATCAATTTGACCCACAGAAAACATGAAGCCTGCTGCTGTTGCCCTCTAAAAGAGAACTGTTCTTGTCATCTTACAGATTCATGTTATTTTAGTTGAACATAAGGGGTCTAACACCAACTTCTGAGTTGTTCGTATATAATGGATTCAGGAAATGTTCCACTTGTTGTAGGAGTATTGCCCTATATGCTGTCCCTTTATTTCTTTATTGGAACTCCTATGAACAGGGAAACTGGGAATTTGGTATGGCAATCCTCGCAGAGGATAGCTGTTCATCAGATGTTGTGCCACACTGGTTTCCTTCTGGCTTCAGATGAAATGTCAGGGAACACCCCATTCAGTTTCCAAGCACCTGCTCCTTGCAAATGCTGTTCCATGACTGGCTCTCCTGATATTCAGGACAGGGATTGTCAGCCTTTCCAGACTAGCCTTCCTAGCTTTGAGTCTCACGCAGATGGGCTGTGACTCCATACAGCCTTTCCATAGCATGGCATCCTTTATCACCTTGGCTCTTGTGGCTTACAAAGTTTAAAATGGTCCCATCAAAATCTTTTTGTCAGGAGATAGCTGTCATCTGAAAATACAGAGAGAACAAAGAAAGTATTTTTTTTACAAGCATCGATATACTTAACTTGCAGTTTCCTTCTTCGCATTTGTCAGGAATGCACTTTTTGCTGACATGTTATGTTATTGCATTTGATTGCATAGGTCACATTTTGTTACATCTTAATGTTTAAGTTAACTTGATTGATGCAATTTGACAGATTGTATCAAAGATGTAACACTAGCGGCCCCAGATTTTGTTCTCACAAAGAATCTCTCTTTCTCTGAAAATAAAACCGTACTCCTGAAGTTTCTCCTGCTGGTCTTATATCTAAATATTAGTGGATTGTTTTAAAAATATTGGATGGAGGTGAAATATATGAAACTGTGATACTGCTTCATTTAGATGGTTTTCAGCAGCTGTTCACCTGATACTGGGCTCTCATACATGAGTTTTTTAACAGTGGACCATTGACTTCTCTGGATTTACACCATTAAAAGTGAGCTTAAAAACAAGTCCATCACTTTTAAAGCATGACAGCTGTTGGATAGCAAAGTAACATCCTCATACAGACATTCCTTGGGACCAGGATCTTTGAATACCCAAAATAGAAAGCATCACAGTTTTTACAGCTGACTCTTCATGCTCCATGGTACAGAATGTTTGGGTGGTATTTATCCTCCACCGTCCTACACCCACGTGTTGAATGAAGATGATCGTGATTCTCGGAGACCTTGTAGCGACAGGCTGCTTTTACTTACTAGTAAAGCATGCAACCTTAAACTGTTAAAGCATAAAAACAGAAAGAGGTGGGAGTGAAATCACTGTACCCCTGATATTCATCACCAGGTGAGACCAAGCATCTCTAACAATATGCACAGTTCTCAGCTCCCACTGATTTCACTAGATGTCTTGTGCATATGCATGAGGCTCAGATTTGACAGAAGTTATTAATAAAGTGTAAGTGGCATTATAAAAACCCAACTTGATTGAATTGCATGTGTTAAAAGGCACAAGTGAATTCTTTTGCTTGCCTGCACTCTTGGAGGTGAAAGGTGAGAAACTAAAGACTCTATTCATTGACTTATCCACTTAGACAAAAAAAAAAAATGTCTTCTCCTCATCAAGAAAGAAGTGACAAGCTTATCAGGAGCTGAAATGTTGACACCATGCTCCTGAAAACTATAATGAACCTATTGATAGTATGGCCCACTATCAGCCAGTGTGATCTTAAGAAGGGTTTAGAATAAAATCCCTATGAGAGGGACAGAAGTATACTCTCCTGGGAATTTATTTTATGAATACATCTGTTACTTGATGCAGTCTGATCCAGTCTAAAAGCAGCCATTTTGCAGTTCAGGAGTATTTTTATTAGTCATTTCTGAGTGTGTTGATTTATGGAGAAGTGAGGGGATTCTCTACCGGAGGAAGGGGAAGGAGTCCAACCCTCCCCTCCTTTGGGTAAGAGACGTAACCAGAATCCCCACTCCAGGACTCCCATTCAACTGAATGGTGAGCACAAATAGCCCTGTATTTGGTGGTGTTTAATGTCTGGAACCTAACAAAGACACACTTTATGTTCCTGTATTTTTGTCAAAGCTCCTTGGGTCAGGGACCCTGGCCCACATTCAAAAAGGCCCCTGGTTGGAGTCACCCTGAACGTTTTCTTGTCTAATAGGTAGGCAAGAATTCCCCTTGGGTTTCCGTGCCTTGAACGGTACACCCAGTGGCTTTGGGTTTAGCTTCACAGTGGCATTCGTGCTAAGTAGAAGAGTATGCCATTCAATAGGAAGTGTGGGAGAAGGGAACCTTGTTCTCCCCATGGAGCTGGGCAGCATGGACACTATCCCATGCAGTCCTGAGTTAAGTGTTTCTAATACTGCGAGCTTCCCAACCTGCACTCTATTACTGTAAGTCGTGGCTTTGTTGAATCACAGGGAGGGAGGAGGGAAGAAAGAAAAGGAAGAGCGTCTATCTATACTCTACCAAGTAACTTAGTAGTTAAGGCATTGCCCAGAAAAGGGTGATGTGGTTTCTTGGCCCTCTTTGCCTGCTGGGCAGCCAACAGTATGATTCATGAGGCCAAAAAGAGGAAGCCTCACTCCAAAGTAT
This sequence comes from Crocodylus porosus, assembly GCF_001723895.1. Lineage (NCBI taxonomy): Eukaryota > Metazoa > Chordata > Crocodylia > Crocodylidae > Crocodylus > Crocodylus porosus. The sequence continues at coordinate 195,175,013 of NW_017728906.1, forward strand.
AGGCACTATCTTGGAGGGAGGGCGCCCCAGACGATTGGCCTTGGGTCCACTTATTCATTTTATATCAAATAGGTATTGAATGCAGGTGTAGTTTATAGCCATCACCCCCATCCTCGGTGTCAGGACATAGGTGGACAAGGTTCTTTGGGTGAATATGTTACCTTTTATTATTAGATATCATATTATTTTATTATATATATTTTTACTAGATATTATATTCACCCAAAGAACCTTGTCTGCCATAAGTATTGGATGAGACTCATCTCACTGTGCTCACACTCCCTCTTGGTTGTGGCTCCATGAGTCCTGTATTCCTCTCCTCCCAGTGACCTAGTTTCAGCAGGTCAAAAGTTTTCTGAATTTTTTTCATGGGGTCCTAATCCTAATTTCAAAATATCTAAATTCATTGTGAAATCGAATTTCGTAATGAAAAAGGGGGAAGTATGTTCCAGTTTCTTTTATTTTGTCCTTTTTTGTCTTTGAGAATTTGGGACTTGTGTTTTCAGCTTCTCTTTGCAATGAGACAGCAAATTTTTGTTATGACGGTAAACTGCCGTTCCAGTCACAGGACTCCAGGAGCCATCAACAAAGGTTGCAAGCCTTGTGATAAAATACTGAGTGTTGCAACACTTGGATTTGGCTCCAAGCAGGAAGCTCAAAACTCGGTCTATCCATGGTGCCATTAGTGAGAGGCCACCAAGAAGCACGATTGTACAACTTAAGTTTCCACACCCATTCAGTCCCTCAACTTTTTGATTTGGGGCCCTGGTTCAAGAAGTGTAAGCCCTTGGTAGTTGTGAATTCCAGCAGTACACCAATCTACTGCAGCTTGCCCCTTACTCCTCCTGGGAAAGGGGATGTACAGATTAAGAGAATTTTAGTTTTAGTAAAACTTCAAAGAATGCACTGAGTCATATGTTCCAGGAGGGAGAATGCTTTAAGGTGGCTAATGCTATTACTGTCTGATGGAAAATCAGGTTTTAAGGCCTATTTGTTTTCTTGTCTCTCCGTGATGTGACAGTAGAAGGTGATGGCTGCAGTTAAAGGGAAACATTAGTTACAATGCTGTTCATAAATATAGTTTGTTCGGCAATAATGTCCTATCTGCCTGCTTTTTTCCTCTCTTCAGAAGACAGTTCTTCGCAGCTCTTTGATTTCTGGATTTTTTTATTCTTGAAAATCGTTGTGTGATTGCAAAGAGTATCTGCAACTTCAGGTTGACAAATTGAGTGTTTCAGCAGGCCTTGCTTCCTCCAGAGGTATTTGCAGGACAAATAAGAATACAAGCATGGTTTAATAATGGACTCAATTGCTTGAAATCATACATTGTTGGCCTTGGATTGTATTTATCTGGGACATTTCAGAAGTAAAACACACAATGCAGTCCTTGCAAGAAGGTTCACATTCTGGGCTTTTTTTGGTTTGTTGGGGTCTTGTGAAAGATTTTCTGTTTTCTCTGGGTGCTCTTGGTAAAAAACAAGCAGAGTACGATTACTTCCTAATTGCAATGAATTGAATCTGGGGTCCATATATTTACATGTGCCCACAACATGCTTTATCTTCTGAATCTTTGAATCATGTAACAAATGCAGATCATAGAAAGTTAGGACTGGAAGGGACCTTGGGAGGTCACATCTAGTCCAACCCCCTGCTCAAAGCAGGACCATCCTCAACTAGGTCATCTCAGCCAGGGCTTTGTTCAGCCAGGTCTTGAAAACCTCCAAGGATGGAGATCCCACAACCATTCTGGGTAACCTGTTCCAGTGCTTTGCTACCCTGCTAGTGAGGAAATTCTTCCTAATATCTAACCTAAACTTCTCTTGCTGTGACCTGAGACTGTTGCTCCTCAAAGTACGATGAATGTTCATGTAATGCCCACATAGCTGCAAATATGAGTTCTTGTAAAATGCCAGTATAAGACATTTTTTTTGGCTGGGCACACCTGACCTAGTCAAAAAGTGTGATGGTCAGTCTGAGATCAAAAAAAAAAAAAGTAATTTATTCCCATTCTTAAAAAAAAAGATTAAAAAGTTCCTGTTTTACCATATATTCTCATATACAGCACACATTTTATCCTCCCAAATGACCCCCCCCCTCCAAATCGGGCTGCATGAGTTAAATCAGGGAATCTGATGTTCTGCCTGTGATAGGAGCACCAAGCTTTGATTCCTGTTCCACAGCACACCAGCTCTGCTATTGCTCTTCACCCAGCTGAAGGAGCCGTGACCCATTGTTCTTCATTTCACAGGTGTTAGCAAGCATCTGTTTTTAATGGTCACTTCACTGATCAAGCTAATCTTTCTTAGGGCATTTTTTTCAAGATCATAGGTCCACCCATATAGACCCCTCTTCAACTGCAGCTAGGGTTTAGTTAAGCTGGAAAGGGAGAGTAAGTAAGTTGAAGAAGTCTCTGTCCTTGCTCTCTGAAGTCATATTTGCGGGGGGGGAAAAAAAGATTTTTTTACATAATGCCTTTCAAAAATAAGGTGCAGCTTATATTTGGGAGCATTTTATAGGGAGAAAGGATGGCATGAGAAAAGGAATTTGCCCTTTTAAAAATATAAGCTAATTTATTGTCTTTATTTATCTTTGATTTTTTTCAACCATATTTTATAATGCATTTATATGTAATTACATTGCAGTTAACAAGTACTCATGCTAAAAGGCATTGCACATATGGTTTGAAATTTCTATAATTAATACCAATGCATACAACCATTAACCACCCTCAGAAAGATGACTATAACCCTGAGAATAATTACAGACAGTGTAAGCACCTGGATTTCAATAGGACAGATAAAGAACACTAAAGAGGTAATAAGTAATTTGCTCAATGTTAAACCTGTGTAGTAATAATTTGTTGAAAAGCAAAACCACATAATATAATTATGCTACAGTTGTAAGTTAACTACACTGAAACTGCACCTTCTGTAGTGACTTTCTATTTAAAGATGTCTAGTTGTCATCCTTGAAACTTTGACATTACATCTCGGATAACAATATAATGCAACTCTGTTGCATGTTATTGCTACACATCCTATGAAATATTAGAAATGAAGCTGAAATGAAATGCCGGGCGGGGAGGAGGGCAACAGTATATGGTAATTTTATTTGTAATGAATAAACTAAGAAGGAAAAAATACATGAATAAAATATATAAGAATATTTATTTTATTAAACCAACTAAACAGTTGGAAAAATTGTTCTTTCAAGCTTTTGGGTGCAAACACCCTTTTTCAGGCATAGGGAAAGTCTGACTTTCCCTGTGCTGGAAGACAGGCATTTGTGCCCAAAAGCTTGCAGAGAGCAATTTTTCCAACTATTTAGTTGGTCTAATAAAATCTGTCACAACCAGCCAAAGAACCTTGTCTGCCGACATCCTTAGACCAACATGGCTCCAACCAACAACCCTATGAATATTTATAAAATCTGGCAAGCTATTATCTGAGCTGTTTGTCAGGTATGACAGAAAGAAATGCATGGTGACACCTTAGAGATAAACTGGTTTAAAGAGTCTCAAGCTTTTATAGGCAACAATCTACATCTGAATAAACTGATGAAGTAGATTATTGCCTATAAAATGTTATGCTGCTCTGAGTCAGTTGGTGCCACCCTGCCCTACATTCTGCATATTTTCAAATTAACACGGCTAACCTCCTTTCTGCTCATATATGTGTATATTACAAATGTTATAAATATACATACGTGTGAGGGCATGGAAGAACCATGGCCTTTGGAACCATGCCCATGGCCTCTTGCAGCTTAGAACATTTCTGGCTTCATTATTTTCAATTATGAGTTGTATGCGTTGTCTAGAACAACGCTGCTCAACCTTTTGATTCCACGGGTCAAATTAATGCTGCAGGACCAGTCTGAGGGCCAGGTTGGACCCCAGGTTCAGGACTGCATGCCAGGACTGCAATGCCCCTGTCTGGCTCCACGTGCTGGGATTGGGGACCCAGGACCCTGAGCTGCCTCTGCTAGGCTCCACATGCCAGGATTATGGCCCTGGTGCCCCTCATTGCCTCCACTTGGCCCGAGGTGTGGCTCTTGGATCAGCTCACCCTCTGCTGGTCTCCATAAGCAGAGATCAGGGCCCCAGGGATTTGTGTCCAGCCCCACTTACACTGCCATGCTCCTCCTAGGCCCATGGAGAACTGTGGATGACAAGACTGGATCTGGCCCATGGGCTTGGGGATGAGCACCCTATGACTGTAGCTGCTGCCCGTAACAACAGTATCTTTTTTGCATCTCACTCTGCCCATGCTTCAGATAACCACCCTTGTTTGTAAGAGCATGCCTAAGTGCTTTCCTGAATAAGGTATGCTTAAGCGCTTTCCTTTCCTGGCCCCTTGCTGCTGAAATCATGGCTGAAATCTCCTAAGCCAAACTGGGGTTCCTCTGAGCTCTCATTGTATATTTTTGCTGCTGTAATAAGTAGAAGCTATAGTCAGGGCCGAGGACTCCAGGCACAGTACAAGTACAGAACTAAATGTTGGTCCAGAAATTATGCTGTAAAGCAGTGGTACCCAGCCTTTTGACCTCACAAGCTGAATGACTGGTACAGTGTTCAGCAGCTGGATGGAGTCTGTGGATCTGATCCAGCATGAAGTCCTGGAGCTCAATCTGGCATGTGGGGATTAGGCTGTGGACCTGCACATCAGATTGCACCTTCACTGGATGTAGCCTGCAGCCCTAGCCCCATGTACCAGATCAAGCCCTGTGCTGGACTGGGTCCTGCCCAAGATGATGCCCATGGCCCCAGCCCCATGTGCCGTATCATTTGGCCTACAGGGCTTGGATATTTTTTGGCAAGGGAGAAGTGGCAGCATTAAATGCCACTGCCCCACTGCTGCCAAATTTCCAGACCTGTGGGAAGTGCTGTGGGTTGGAAGACACAGCTCCATGGGCTGGAGGTTGAGCGCCACTGGTTTAAAGCATAACATGTGATAATAGATGGATGCAGAAACACAGATGGCTGCGAACAAGGTTACAAGTTTACGGTGAGATAGTACTGCTTGCTGTTCTGTACATTATCCATGGTGTTAGAACAGATTATTGTAGATTTTTGTTAGATAATTATTAAATTGCATTTTATACATTTTTTTCATGGTACAGTCCTCCAGTACACCTGACCTGGTGCCCTTTACAAAAGGGTACATCCTTTCAGTTCTCACAACCTGTGATGCTCATTTAACCAATAACAGTTTTCAATACTGATATTAAAGGATGTGTTTCAGTAACACAAAATAACGCAAAGAATTACAAGATAATAATAATATCATGGGCAATGGCTGTCGATTTCTTTCTCCATGTAGTGACAGGCTTTGACTTAAAGCTTGCAACTTTTATCACATAAGGAGAATTAAAAAAAATAAAATCCAGATTTCAGCATATTTTGCACCTATCCAACTGCAAAGCTACAGAGAAAGAGAGAGAGAAAAAGGAACAATGTCTTGATACAGAAAACTATCACTTAATGAAGATGGGGGAGAGAAGTATGTTATGCAAAGCTGAAGATTGATTACATTGATTTTTTTTTTTTAGGTGGCTCTGTATGTGATGCTGTTTTCCCAGTGCCCATCATGTTGTTAACTAACCATGAAATCATGTCATAGCAAAAGTGAATGTTAGATCTTATACTTTTATTCCCCTATATCAATAAACATGACAAAGACAGTGTTTTACTGTATGGAGTAACAGCTCAGCATGTTAATTTGATTCCTTCTCTAGAAATTGGATTTAACAAAAATTATACAGCTTGCATGGCAAGCACATGGGAATTGATTGAGGGTATTTTTATTTCTATGTTCAGTGGAAATTCCAATGAATATTATTTCATGCATAGCAAATATTTAGAATAATTATATTCATTACAGTACCCAGACAGGGATTGAATCAAGCTAGCTGAACTGGTGGCAAAGCCTTGTAAATACATCAGGGAGATGTAAACCAGGGAAGAAGAGCTATTTAGGCTAAAGGACAATGTTAGCACAAGAACAAATGAATATAAACTGGACATGAATATATTTAGGTTGGAAATTAGAAGGCTTTTAATCAGCAAATGAGTAAGGGGAGAAAGGCTAAGAGAGAAGCAAACACGTTCCTTCCATTCATATGTTCCTGTGAGGATGAGAACGATGAGGGCTAGTTGGCCATGCTAGTCTGAAATCGGTCAGAAGGCAGGGTAGATATGTACTTCATAGGCTAACTAAATGAGATGTATAAGGAGAGAGAGTACACAAGCTTTCGTGAACCCAGCTTCATGTCATGAAATGCACAGACAAGAATGTTGGCATCCAAAAATGCCCTTTGCCTTAAAATTCCCTTGGCAATTAGTTGGAAAGTAAGTTAGTCACAACTGCTTCTTGTTCACGAGAAATATATTGGCTATATATGAAACTGCCTGACACACTGAAACACATTAGTGGAAGATTAAAATATGCAGATGCAAAGTTAGTAACCCAAGCAACATTGCAATGACAGGCAGAGAATAATTCAGACATATTAAAATGGACCAAGAGTTTTTTACTACTTTTGCAGCTGATCTTTCTATTTTGTTAAATTTGTTGCACCCGGCCATAACTACTAGAAACTTTTTCCACCTTGGTGATACAAGACTATCTTAATTAACTGTTTCTGAAGTTTTGTCATCTACAAACTACTTTTAAAACATGCATACTCCGATCCAAAGGCCCCTGAAGTTGAAGGAGAAACAACTAGCAACAGCAAAAGCTTTGGAGAGGTTTATAAATAAGAACCTCCTTTGTTCTCGGGCCTAGTTCTGTGCAAAGACAGGAATCCCCCTATCAGAGGTAATTTTTGCAGTGATAGAAATGTCCATCTCAGGTGTGTTATCAGCTAATGATTCTTATTTTTAATTCATTCACATATTGTATATTTGGCACATGCATTTTCTATCCCTATAAGTTTTTCTTGGGTACCAAGCAGAGAGAGAGAACAGCAGAATTAAACTTTTTTGCTAAGATGCCTTGCAATGCAAATATTCTCCTCCCCAATTCAGGACCCTGGGAAGGAAGGAATAACCATTCTAGTAGAGCTGTCATGGTCATAAGTAGATGTATCAGCTATCTGTAAAATTTGTCCCTAAATATTCATATGTTTAACTGGCTCTATTTGTAGAGCACCATGCATTTCCTCTAAACATTCCTGGAAGACATTTCCTAGCTGTAGGTATTGAATTAATCAATCAACCTTTATTTTTATAGCACCATTCTGGAAAATCCACTCATAGCACTTTCCAGTAATAGAGGTAAGAAAAAAAGAAGAAGAAGAATCTATACTATCCAATTAAGAATAAAACATCTGTCTTCTTGATTATATTTCTAGAAGACATTTGAGTTATAGATGTTCAAATTGCTATTACATTGAGGAAATCCTTGGCTTCATGAGAGCTGACAAAACTGAACTGAAAACGACCAATTTATATATTGGGTCAAATGGAGATGGTTCTTGCTAGACTCTTGTAGTCATTTCTTGAAGTGGGATTGGAATTAACACTCAAGGAAAGGCTACAGCACTATCCACCATTGCCAAAAAAGGTGTGGTTAATAATTAATTTTTAAAAAGGGTTGGATGCAAACCCCCATAGCTCTCAAATTACCAATTATTCTTCAAGGCAAGGCCATAGAAGAAATAAGTCAGTTCCATTATATTGACAGTAATGTATAAGTTAGAGGAGAAGTCCAGAAGAAAACAGTGGCATGAACTTGCAAGACATCATCAAGTTTTCATCCTCAGAAGCCTACATCCTAAAGGCCACCCTGAGGAGTCTTCACTATTTATTTTTACCTTAATATCTGGATGGGAAAGATGTAAATCCACCAAGAGTATAGACAGACCAAATGTTTTCAAAAGCAAACGCTTTACAAAATAACTAGGTTTTCAGTAAGATTTAATGAGATCAAAGTTCTAACAAGTCCTGAGTTTTATCAGAGTTCAACAGAGTGGAGCAGCTTTACTGCCACTTTTTTGGGCTGGTGCGAATGAGTATGAGCTGATGTCGAGGTATGCTCAGATGCATCTCTCTTGGGACACCTCGTTTTGAGGATGGAGTTTAGGTACATCTTATAGGTGCGTACTTCATCTATGCAGATGCCACATCAATGATTGCCTACTCATATTATGCATGTGTTTGTATGGCTGGGGGTGAGGTTAAGTGGGACTATCCAATGACAAATTCTGTTGCATTATACATAGTGACAGTGAGTTTATTAGTGACTAAAGCAGTGCCTACTAAGGACCGAGTCACTTATCTTTACAATTCATGTGCTGAGGGTCTGGAACAGACTCCCCCAGAGGTGGTATATTCATCTACCCTGGCGATCTTCCAAAAGCATCTTGATGCCCACCTTGCCAGGGTCATCTGACCCCAGCAGTCTTTTCTGCCCAAGTGCAAGGGGGCTGGACCCAATGATCTTGTAAGGTCCCTTCTAGTCCCTAATATCTATGAATCTATAAATCTACAAATCTCTTGCAGTCAGGATATTGCTGGGCCTTCACTTCCATACTAACAGCCTCCTTCTTTTAGCCCAATTAAAACCTCACTTTCCTCACAGCCTTTTAGGACAAGTGAAAGGCCCCCACAAAAAAACAAAACCCTGGTGAGAGTGTCTTGCATTCAGCACCTCAGACTCCAGGCCTGGACCTGTTGAGACATTCACCTTCTTGCTGCTGGAAGTTATCCTTCTGGTTCTCTACTCTCTAAACCAGAGAAATATCTCTAGAGTTTGAGGACATTTTCTCCTCTTTGCCAGGGATATGCTCCTGCTGAGGCAGGATGCTAAGTTTACCATGGCTGGACTGGACATCCATGCTGCCTACAGTAGGCCAGCATCCATGCTACCTATGCCCATGCTCATGCCCTTTCTCTGCTGTCTCTTGGAACTTGCTGTTCCAAATTAAACTGACCTCCATTTTTATTTCTCCCACCCAGGGCTATTTTGTATTTGCAATGCGAGCGTGTTTGTGTCCCACTTAGCCTTCCTCCCCTAGTTGTCCTTCAGGCTGCTCTCCATAAAGATGTGCATAAAATCACTGCGTGTAGGACTGGAAGGGACTTCAAGAGGTCAACTAATCCAATGACGTGATCAAGACAGCATCATCTGTGGCTAAACCATCCCAATCAGGTGCTGTCCGACCTGCTGTTGGGAATTTGCACAGATGGAAAATCCACAACTTCTCTAGGTAGCCTCTTCTAATGTTTAACCATCATCACAGTGAAAGAGATGATGCCTCTGGGTCTCTCACCATACCTGGAAAGGGACTTGTACATCCTGGCCCTGGTGCTCTTTAGCAAACTTTAGCATTAGCCAGTAAGTTGTACTTCCTGTCCTTACAGTGACAGGACATGGACACGGGGGTCTCAGCCCTCTACTTTACCTCACTAACAAATGAAGAAGTTAAAAGATATTTCTGATGTTTCATCCATTATTCCTGATATGTGCATGTGAAGGTTTTTCCTGAAGATTTTAAGAACTGGGTAGAAGAATACTGATAGTTTAGTCAGGGATGGTCTTGCTTCAAGCATGGGGATGAACTAGATGACTTCATGAAGTCCAATGCACCCCTAATTTTCTATTATTCTGTTGCCACTGAGCACCACCCTCAGAAAGTTTGAGCCAAGGCATCAACTACAGCGATGAGCTTGGGGGCTACCTACAGTAGGCCAACATACCCTGCTAATAAGAATTAACTTATTTTCTCCCATATGACATAACTCCCACCCCCAGAATTAGCAGCACACCTTGATTTTGACAGACAGAATGAAGAGCAAAAGATTTTAACTTGAAAATACTCCCTAGTATTTTCATAAGGAAAATATAGGCAACTGCATGAGGGGTGGTGCAAAGCCCGTGGCTGCTCTGTTAGTCCCATCACTAGCTATATGATGCATCAGGTGCTGCTGGCTGTGTCCATGCAACTTGGGAAGAAGGCCCTGGCCAGCTCCATTACAGCAGGATCAGCTCTCAGCTGACTCAGCAGGCACCATCAGCTATCCACACTGCTTGAGAAAAGGGGCCCAGCAGCACAGGTCCAGCTGGATCAGGGCCTCTGGTCCTGGTGATGGCAGGAGTGGAGTAGACGTTGAAGGATACAGCTGCACTATCACCCCCTCCTTCCCCGCCTCCAGCCATATTTCCTCTACCCCTGGCCATGTTTCCTCATTTTGGAGGAATCTCCCCATTTCCAGTAGTTAGTTAGAGGGAGGACGTGCATGTCATGTGCTAATAAATATAGTTTAGCAAGGAAAAGACCTATTTGGTTAAGTAAAGCAAAAGGGAGATCATTAATGCATGAAGAAGTTGGCACATGTCCCTTCATATGTACATCAGAGTGTCCCAGTTGCAGGCTAAACTATAATTATGAAAATACCACTATTTTCAGTGCAAATGGCCAAAAGGTGATCTTAAAACATAAAGTTTACGCTGTAAACAAATGACAGGCAGCTACTGCGCTGCAGTCAGAAAGAAGCCGCTTATTTTTGGTGAATGCTCCGGGTGTGCCAGCATCAGCAGATAGCAAGGTATCTTGTCATCATCAAGACTTTCTATTGACAAGAGAAAATTTCAGGTTAATTACCTGATTTCTCAAAGCTCTTAGCTATCCACTTTCTAGCCAGTAAGTATTGAACGTTTCTGGATCTCTCTGATTTCTTACAGACCTGTCTGGCCATGTAAGTTCCCAAGCATTTACTGATGATTGTCCAGGGAATGCGGCGACTTTCACAACAGCCGTGTGTTTTCTTCTGCTTAAGGTTGTCAATAAATTTAACAGGTCTAGCTAGGAAAAGCATGCACTTGTTTGCAGACATGGGAAACACAAAGACGTTGTCAGATTGCCATTTGAAGTATGGGATTTAATTTGTCAGATTGGGCTGAATGTGAGCATTCCTCACCGTCTGCTCTCCCCTGGTAGAAGGCTCATTAATTACATTCCATATGACTTGAGAAAATGTTACTGTTGGGGAAAGACTGTAGTCTCACAGGATTTGAAAAGGGATTTGAATAGGATTCGAAAAGGATCTCTGCATTTATAGCATGTATACTGCTCATCAGTTACCTGCCCTTGGCTGAGGTCTTTGTCTTTTAGGTTTTATCTTTTTTCCACTCTTTTATCCATAGGGTACAGTTCATCCCTGCTGATGTTGGGGATTGAAACATTATGTGCGTATGCTTTTGCTGGGGTGATAAAGGAAGGCGAATAGCAAGACCCTTTTCTCCCTCGCCGGGTACCACATTGGATCCTGGTAGAGTGGGCATTGCTCAGCTGATACATGGACACGATCAGGAAGACTCCCAGATGCTCGGGCCCTGCCTCTCTGTGGCTGAGCTGGTATAGTTTCTGAGCATCAGTTAGGCTCCTTTTCAAAGCCTGGCTTATAGATATCTTGCATCACTGCGCCCAACAGATAGATTTTCTGCCATTGTGGGAACCCATTGTCTTGCTTCCAGCCCTTGAAGTAATCGAGCCCAGAAATAATCCTTGATAAAAACACTGTTGTTTATCTTTTCAAGAAATGTGATGAGCAGCAACTGCCATCTTCAGTGTAGCATATTAACAAAGATCAAAGACTGATTAATAAATAAACTGGAATAAATGAGGCAGAGTAGCAGGAGGCTAAATAAAGTAGGATGTAAACTAAAAAGCAGGAGGAGGAATTGTGTGATATGCTCAGTCTTATCTGGGTTGCATCCTGGCTCCTTCAGGGCTGATTTAGTCCAATAAAGATTGTAACAATTTATATAGTTCTTTGCAAATCCCACTAAAAAAAGTAGTACTGTTTCCAAATCAGATGCAATGACTTTTGAGGAGGGAGTTTAAAATTCATTACCAGTATAAAAACAAATCAAGCTGACAGAAATGACGCTCAAATTTACAGGGCTGCCTGGATCCATAATTGAAAAACCCTGAGCTGCATGAAATGAGTGAAACAGTGCAGAATGAACTCGCAAATGACTTAGAAGATCAGAATTAAACAAATTTGTGTAAATAAATGCCACCTTGTTGGAAGCTGAACATCCATCCCTGTGTGTTTGGATTTTTTGTAAAATGTGAGCCAATACTGCTTGGCCTTGGAAGCCAGGGGGCAGCCAGATTGTTTTTTATTTTAATGGCTACGGCATGTGCACAGTTCTCTGGGCAGGAAGGCAGAAATACAGATTATGTCTGCTTGTAAGCATATTGTGGGTTCAGGTTTTCACAGGCAGTACCCAAATCCTGTTTAAGCAACAGGGCCTGATTTGAAGATACATTGCATGTGAGATTCATGAGAGCTCTCTATGTGCTGACAGCTTGCACTCTAGGTCCCACTTAGGCAAAATATTTTCTGCACTTAATCATATCAAGAAGCTGATCCCTGTTCATCACAACCATATAGGTGCACTCTTTACTTTTAGCATCTCTTCTGTTTTCATTGAAGTCAATGGGACTTAACACATATGTGAAATTAAGCACATACGACCACAGAAAAGTAGGGCTAGAAGGGACTCTTGCTGAATTTGGGACAAGATTCCCCACGTGCTTAAAGTTAAGAGATAAATATTTTGCTCCTAAGTCACATACCTAAGCATAAATTCCCACTGAAATCCATTGTAAAATTTCCATTCACTTCAGTGGGCACATCTACATTAGATGCTGTACAGTACAATAGTGTAGTTTATTGTGCAGTAAGGACTCCTATACACATACAGGGAGGCTGCACCTGTCAGAGAAGAACCAATTTTGACTTCCTCAAGGAACTCATGAGCAGGATCCACTTGGAAGCCAGACCGAGGGGGAGAGGAGTCCAGGAGAGCTGGCTCTAGTTTAAAGAAGTCTTACTAAGAGTGCAGGAAAAAAACATCTCAATATGCAGAACGACTAGCAAGTATGGCAGAAGGCCAGCTTGGCTTAGCAGGGAACTCTTCACTAAACTAAAGCACAAAAAGGATGCTTATAAGAAGTGGAAATTTGGACAAAACTAGGGAGGTGTATAACAGCATTGCCCAGACATGCAAGGATGAAGTCAGGAAAGCGAAAGCTCAGTTGGAGTTGCAGCTAGCAAAGGATGTGAAGGCTAACAGGAAGGGTTTCTACAAGTATGTCAGTACCAAGAGGCGAATCAGGGAAAGTGTGGGTCCCTTACTGAATGCAGGAGGCAGCCTTATGAGAGATGATGCAGAAAGGGCTGAAGTGCTCAATGCCTTTCTCACTTCAGTCTTCACAGGCACAGTCAGCTCCCAGACTGCTGCACTGGGCAGTACAGTTTGGGGCAGAAGTAAGCAGCCAACCATAGCAAAAGGACAGGTTAGGACTATTTAGAAAAGTTGGACATACACAAGTCCATGTGACTGGATGCAATGCACCCAAGGGTGCTGAGGAAGTTGGCTGATGAGATTGCAAAGCAATTGGCCAGCATCTTTGAAAACTCAAGGTTATCAGGAGAGGTCCTGGATGACTGGAAAAGGGCAAACATAGTGCTCATATTTAGAAAAGGGAAAAAGGAGGATCCAGGGAACTACAGACCAGTCAGCCTCACCTCAGTGCCTGGAAAAATCATGGAGCAGATCCTCAAAGAATCCATTTCTAAGCACTTGGAGAAGGACAAGGTGGTTAGGAACAGTCAGCATGGATTCACCAAGGGCAAGACTGGCTCTGTGGATGCGCGGAGACCAGTGGATGTGGTATACTTTGATTTTAGCAATGGTTTTGATATGGTGTCTCACAATAATCTCGCAGGCAAACTAAGAAAATACAGGATGGATGCATGGACTGGAAGGTGGATAGAAAACTGGCTGGACCATCGGGCTCAGAGGCTAGTAATCAAAGGCTCAATGTCTAGCTGGCACCTGGTATCGAGTGGAGTGTCCCAGGGTTCGGTCATGGATCCGGTTTTCTTCAATGTCTTCACCAACAACCTGGAAGTTGGCATAAAGTGCACCCTCAGCAAGTTTGGAGATGACACCATCTACATTAGTATCTACAGACACTATCTACAGTAGTAGATATGCTGGAGGGTAGGGATGAGATTCAGAGAGACCTCAAAAAATTGAAGGATTGGGCAAAAAGAAATTAATCATGAGGTTCAATAAGGAAAAGTGCAAAGTCCCATGCACTGGGGCAGGCTGGGGGCTGACTGGTTGGGCAGCAGCTCTGCAGAAAAGGACTTGGGGGTTACAGTGGACAATAAGCTGAATATGAGCCAGCAGTGTGCCCTTGTTGCAAAGAAGAATATTATATTTGATAGTGTTTGGTTTAACTTTTGGTTTGAAGCTGTGCATGGAAGTGTATGCACCAGGAACCTTCAAGCCCCTTAAAAAAAATGTTTGTTTCAAAATCTGATGTAAAAAGTGGTGTGAAGACTCTTAAAGAAGAGTGCGATATCATAGGTGTAGTGAACTCCTTTGGAATCTCATTGTAGGGCAGGGGGTGGCAGATGAGTGATGGTGTCCTCAAATCATACCCATACCCACAACGTGTAGTAATATTGTGGGTGCTGATGAGGGAAGGTGACCTTGTGTTATTAAGGTGAAACTTTGGTCTAGGTTGAAACTAGCAACAGATCATGATAGGATTGAACTGTCTGAATCCCAATGGATATCATTTAATTTGGCTCTTATGAAACCCCCAAATGCCATTTAGCTCTTCACACATGATTAGGTGTTTGCAGTTTCATGTTCTGTTCATCACCATCAGCTGTGCAGGACCAACAATCAGGAAGTTCTGAGTAAATGCTAATACTGATTCCCTCGGTGACCTTCAACAACAGGTCACTTAATCTCCTGCCTCACTTCCCCAACAAGCTGCCCACTGGGGCAAATGCTTAACAGTCCCCCTTCCACCCTCCACTCCCAGAAGTGTGGTGAGAATCACTTAATTAGCCTGTAATATGTTTTTGAAACTAGCCATTTATTTGACTTCTTTTATATTGTGTCCAATAACAAGCCATTGGGATGAGAAATCTGCCTGAAATCACACTACTTGGTTTCTCAAGTAGACTGGGCAGAAATTTGAGTCTGAGGAGAGGAGAACAGAACAAATGAAGCTATGGACGTTGCATCATGAAGGTACTTAGCAGTGCTGGCTTTAACTCTCCAGTAAACGACAGAGAGGTCCTGTTTCCCAACTGCAGAGGGGTACGAAGACGATGGTAATTTCATGATGTTTTGCCGTTAGTTTCAGCATATCCTTTCAATTAAAGTGTAAACAAATGATAGATCCTCCCTGTTTACTTAAAGTCTCACTGAAAGTTCAACTTCCCAAGTGGGACTTGAACTCACATTATTACAGAGCAAAAGTTCAAAGCACTAAAACGGGAAACATTAATGTGTCAAGCAACTATGCTAGCACTTACCAGGATCAATTTTCCACTTAGGCAGCTTTTGCCCAATTGTGCTAACTACCACTGAATCTATACCTACTAATGGATCAAAGCTGAAAGGTCAGGAATTGTAAAATCATCAATTCCCAAGACTCATTAATATTACAATTGCACCCACTAGCGTTGCTACTGCAAGGATCTCTTTGCCTGTTTGCTTTCATTAATGTGTCTTTCAGTGGGGTTTATGACCCAGATAAAAAAGTTTTGCTATCCAGCTCCGTAAGGCTAGCTTGTAAGACTGACTTGCTATTGTCTATTTACTTTTGTTACTCCTATTTATACAGTGTCCCTACAGAATATTAAACCTAAACTGGTTAAACGACATTAAAAAGGAAAAATAAATGATATTCATTGTCAAATGATTCTCCTTTTCCATAATCGACCTACCTGGCTGTATATATGAGTGCTTACCACCGCAGTGCTTGTCACTGGGTGCATCTAGATGTGCCATTAAGAAAACACAATAAACTCTGGTGCAAATTGCATGGGAACCAGCTGCTGTTGGGCACAGTGTCTACATGTGTGCCCAAGGGTGCAGCAGTTTGAGCCAGGGCAGAGCAGCCCTGGCTTGGCAGTGGGTCTGGGGGGTCAGCCCCGTCCTCTAGTTGGTGGTGGCAGGTGAAGAAGGGGGTGATTGGTGCATGTAGGTGCTAAAGTGCAGGGCTAGGCAGTGCTAAATTGTGGACTTTAGCACCCTCATGTCCCAGCCAGCCCTATTACTATCTACCTCTGTGTTTCAGCAGTACTATCTTATGGCGGGGTTAATTAATTTACTGTGCCTTAATACTGGTGCACATGTAGATGGTAATGCTTTACTGAGGAGATGATTAGTCAACTTTGCAGTAAACTGCATGTCTAGATGCACCCACAGTGTCACAGCTCCAACACTTACTCAATTTTTACTAAAAAATTAAGTATATAACTACTTTTGCACAGAAAGAAAACTACTTATATACACAGCTTCATGCTCCTTAGTGTAGTGTGATCATTTTAGTCCAGTCTTGTTAATAGTACAAATATCAAAATATATATTAATAGGATAGAGTGAATACAAAGTTGATATTGAGCAGATCAGGTTATTTCAGAATAATAAGGTTAAACATAATAGTCCTTATTTGTCCATTTTTTCCCAATATGTCTGCACTGGTCAGGCTTAGAAGACGCCAAAGCTGAATCTCTAATCTGAAAAGTACTACCCCTCCTAATTCTGAGTTGAAGGGCCACAGTGCTGAAAGCCCAATCCTAACATGTACAGGTCAGATCAAAAGAAAAGCACAATCTTATCAAAGCAACCGCTCTCAGTAGATTTAGGCTCAAGATGGTGGTGATCTGAGCAACTGATTGAGGCTCATCATTTCACATGATTTCTGTCATATGGAGACAGGCCAAAACCTTGCAAGAAGAACATGAGGGACTGTAGTGCTTTCCACTCTTGCCCTCAGACACCAAATCAAGCATGAACCTCATCTATCTGCCTCAGTCCATCTGCCAGACTCGTAGCGGCCTTGACTCTGGATCTTCCTTTATGCGACTGAACAGATACGTCTGTACCCCACATCACAGTCAGACTACTGCTCTCAGTTAGGTTCCTATTAAAGTCTAGGGCAGCAGTCTGCTAACAACACACAAGAACTTGCAGGATTGGAGCCATTGTTTTGTTCTGTATATTGATATCTTGAAAGATTTGTCTTTTCTTCCATGCAACTAATGTATGTGTGCCCTAGCTGTACCAGAAATATAGAACTGATGCAGGAATTAGCAAACATAACTACATGACTTGTGGTATGCAGCAAATCAGACAAGATGATCATAAAAGTCACTGATTGCCTTAAAACCTACGACTCTTTGAATGAATATATTTTTTCATTATTTTAATAAAAATCAACCCCTTAAAAGCCTGGCTTGTTTTGCAATGGCATGTTACAGTCTATTGGTCTATGATATGCACTCAGCCTGCTGCCTATAATACATAAATTAAATTATGGACTAATTACCATATGAAAGCTGGCTACTGCAGTAAGTTTGGTAGCAATGTTTTATCCTGCACATTGAAATGATAATAGCTGCACATTATAATATATTAGGAGGTGCAGCACCATACAACAGAAAATAGGAAGAGCTTGAAGGAAGATTTGTGTAGAACTTGTAGGATAGAGCTATATTCTCTTAAAAAATCTTTGGAACCAGGTGGACTATCTAGCTGACATTTGAAAATTATATTAATACTCAATACTGCATAGATTTACACAATAAACATAAGGTATAAGTATTCGCACAATAGTTTAAAAGCACCTGATAGGCGTGTAGTTGATATGCTTTCAAAGCTGGTCGAAATAATAGTGTTTTATCCTGCAGCTGATCCGTGCGCATTACAATAGAATATATATATATATCTATATAGCATTTATAGGTTAGCTATGGAGAGACTAGCATTCTTCTACAGTCAAGGTTGAAGCTAGCTTCTCATTATAAGCCCTGCTCTGACAACTCCCACTAGCATAATCAGTTATAGGGGAAGCTGTTAGCAACCACTATATTTAGGCTGCCTAATACATTCCATTATAAAAGATACTGGGGCCTTTTCCTCTGAGAAGCTGTAGCCTGGATGTGTATGAACTGTCCCATGCTCTTTATTTGCATGATGACATACTGTTTTCCACAGGATCCCTGCCTCATAATGGCGAAAGTAAATGATTGCTTGTTTTTGGAACCTAAATAACATTCCAATAATCTTGGCAATTTCTTTCATACGTAACATTTGCAAGAAGTCTCAGAACATTATGCACCTATTTATACAAAATGGTATACAAATTGGTGGGTGGGGGTGGGAGAGGCAGTTAGAGACCACTTTTGCAACCATCTCCATCTTTTTGATGGTATTCATTGTTTTCTTATCTTTTGATTTTTTTTTTAATGGCATAATAAAAATGTCAAAGGAAATTTAAATCACAGGTGCTCTTCTAAGGTTCTGTCTAAAACCGTCAAAAACAAGAAATGTAGAATCAAATGCTTTTTGTGACTCTTCTCATTGTGCCTACAAATAGCAATGGTCTTATTGGACATATATGAAGTGACATATATCTGACCTTCCCTTGCCCCGACTTGAGATAAACAAATGCAGAGAAGCTTTTCCTTCCTTTATCTTAACGCTACAAGGTACGGAAATAATTAAATCAAAGGGCTCTCTGGTAGAAGGTAGAGCAACACAAGTCCCCAACTCCCTTTTTCACCAATGAAAAGGCCACATTGGATGATACATCCATCTTCATATAGCACAAATGTATTTCATGTAGTACTTAGTATTTTCCCAATTTTAAAATGAATCAAAGGTAGAATTTATCTGCAAATGTGCAGTAGATTTGTGGGAAAGGAGTATCAACATGGCTCTCTTTTTGGTAGCATGTCCAAAAGGGCATGCAAACACTGTCATCATAAAAATAACCAGCACTGCTGAGCAGGCCCTCTGATATAATGATCAAAAATTGTTCTTAGAGCCCACAATGCCGTTGTGTCATTTTAGGTTAAATAGTCATTTTGATACATTGCATCATGAAGCAGGCACCTGTTGTGAAGCTGCTTTATATGAGGGAGATTCAACCCATAATAGAATAAATAAATAAATAAATAAGTTCTTAATTAAGTTGTGGAATATCAGAATGTTTCCAGGTTTTTTCTGACAATAGTAGCATAATTGTTAGGGCTGTGCGAAATTTTGCTGGCTGTTTCATTTTGATGCTGTTTCAACTAGTTTCAAGCTTGAAACAGTGAAATTGAAATACAATGAAAGGTTTCAAAACAGCCTTGAAATTAAAAGAAGGCAGTTGAAACATTTTGAGTTTTGAAGCTGGGCTTGCTTGCAGCTAAAGAGAAACTAAGGAGAGGGAAGGGGAAGAGGGGGGAAGGACTGCTTTGATATTGACTGTGTAGCTGGCCACTGACTGTGATCCTTCCCTGAGGTCCCTTCCAATTCCAGGACTCTGGGAAAAGTAGTAGGGCTGTGCAAAGCGTCAGTCCCTGATACGATTTGGTGGAGATTTGACCCAATTCAGCGGCTGAATCTCTGAATCTGAATCAAATCTGGAGACCCTTGAATCTCTTCAAATCAAATCAGAACCCTCCAAATCAATTCAGAGACATTTGGAAAGATTCAGTGAGTTAGACATAGACACAGCTTTAAATGTTTTTCTATGTACCTCAAGATACCAGGTGGGTCATAAATGCTGAGATGGTGGGGAGGATGGAGCATCCCACATGAGCGCAGGGCTCTCCCCAGCGCACTTGGCAGCAGACCCAGAAGTGGATCAGAAGCACTTCCAGTCCACTTCTGGATCCGCTGGGGAGTGTGCTGGGCCCCCCCCCACTACCCCCCTGGTTCAGTGACTGGTGCCTCCTGGGTCTGGGGCAGGGCACCCAGGGTCCCCCCACAGCCAATTGCTGAGCCAGAAGGATTGGGGTGGGGGGGCAGTCACTCCCTAGTGCACCTGGAAGTGGACCAGAAGTACTTCTGGTCCACTTTTGCATTTGCCACCAAGCACATGGGGGGCCCCTCCCGCACTCCTGTGACATGCTCCATGTGCCCCAGCATCACAGCATTCACAAGCCGTGCCTGTTACCTGAGGTATGTAGAAAAAACATTTAAAGCTGTGTCTGTGACCGAATCAATGATTCTCCAAATCAGCATCAAATCTTCAGATCTGGATTTGGCCGAATTGAACTGGGGACAGAGATCTGAATCACGAATCAAATCACTGTCCCTGATTAGGGCCAAATCTGAATCTGAATTGAATACAGCCCATTTCTTACACACCTAAAAAACAGCATAAAAAGCATTGTTTGAACTGAGCTTTCTCTGTGTCTTCACTCTTCACACTTAAAAAGTGACACAAGTTTTGCTCTGAACAGTACGAGGGGCAGCTCCCCAGAACCCCCTGCACCCATCTCCTGGAAACTTGGCAGGCTTCATGGCCTCAGCAGAGACCACCTCCCCTGCAGTTTTCATCCTGCTGCACTTTAACACACACACATACAGTCACACATGTCACGAGTTTTTCTTGTCAGCACCTTGAGGTGTGGGTTCCCAGAAACCCCTGCACCTATCTCCTTGGAACTTGGCAGGCTCTGTGGCCTCGGAAGGAGCTACCATCCCTGCAGGTTTCATTTCAATTAGGAAAGAAATGACAAAGTTATAGGTAGTTTTATGCTTCCCCATTATAGCCTATGGGCGAAACGGCGAAACAGAAAGTTTTGACGAAACGAAGTGAAACAATGGTTTCGAAATGAAATGAAACTCAAAACAAAGCTCTGTCCCATCATAACAGTGAAGTGGAAGTCAAAACAGAACGGTGCTGTTTTGCACAGCCCTAATAACGGTCTTGTTCCAGGGAAAGTTCTTTCTCATCCAGAAGCTGAACTAGTTTCGTTCTGGTGGTTGTCTCCAGCACAGTATTGCAGACATTGATGCTAAAATTAAAAAGAAAATAAGGATGGTAATGACTAAAGGAATGATCTATGGGATTTTGCTGAGAAGTTTTCCCATAATAAATCTAAGGAGCTGAAAAATTGTAATGACACAATGATGTGACAGTGGTATATCAGGTGTCCTGAATTTAAGGGTGCTTACATTATAGATTATTGTATTATTATCACCCCTAATTTATATAGATCTTTGTTCTAAAATCCCAAAGCACGTTTCATAGATTTAATAAATTTCATAGACATTTGGGCTGGAAGGGACCCCGGAGGATCATCGAGTCCAGCCCCCTGCCCCAGGGGCAGGAAATCAGCAGGGATCATAGGATCCCAGCATAACATACCACTGTGCAAATATGGAACATAATGCCCTGTCCTTAAAAAAAGAATAGCTCTCTTGTATTAGGAATAATTGTCTTCAGTTTGCCTAAGTCACCTCAGATGGTGTCTCTGAATGTCAGCAATCCTTTTATGTCACATATGAATGAGTAAAATATAGTTCTAAGGAAATATAGTGCATTTCACTCAAGATTAAATGCCCCAACTCTTAAACAATTCTGATTGCAACCAATGAAACGTGATTTAGAATTTGATATGAAAACCTGAGAAAAGCAAGTGCAGTTTAAATCGTTCAGAGCTTTAAACAGGCTGTCACCATTGAATTAATTGCATTTTATATCCACATAGCTGGAATCCAGATTAAATCTATGTATCAAAGCAAAGACTAAAATCAAAATATTTGCCACCTACAAATATTTCAAATTACCCACTTCTTTGCAAAGCATGAGATTGATTCTTCTTCCACCTGCAGTGGAATAAATTGAGAATAACTAACCTGAAGTCAGTGTAGATTTGTAAGGGAATGAAAGGACAATCAGGTATGGTATAGGGATGGGCAGACGGATTTAAGTAAAATAAAATCTCAAATTTCCAGCCAAATCTCAAACACGCGAACTGAAATTGAATTCTGAAATGTCAACATGTTTTATATACCTTACAGCATTTCTAAACATATATTTAAAAATGTCAACCTTTAATACATACTTCTGTTTAAAATGAAAAAATTCCAGAAGGAAAATTTCCAATATTTTCAAAATTAATTTCCTTCAAAGATTTTGTTCACACATATAGTTGGTTATTTTTACCTTAATGCTTTATGAATCCTAAGTATTTTTTTATTGTAAACATTATCAAATTAAGCATGGAAAATATTTTGGTAACCAAAAATTTGCCTTTCAATAAATGGAAAGCCTTTGTTCTGAACCTATTTTGAACCAAAAAGAATGTATTTTGGTAACTTTTTTCAGTAACATTTTGCTACATTTCAATAAAAGGTCCCATCTCTGTAAAAAACTGAAAAATAAAATAAAATATTGGCAATGTTTGTGAGAGAGACCCCTGATACAACCCTCCCATCTCTGCATTTCATTTACACATTACTGCACTTTAGTCAATGGAAGCTCCAAGAAATTTGAGATTTAAGGTATTGCAACTTTTAAGCTTTGCAAAATAGATGATCTTCCACGGAAGAAATAAAAATCTTACATCCATTCCAGTCATTTTGAAGAGAAGGCAGTAACTGCAGGTAAAACTAATGCTGAACACTGGCCACTGTTTTAAGCACCCCTCACATCTTTGCCTTGGGAACCCTCTTCTTGTTACAGTGTGTTTCTTCATCCTTTATCAAACCTCCTCTTAAAACACTTCTTTACTCATACTTACCCTCTTGCCACCTGTTTTCAAGTGTTGTTTTTTGCTTACTGGTTGTATATTACAGGTCCAGAAAGCTTCTGAGACACTGTTTGACGGATGCTGTACAAAATGAAGTAGAATTACATTACTACATGGTCTGATTTTGAATTATTAATTGTCATGCTGCTCTGCATTTTCTGGATCTGTCCAGATCTTGGAGCAGAATATAAATTCTAGTGGTTCATTGATTTTTTTTTTTTTCTTTTTAATAGAGGGAAAAGAAAAGAAGAGGCAGCTAGGGAGATGGAAGATCACAAGTCTGTAGGGATGCTGTGGAACTATAGGTTTAATACATTTAAATAAGAGAAGTATTTTGTTTTTACTTAAACAAAAGTAGGCTGTACCTCTAGTACTCTGTAGCAATGAGTGCAGTATAAATGCTCAGATATAGATAGATTTAGGTAAGAAAGGTAAAGGGATTTGCTTTGGTCATGTAGCAGATATCATACCAGTAATCTAATAGTCAAGGAAGCATAGCAGCAGGAATGCCATGAGGTCTTACTGACCTACAGGTTTTTATGGCGAAATTCAGAAGGGGATCCTACATTGCTGTAATTTGCACAAAATCTCCATTCCCCCTACAATCCCACATCCATATCCCATCTTGCTTGCTTGCTATTTGAAAAACCTGCTAGACAACCTTAGATTGGCACTCATTCACCAACATAGCTCCTTGCCTGTTGCACATGAAATAGCCCTTCTGGGGCTGACTGGAAGAAATTTAGGTCAGTGTAACACATCCAGGAGCTAGCATAAAACGTCATGAAGAATCTATACATAAAACAGACCATCCTCCAGTCTAAGATGTATTTCATGCAAATCATGCAGCTGAAACTCCTGTTGATTCATATGCAGGAAAGGAAATGGGTGGTAATAAGTCTTATGGAAATATGCCCATAACATAACACCTCTCTTTTAGATATCTCTGCTTTATCCATAGATCTCAAAGGAGTTTACAAAGAAGATAAATTACCACTGAGCAAGCAGGGCTAAACCTATGTCACTTTACCCATTACTTCACACATCCCAGGGTCTCTGCACTAGGACCCTGCACTAGGTTTATAACTGTGACTTTTTCCTTGCAAGTTCTATCCACATTGCACGCTTTTCATTGTGGAGGTACCATTTATATATTATTAGCATCCAAAAGCACTGATTACATCCTTAGGATAGAAATTCAAATTGTGGGGTAGTTATGGGATAGTAGAGATTAGAATGGCATAGGAATGCAAGCTGTCGTTGCCCTATTTGTCTTTTCAAACTTGGGAAAATGCATTGCACTTGTTATGCCAACTTCCTTCCAGTGTTGTGACATAAGTTTTTAGCAATAAAGAGAAAAGCACTTAGGAGAGGAAGAAGGCCCGAAAATATTTGGGCAATTGAAAGGAGTCACTAAGTATGTAATGCATGGCCAGAAGTGTCAAACTTACCTAGCACCCTCAGACAGATTTGCATGGGATCTGTAAAAGGTAACAGTTGCTTTGGCTGCAGGGGTAAATAGGGTTGTGTGTTGGCAGCAGGGCGGAGCATCGCCCATAGGCTCCATGCCCTGGATTTTGATGACAGGTTTGACTTGCCTCTTCTTCAAATTCTCAGCCCCTACACAAGTCATAGACTGTACAACATAGCTCCATGGGCCATAAATCTGACAGCATAGACAGTGGAGAAGAGACCATAGGGATGGGCATGAGTCTAAGTGATAAAATATACAGTGTAATGAATGGGAAACAAAAATAAATTGCTAAAGCTTTCGATCAAGAGAGTTTCTTTTTAATTACAATTAGAAGTATGCATGGAATAAGAAAATTGCAATAAGCTTTCTCCCTGAAAACAAGTCTGAATTCAAAATACATGATTATATGATGCTTCAAAGAGAAGACTTGAAGTAGAAGGGAAGATTTGCCCTTATCTACTGAGGAAACGCATAAGAGAACTGTAACTCCAGAGAATCAATTGGATTGAGCTCACAGATAGTTTTCAGAGCTAATAGCAGGGGGACTGCACGAGACTGACATGAGAGAGAAAGCAGAAGAATGAAATATATGATCAGATAAAGAAGACAGGTAAGATCGTGACTGTGGGTGATTTTAGCCTCCTTAATAATTACACAGAAACCTTTGAGATATTGGATGATGGTGTGTCAAATGACTGACATTGCAGATGTGCAGGAAGCAACATGTTGAGGATTCAGTTAGGAATAATTCATTTCTGGATCTGGTGTTACTCAACGTCCAAGACATTAATAGGCATATAAGAAACCGCTCAACCATTTGACCTAATGTGTAAAATGGGAAACAGATGGCACTTGCTGGAAAGCAAAATCAGTTAGCAGCAGATATTAAGGAGATCTTTGAAGGATAAACCAAGAGAGACTTTAAGAAAGGGTAAATGGAGTATGTGCTGGGAGGGGTCACTCCATGAGAAGCAAAGGAGTGTAACAGTACATGTAATGAAGCACCTTAGTTACAGTTCTTTTGCAAGAGTCTTTTCCACAAGTCTGTTCACATGCCTTGATTTCAAAGTTAATCACTCTCGTGTCAGGCCTTCTAATTCCCCTACCTGAATCCTTTCCCTTTCCCTAGCCAGTGTACTTCAGTCCAGAATGACAGTGTTCCTCTTTAGTCCAAGTCCTGAGCACTATCCTCCTCCTTGGGCTCAAACAGTTCAGTCCTATTCATTGGTGATGCATAGAGGGTGCACGTACACCCCCTGAAATTGGTGGTGCACCCCGTGAGATTGGCCACTGTGGGCGGTTACCACGGGCAGTCGGTGCCTGCAGGCGGTTACCGCTTGCCCCCGCCTCGCCACTAACACCGCTGGCGGTGTCTGCAGGTGGTCGCCGATTGCTGTTGGCGCTCACCACCCCCTACCTTGCTGCTGACACTGCCGTGGATGCCTGCAGGAGTTCCCTGCTCACCACCGCCTTGCCCCCACTGCTGACACCACCACCAGAAGGCATGCAACATTCATGGTCCTGATCCAAGACCCCCAGGCTCGCCCCCAGGGCACCAATGAATGTGCAGCAAGGTTGCTCCGATGTGCATGTCAGATCAGTCTTGATTAACGAGCTCAATCAACAAGTTTCAGCTAAAGCTCCCTTGCCTCCATTTTTCAGTGCAGGGGCGCTAATACACGTAACACTCCAGGCGCTTTAATTACAGTAGCTGTCAGAACCGCTCTAATTAAGGCATGTGTGTCACCCCCCAGACCTCCGTCTCTGCATCTCATTTATACAGACCGCACTTCAGTCAATGGAAGGTCCAAGGAATTTCAGATCTGACATTCAGATTTATCATGTAGAAGTAGGCTGAAACCATCCCACTTAGTTGTAACCTAATCTAAATGTGAACCTGGGTCACAAGAGGCAGAAGGTCTAATAAATTAGAACTAGACTGTGAAATCAGGATTCCAAAATGATTCTTACAGATTAGTCTGCAGTTCACAGACTCATAGATAATTAAGGTTGAAAGGGACCTCAGGAGGTCATCTAGTACTAGTCCATCTGCCTTGCTGAAAGCATGACCGTCCCCAATTAGATCATCCCAGCCAAGGCTTTGTCTACCTGGGTCTTCAAAATCTCTAAGGATGTAGCTTCCACCACCTCTCTGGGTAACCTGTTCCAGTGTGTTACTACCCTCCCAGTGAGAAAGTTTGTCCTAATATCTAACATAAACCACCCTGGCTGCAACTTGAGAGCATTGCTCCTTGTTCTGTCATCTGCCACCACTGAGAACAGTCCAGCTCCATCCTTTTTGCAACCCCCTTCAGAGAGTGAAAGGCTGCTAGTAAATCCCTCGCAGTCTTTTTTTATGCAGACTAAATAAACCCAGGTCCCTCAGCCTCTTCTCAGAAGTCGTGTCCCCCAGCCCCCTAACCATTTTCATTGCCCTCTGCTCTAGGTGAAGGTAACACTCACATATATAAAGAATTACAGTACCTCATTGTCCTGATGTTGAGTTGATCTGTTTTTCTCTTAGTTTTGAGTAGCAAATCTTTGCAAATTTAGCATGTTCTATATGGGTAATCTATCCATGGTTAATCCCTTCTAATGAACTCATCATATCAATCAACAACTCTCAATTCCACTTCTCCACATTTAGTCCCTCCCAATATCTCAAGGCCTACTTTCCCCCTATATCCTTGTTCATCCCTAGGTGTCACTTCTGCATTTCCAGTTTCCCACTGTGCGACAGAGGACAAAAGAGAGGAATGGGATGAGCTGAAATATCAAGAGATCTGGGACTAATGGACTTTGTAGATAGGAGGGTTTTTTTCTTGGTGTGGAGGTTTGTCGAGCGAGCCAGGGCTCTGTGGATAGCCTGGAATGGGTAGCAGCATAAGGTACTTCACTAGTCTTAACCTCTGCATCGCTCCAAAGGTAATTCTCAATAAAGGGAACAACACTTTGTTCATTTAATTTTAAAAAATTCACTTAACCTGTGCCTGAGAGGTTGTCCACAAGTGAGTGGGTTTTTTTTTTTCTTTAATTCAGAAACATCAAACCCCTACTTGATATGGAAACTGCAGGCATCCATTGGCTGGTGTTAAATTCATTTCTTCCCTGAGCTTCATCTGAGCTTTGTTTTGTGCAGTTGACATAGGGAGCTGTTAGAGAACTGTCTTTGGCTTTCCAGTCTTGAGCTGTTTGTTCCCTAAAATAGTTAAAATAGTTGGAGGACTGCCCTCTCTTTTGCCACTAATGCCCAAATCAGCTACACCACCATTCTCCCCAGATCAGCACCCCTGCTGTGGGATAGATTGGCATAGACTCAGCTTGGCATTTCCTCCATAAGTTCTTCCCTAGCAGTTTACAAGGCATATACATTCCCTTCCATTTCATTTGGGTGCTAAAGGTTCTTCCTCTTTTGTGCCTTCCTGCCTATGAAGTCATAATTTATCACCACTTCTAAAATTAACGCATTGACCTTTCTAAAGGGTGCAGTCAATATCTGTGGCATATGGGGCATAACATTTTAATTTTCAGGTGAAGTTCCACCTCATAGAATTCTATTTAACATAAAGCATCTGGGATTGAGGATGGGATAAAATTGTGGATGCTTGAGATATAAAAGAAGAGTATCTGTGAAAAGAATTGTGTCATATGGGGGGGATTGTTACTATATGGATGATTCATATTGTTTTGTCCTGCCTCTTTTGCATACTTTAATATGTATGAAATGCAAATCTGCATAGCCCTAATCCTCAAAATTATGGGTTCAAATAAAAAAAAATCAAGTTTATATATACGATATAGAGTTTGCTTTGTCAGAAATCCACTAAACACTGTTCTTTTTCCCCTTGGCCTGCACCACCAATGTAAAATTTTATGACACAGCTCTAATGTACAGTACTAATAATTAAAAAAAGGATGCATGGGGCAATCTGCATTATCTTCCTGTCTTGTGTAACACGGCATACTATTCCTATGCTTGAATTCCCTTATTGCCTGTGCATGCTGGAAGTAATTGTATCCAGAAGACAGGCTGGTAACTGGAAAGGGATAACTCTTTCCTTACCAATAATGTGTAGGTAGGATGTTAACATAGAAAATAGCAGTAAGGTGCTTTTGAAGATTATATATAAAAAGTGGGTAGTGATTCTTATGCTTATCTATGAATCTCTATACATATGCATATATTGCATATCCCTACTTGGTGTATAAGGGTTCTTTCTTCTTGTTCTGTCTTGCTTAACTTTGACTTCTATATATTCTCCCACTTATAATTATATAAGATAAGCAATTGAGCAAAGCAAAAAAGAGAAGTATGTAGGAACTATTATGCACTAAGTAGAGATGAGTGATTAAGAGAATGATAGGTGATTCATAGCATAGCCCATTGGGTAAAAGATAACCTGTAAATAATGTCAATGGAGGGATTTACAATACAATATCTTGATACTGAAACCATCACACTTAAAGATGAATATGTTATATGCTTTAGGATGAAGTAAAACACATTTATTTCTTTTTAGAAATTGTGTGTGTACATACAGGTCTCGTTACATGCATAGAAGTGTACGCTTTTATCTATAAAATAGTTATGAACCAGTAAGAGGTACATATGAAGCTACAAAAACACACACCTTTATTTTTTTCAGGTGTCCTCTCTTCTTGTTTCTGTTAATTGTTCCAATATAGATATAGATATAAATATATATAGATATCTATATCGATATATAGATCCTGCTTGTGAAAAGATTTACATATGCTTAACCTCAGTGAAACTATTTACAGTAACATAAAATTAAGCATGTTCACAAGCCCTAGTGAGACAGAAATATTACCTTATCAGGTGCTCCAGTCAGGGAATGTGTTCTGCATCCTTCTGTTGGATGCCTAGCATACCTTTGTGTCTTAAATGAATTGTATTAATTCATCAAAGATCATGATCTATGGAAAGACCACCCAATTTGTCCCCTCCTGTGCCAGTGCAGATTGGGGCCTTCAATAAATTCCCCAGCTTTTCCTCCTGTCTAATTTTAAGTGGCCTTAGGGTGCATCTACATGAGATATTTACTGCACAGTAGACTATGTACCTGTGCAGCAAACATTGCGTGTCTACACATGTGCTCCTAGTCGACTGGAGTAAACTAATTTATAGCAGAATAGTACAAGTAAATACAAGTACTATCCTGCTGCGGAGGTTTTATTCTGCAGCAGCACATGTGTAGAGGCTGTCCCAGCTGGCTGGGGCATGACAGTGCCTCAGTGCAGGGACTGCCTGCCAGCTAGGCCCACACCGAAGCACCTTTGTGCCCCAGGTAGCCCCCTCCATAGCACATTGAGCTGGCAGGCTGACCCTCCCAGGCTTCTCACCAGCTGCTCCTGCTCCAAACTGGCTCAATGTGCTTTAGTCCCAGCCACATGTGAAGACACAGCACCCAAGAACAATAAACTCTAGTCATAAGCACCAGAGTTTATTCATGCGCATTAATGACACATGTGGACTTGTGATAGAATTTCCACCACTTCAGATAAAGGATGGTGTTATGGACTTCACTGGGTTAGAAACCTTATTTATTTTATTTAGCCTAAAGTGAGACAAAAATAAAGAAAGCATGTAGTGGATTGAGACTTTTTAAACCCCTGATTTACTTCATATCGGACATGTCTACACAAGATGATACATCACTGTAGTGACAAGCTACAGCGATGTAGCATCATCAGGCATGAACCAGTAGCTCGTTGCTGCTGTGCAGTAGGGTCAGAAATGACCCAGGGAGCCCTGGGACTACACAGTACTGATGGTTACTAAATAAGCCCAAGTAATCAATGATTGTGCAAGTGGGTGCACAATAGATGCACCCACCATCAAGGAGGTACCAGGATTTTAAACTACTTATATGTATAAGACAAGCCTAAATTTCTGTTCTTCCCATTAGGATAAAACATCCTGGACAGAGTATCTCTGTATATAAAGAGCTTAGTTTGTCTGTCTCTATGTCTGTCTGTCCATAATGCTCTTTAAATGCAAATAGCTTGAAAACTGTAAGAGATTTGAGTCTTCAGAGGAATGTATTTGCTAATCCTTAGCATTTGTTTAGTGACCATGTCAGGATGATCCCAACTTCCAGAACTGGGAAACAAGTCAGGGGCCAAGGCTGTTTCTACTGAGCTCATCCTGGGAGGGTGCTGTGAGCCCAACGTGGCAGAGAGGGGCCAGCTGGAGCCAGGCAGAGGCATAAAGCAATGGAAAAGCAGTGGCAGCCCTATCCTGAGCCCATACTGGGGAAGGAGGTGCCTAAGGCAAGCAGGGAGGGCAGAGGGAGGCATCAGCTAAGGAAAAGCAAGAGCTGGGCAGAGGTGCAAGGCAGTGGGTGAGCAGTGGTAGTCCCATCCCAAGCCCCGAGCAGGGAAGGAGGAACCTGGGGGTGGCACGGAGGAAACCCCAGAGCATGGACGGCTGTTGCGAGGCACAGAGCTCCTTGCCCAGCAAGGAGGTGCAAAGGAAGTGACCAGGGGGCAGCATGGGTGGGTGTACCTCCAGCCCACTGGACAAGAGCAAGTGCAGGAAGGGACTGATATCTTCAAATGGTCAGCCTATTTTATTTAAGTATTTAATTTATTTAATAAATATAAAAAGTAAAATCTGTTTGTTTTTGTTGTTTGAAATTCATCTGTCATTCTTGATGGGCAATTTGCTAGTTTTCTAAACAACGTCCTTGCTCGTTTGAGTCTTCTTTTCTTTTTAAAAAAAATCTGCATGCATGCAAGTTCTTAAGAACAAACAATAAAAGTTAGTTGACTGATGTCAAACTAAATTGGAAGAGACTCAATGTATAAGACAGGTATGTTCCTATCCATTCCTCACAACCCTCCTGAGGAAAGTATCTCAGGAAACGGATGTGGTTTTCATTATCCCCTCTAGATCAACAGATGTGAGCTGTTTTGGTCCAGTACGGGAAGCAACTTCCAGAGCTGAGGAGCCTCCAGAGATAGCAAGGAGTCTCCAGACATGAAGATCTAGACCATGTTTCTAATCTCACATGCACAAAATGTTAAATCAGGAGTCAATGCAGTCACATTTCTGTAAAATGCAATTGATGCTCCTAAGAAGTGGGAACAGTGGACAATTGAATTTTGACCTGTCTCAAGTGGCTGTGAAAGGTTATAAAGATAATTATGAACATTGAATTGAATCTGGCAGTGAACATGAGAACTGATGATGTCCTTTTAGCCTGGGGCAGGAGCCAAACAAGGTTGGATTTTAAAGATCAGTCACGCTAGAAGTTAATTGAGCTCATGTCTCGCAAACTTTGATGCAGTATGCATGACTCCTGTGGCTAACGTCACTGAACAAATGGGTTACTGTCTTCACCAGCTGCAACTGCTGAATGGCCCTCAAGTGAGAACTTTTATGTTGGTCACAAATGAATTCATACCTGTGGCAAAGTTTCTGTCTGAAAGAAAGAGTCACGATGATCCTGAATTCTGAGCCGATCATGGCAGATGGAGGGATACACACCAGCTTTTCCACTCTCACCGGGTTCTCTTTTCATCTCCATAAATGCCCAAAACTCTGAAGTTGTGAGGAAGTTATACTGACTGTTCAGAAATGCTGAAGTCAGGATCAGCGAAGACTTGCTTCACGGGGACCTTCTCTTGGCTACTGAGTACTTAAGGGCTGACCTAGAGCTCATCAGCAACAGCAATGACCAGAGCGCAACACAAGGCTTCATTGTATTGTCCTTATTTCCCACCATGAACGGCTCATGCCTCCTGAGGCTGGGAGAGCATGGCAACTGCCTATAGGTGGCAGCAGCAGTGTTGGCATCAAGATCTGGGGTGGCAACTGGCGATAACCCACAGATGTTGGTGGCAGCATCGGCAGCAACCAAGATCAGGGAGGGCACATGCCCCCCCATACTCCCGCCCCACACATTGCCTATGTTCCCCACTGACCACTAGCCCTTCTGCTTTGCTTCTGAGAGCAAGGGGAAACATAGTAAAGCAGGAAATTTGTGTGGCAGGTGGTTCCTCCAAAATGCCTGCCTTATTTCTTCTAAGCATAGGTTAAGGACAGCTTTATGGTTTTAAGACAAGAAAAAAGTTCCTTCCAGTTTTCTGGGTTTCCATTGCTCTACACCAAACATCCTGAGATGTGTTCTCCTATCGGTATAGGGAGACATGTATGGGGAGAAGCATTGTTGTTAAAGCAGGTGGGTATGCATTGACAAGTTGAAGAAAAGACCTCACCTTTTCTGTTTGTTTTTTGATGTTTGCAGTGTAACATTACTAATGTACCTAAATTTTGCTCCTACCTCTTCTCAGTGAACAAATCCATAGCAATCAATAATGGCATGTCACCCTAGCCTGAATTTTCTGGCCTATAGCGTCTCTGATTCAGGTGTTTGCATGTGGTGCAGGAATAAAATGTGTGGTGTGAACTATGAGAAATGCTAAACATCCAAGCTGGGAACAAAATTGAACAAACGCTTCAAATGTTAAAACAAACTCTTACAAAAGAAAGGGGAAGAGTTTGGGGAATAGCATAAATAATGACTATCTTAGCATCAGAAAATACAATGTTTTCCTTTCTTGAAAGCCCTTCACAGATGTATTTACTTGATCCCACAATCCCTGTAAATTTATTTTCTGACCCCAGAATTTCCTTTGTTTTTTTGATCTTCCTAGAACAATATTGTGGTGGTGGGAGTGTGCATAATCTAGATTGATGCTAGTATGTTGCTGTATTTATTTGCTGGAGATTTGCTTTTGTTTTCCATCTGGTTCATTATTAAGATGTGATATAACAAAAAGGCCAAATTATCCGTGAACGTACAACTGAGTGAAACCTGGAGCTTCCTGGCATCATAGGCAGCCACGTTTTATAAACCATACGTTTATCGAGCACCATCTTAAAACTAGCTTTGTTTTGTTTTGTTTTTTTCCAGCTGTAGGAAGGAGAACTTTATGAGACATACTTATTGCCAATTCTCCCCATTTTTCTGAGTGTGTTGTGGTATTCTGTGGTTTTCTTAAAACCACATCTGCTGCAATCATAAGACTATCATCTGGCACTATAGAAAAAAAATCATCTGAATAAAACCTAAAAATCCAAAGCCAACAGAACACAGAAAAGAGCCCCCAATTTTTAATGCCTTAAAAATAAAAATCAAGACAGTGTTATGATTTTTTTCAGACCTAGTTCATGATTAGTGAGTCCTTGTGCTTGAGACTAGTGGGAATAAAAAGGACAATAGCGGTACATGCTGAGAATGTGTTTTGTGCGTCTAGCCCCCAGGCTTCAATTCTTGAGGGTTTTGTTTCACACTGATATGCTTCTTTTGAAATCTTTCCCTTTATTTCTTTATGCTTCTACTCATCAGAAAACACCTTGTTGCCACTCCTGGCTATTTTTTTCCCCCACTAGTGTCAAATATTTGATATTTTTCCTAGGTTCCGAGCTTCATGGGAACTTAAATTATTGTGAATACTCTATTTTAAGTTTTTGCCTGTCTAATTGCCAAGAAAACTTTGAAAAACTAAACCAGACGACAAATACACACCCCCCGCCCCCTTTAAGCCAGTGGAATGATTAGGGAGAGGAATTACATTTTTCTGAACACTGGGGGGCTCATATAAATTTGAGCCATCTTAATATTTCAAAATCCATAATGATGTAAATATGAGTGAAGCATATAAATATCAAAATTAATTCAATAGAAGTGAATGGGAGGACCGTGGGCTGGCCTTTCAGCATCAGTGAAGATCACCCAGTATGTAGACATGTTTTTTAACAGGTCACATATTTGATTTGCCCATAAACGATAACGGTTCTGATGGTTACAACGTATGAATGCTTGCTTTTGTTTGGTTTGCTTGTTTTGGTTGGGTTTTTTGTTTTGTTTTATTTTGAAGTGTATTGTATTGTGAACTCATCTAAACAATCTGGAAATGCTTGTATATCTCCCCTCAGACCCTGTTGCTTATGGCAAATATTTAGGTGGTCTGCAGGACTATGTATGAATTTTGAAACTAACGTTTTTATGGAATAAATCAGAAATATGGAGAGATATCGTGGAAGTTGCTAATGCTACTTTACTATGGCAGAGTAAAAACTATCTTAAGAGTGTTAATCACCCCCTGGAACTATTCCAGGCTGGTGCATCACTCACGACCCATTTAAATCCTCAAAATGGGACTTTGGTGAGATTTAAATGATGGGATGTATGTGGCAAATTTTATCTTAAATATAGGTTCTGAAATGTTATTGCTTGCATTCATCCTTTAGTTCTCAAAAAAAACAAACAAACCCCAAAGATACTATTGCTATTCAGATACATTTTTCTTTCTGTCTAAATATTATACTTCTCTCTTTATTTTTAATAGATTTGGTTAGTAAAAAAAAAAAAAAAAGAGCTTCAGGAAGAGGTGATATGACTTTAATAGACTTGGTTCAATGAAGCTCCTGCTGTTAATTAAGAAACTTTCATCTTTGAAACGCAATAAAAAAAAATTCTTATTAGCAAAGGTATGTTAGGTCAGTAATAAGGCAAACTTTCTTTTGAACACTACATCTAATCAATCCTGTGAGAATTAAGACAATTATGTTTTATCAAAAACATGTCGAGCCAAGGATCAACAGGGGATAGAGTGTGACTTTGGTATTAATTACAAACCTGTTTTAGGAAATAATCAATCCTTTGCTAATCAGGGCAGGTATATGAAATGACAAAGAAATTATTTACAAAGCCATGAGGGTGAAAATTATAGACTAGGGATTATGAGGATAAGGCTCTGAATTGTAAAGCAATTGTATTTAGCCCTTTCTTTGGGTTTTAGGTTGTATTTCTAATTGTATTCTATTCAAAATGTTACTAATTAACTTAGAAGGGAAACTTTAAATATTATAAACCATGGGAGACACATGAATTAGAGCATTTCACTTTTCAGTGTTCCAGTTATGCTCTTGCAACACAAGAGATTGTTTTTTCTTCCTTTTGCTTTATAACTAAAATTATTTTTATTTGATTTTGGAGGGAATAGAAATGACTTTATCCTGAAATACACGCATCTTACCTTACTAGAATCAGGTGTTGCTGAGAATTTAGCCCGGTGCTTATAAAGGCGGAATGAAACAACCACATTGGAAATGGAACCAATCTAAAATATGTTACTTTCTCAGGCTATGTACAGACATTCAAAGAGCCAGAGGTGGAATAGATCTAAGTTATGTGGTTTTATATAAGTGGAGTAGTTTAAACTGTTAGCGAACAGAACATACCTTCACCCTTTGTTTGGGAGGGGGTGGTGGAGATGGGGGTGCAGATCTTAGACCAGGTTCTGCCATTTTTAAACCAGGCTGTGTGTACTGAGCTTCTGGTCTGTTACAGGGCTAGAACAGTTTCCTATCATTTATACCAATAAAAGTGTAATATTTCTACCTGGCCTCAGCCTAACCAAACCCTATTTATGATCCAAAGCCTTCTTACATGTATTAGGTGTATTAATTATAATGGCTAAGCAAGAGGACTATTTGATCATAAAGAATTAACAATGTCAGTCAATAGTCAGATTCCCCATTCTTCGCTCTTCTGCAATGCAAAACCTTCTCCAATTTGGTAATTGAAATAGGGATAAATCTTCTTCTTCCCATTTTACTCTGTCCAAGTAAATGGAAAGAGAGAATGTGGATCTGCATGGAGAAAACAGGTAATCAAACATGCCTATATTCTACCATGGGTATTTTCCATTTTTATGGGCTTTGCTGGTTGCCCCCACCCCCTTTCTCCTAGGTATCAGGGTATTTTTAAACCTTTCTAGAGCAGGGGTGGGCAAAATGGTGGATCTGGCTGACAGCCGGACTCCGTTTCTCAGCAGCTCCCACCTGCACTGCTCCTAGCCAGTCTCCATGAGACCCTGCGAGTGCAGGCCCATGACAGTGATGGTCAGTGATAGTACAGGGCCACACAACAGGTACTCTGGGCCAGCTCAACATGGCCCAGCCCGGCCCCACGCTGTCATGGCCCTTTGCTCCTGGGGTCTCCGTGGATACTGGCCTGGAGCAGCACTAGCAGGACACGAAACTGGATGGGGATCTTGCATCAGTGACAGCATGGGTCCCAGGCCAAGGTAGACCCAGGATCCACTTCCTGCATGCCTCTGCTTGCAGAACCAGCACTTGTTGCAGGGGTGTGCTGGCAGGAGATCACAGCTCTTCCCCAGCCTAGGCCTGTGCTGTCACTGCACCAAGATACTGGAGTCTCCCCGACCTTGTCTGCCTGTCTCACTCCTGGACACAGCTCCATTCCAGCCACCTGGCTCTGCACCCTGCTCGCGTGGGTCACACCCCAGGATTGGGCACAGGATGGATGGGACTGCCATTACAAAGGCTGCTGGGAAACAAAGTCTGCTATGGTCCTGATCTGTCCTGCAGACTGGACTTACCTACCCTTCTCCTAGAGGCATTGGGGTTGGCTACAGCCAAGGCTGGGATCTTCAACTGAGGTGTGCCAATGCTCTTACTGGGACCAAAGCTGGAGGTTCTTGCCCCTCTGCTCAGGGTCAGACTGATCGCCATAGTTGGGATCTGGAATGAATTTTACACTGTGGTCAGATTGGTATGGACTTTGAGGGGAGATCTGCTTTCCTCTGTGGTGGTGGT